>NC_048416.1:14198902-14341713 GCF_013103735.1 Etheostoma cragini | reverse complement strand
CGAAACACTTAAGTGTGACAAACATACAAAGGAACAGGAAATGAGGAAGGGGGCAAACACTTTTTCACACCACTGTATGTCCTAATTTTTCGTCTGTGCTGCCTGTCCTCTCCCGTCTCTGCTCAGCTTCTTGTCTCTTTCCCTCTGCCTCTCCGTCTGACTGTAGCATTCCTCAACTCTCTACCTTCTCTCGCTGCGTGTGTGTGTCTGCAATTTTTGTTCTTCATCTCTGTACCTCTTTGTGTGTGTGTGCATGTGTGTGTGTACATTGTGTGTGTGTGTGTGTCTCTTTCTCCACAGCGTGTCCATAAGCCATCTCATTACGGCTGTCTGTTTTTACATCCCTTTGCCTCATTAGGCACCGCACACAGCCACTGAGGACAGCAGGCCTCAACTCCTGCGCCAATTTACCTCTCTCTCTTTCTCTGTTTCTGTCTCTGTCCCTGTCTGTCAGTCTCCCTCTCTCTCTGTCTCTATATGTTTTTCGCCAGTATAATGCTCCCTGCACCGCCCTAGTCACACATTACCTTGTTTTCTTGCATAAGCTCTTTCCTTTCTTTGCATCTATCTTCCTTCATCTCCTCTCCATCTGTGCTCATGGAAAGTTCCTTGCATTCTCCTTAACTTCCTTTTTTGTCTCTTTTTGGGGCCTTTCTCTTCTAATCTCTGTGTTGCTGGTAGTATAATGTAAGTAGTATAAGTACTGTATTAATGGTTAATAATAATAATAATAATAATAATAATAATAATGTATCCAGTATTAGTCCCACAAGGGGAATTTACACTTTACTCTCTCTTATTCCACACATTACACACAGGCCTGAATTGTAAATATGTGAATTATATATATGCACTAAATGGAGAGATGTCAGAGGGGGGGGGGGGCTTCCCATGGAAAGGCGCCCTGAGCAGTTGGGGGTTCGGTGCATTAAGAGCAATAAAGCTATTGGATATGATTTACAAACCATTCAGATATTAGATTAGATGTTGTTTTTTCTCTGCTGAGACTTGAGTTCACTCCTGTTTCTTTCTGTGTGACTCCAGGTGAATGAGATCTACCATGACCAGTCTTTGGGAGCAAAGATCAATGTGGTTCTGGTGCGGATTATCATGCTGTGCCAAGGCAAGGTAAGTCTCTCTCTCTGTCAGCACTATCTCTGATACTAGGATTTTGATACAATCACTTTAAGTACCTACAGTAAGCACAGCCAAGTCGTACACACACACACACACACACACTAACACTCATAAACAAACACACAGACACACACAAGCACTCATGAGCATGCATTGATGCCCGGAGCCCGTTATTCCAGTGGACTGAGCAAAAGAGGAACTAAAAGCATGCAGCATCCCAGGGGAGTGTTTTCAAGTCGCACGCCTTCACAGTTCAGCACCAAAGCACACAGAAACTCTGCCTGTTATGCAATCAGCCTTCCTCCCTGTAGGCTGCAGCACAGAATTATGGGAAGTCAACAATCAATGATAGCCCTCCCTCATTCATAAACGGAGAGACCGGACGAAGAGGGTAGCATCCTTTTCTTCTAGACTGTAACTCTATCTTCCTGTCTGTGCTGAAGAGAAGGAGAGAGAGAGAGTGGAAGAGATGGAAAGGGAGAGATAAAGCAAGAGAAGGCAGGAATGGAGAAGGGCAGGGATTACCCCACAGGATGATACAAGGAAATTTATTGCTGTATAGGTACTCTGTGATACACTTATGCTGCTGTAGCCTTATCTCTTCCTCTCCTCTCTACATGTCCACAGTCCCAGTGGAGCCCTGGAAACACTCACACACACGCTCACACACTCACACACTCATACATTGGTCATTCAGAGCCAGCCCCAATGCAGCTTCAGCCAAAGCTCTGGCTGTCCATCATCCCCAATTACCGTGGCAACAGAGCTGCACCCAGACAGCCTGCCGATTGGCTATGTGACCCTGAATGCAGGCGCATCCACACACACACACACACACACACACACACACATACGCGCACACCATTCCAATACACGAAACACACTGAAATACACAAGCACCTGATGAACACGATGAAGCACACTTGTGCAGTCCACTCTGTCTAAGGTGTGTTTGTGCAGAGGCAGGCCATATGTCTTTACTATAGCACACTAACATTACACACTGTTTGATTCAGCTGTGCATTTTGAGTGTGTGAAAACGGCGAGGAAATGTAGAAAGCAAGGCAAAAAGGAAGCAGTGGAGAAGAGAAAGGGAAAGACTTGTACAGCAGAATGTAGGGAGGGAGAGGAGTGGAGCTCTAATGAGGGAAGAGAATGAGAGGTGAAGGTGAATAGAAGGAATCGCTGCTATCAGGATGTTAATCATGAGTAAATATTCTGTAATTGGACATGTTTTTTACTATTAGTGCATACCTCATTAATAGGCAGCTCTGTGTTGAGTGACCTATTCATTGTTGAAGCCATCGAGATTACAGGATCGTAAATCCTTCATTAATGTGAGTACTCTGTGAGTACTCTGTGCGTGCGTGCCTGCGTGGTACACCTCAGCAATTTGCAAGATGTGCTGACAACATACAACATTGTGACACTGCCCCCTACAGGGTTGCATACAAATGTATGTAAATGTTTCAGAACTGAAACTTGAAACAAGAAGCCGGTTCAGTTCCCTGTTTTGTATAATCTTTACGCCCTCTTCTCTCTTTCCCTGTATGCATCTCTCTCTTTTCAGTCCATGAGTCTGATTGAACTGGGAAACCCATCTCAGAGTCTGGAGAACGTGTGTCGCTGGGCCTTCCTGCAGCAGAAGCAGGACACAGGGGACACCGAGTATCACGATCACGCCATCTTCCTCACACGACAGGAATTTGGCCCTACGGGCATGCAGGGTAACGGAAGACATGAACATACTAAACCCTTACGGTTTAACATATAGTACATGCATCGACACTGCAAGCAAACCCTGTTGAGGACCTAAAACTCAAAAGCACAAATGGAAAACTTCCCTCTTCCTCCATGAAGCTGCATAGTGCACCGTGGGTTTGGTGGTTTTCTGTGCAGCAGAGTGCAGGCTAACAGGCAGGCCCAGGGGAGAGGCCTCTAAAGGCAGTGGCCTAGCTATTCAGAAGCCCTTCAGCTGCCCTTGGGCTCAGCCTTCAGCAGCAGAAAATCAATAAGCAGAGCAGGGCCAGCCACAGTCCCGCAATTAAAGGCAGTACTGGACAGACATGCACACAGGGAGTTGGAGATTGGCATATGTAAGGGTGGAAGCCGATGAGTTAGGATTAGTGTTTCAAAGATTACAGTGTTTAAGTAGTACACAATATGCATATCTTTGGATAGATAAGTCTCAGATTTAAGGTGAAAAGTGAGTATGTTTAAGCAAAAATCAGCACAATAGCAAATATATATATATTAGTATTTCAAATAAAGACTTAAACATTTGACATTAAACAGCCTAGAGACTGACTTAAAATATTGTTCAAATATTTATGAAAGAATTTGAGAAATTATATACAAATCAGATCTGGATGATTTATTAAGTAATACACAAGTTTTCTTCTTCTTGCTACTTTTCCATCACGTGATGTGTTGGAAGAATACACTGAAATGGGCAAAAATGTAACATAACAATAAGTCTGCAAATCCTGACCATTGTGTCTTTCTTCATGGTTGCCTAGGTTACGCCCCGGTGACAGGCATGTGCCATCCGGTAAGGAGCTGCACTTTGAATCATGAGGATGGGTTCTCCTCTGCCTTTGTGGTGGCACACGAGACCGGACATGTGTAAGTGCATTAACCATAACGTAGTCCTTATGCCTGCCCTCAGCAAAAGACAACACAGCAGTCTTATGAGACTGTATTGATTTATTACAGTTTGGTCCATCGGCCACCTCAGCCAATTTTCTGATGAGAGAATTGCTACTAGCTCCCTCCCTGTGTTCCTTGTTCTTCTCCTCCCACATGTTCCCAATCTGTCTTCGCTGGTTCATCTCCTTTCCCTTCTCTCTCTCTTTCTCTCTCTCTCTCTCCCTGTCTCTGTCTCTCTCTCCCTGTCTCTGTCTCTCTCTGTCTCCAGGCTGGG
Organism: Etheostoma cragini; assembly: GCF_013103735.1. Lineage (NCBI taxonomy): Eukaryota > Metazoa > Chordata > Actinopteri > Perciformes > Percidae > Etheostoma > Etheostoma cragini. Next base: position 14,337,653 of record NC_048416.1, on the reverse strand, counting down.
GATGGAACACGATGGCCAGGGGAACCGCTGTGGTGATGAGGTGCACATGGGCAGCATCATGGCTCCACTGGTGCAAGCTGCCTTCCACCGCTTTCACTGGTCCAGATGTAGCATGCAAGAGCTGGGACGCTACCTAAGGTGAGACACACACAAACACACACACACACACACACACACACACACACATAGACTCCTTCTAGGATTTCATTATACTCTGTATTGCTTGTTAAAGGTCGATACTCCTATCAATATTTTGGACTGAATTTGTGTCCTGTTGATATTTTGTGCTTTTATTATTCTCCTAAAAGTTATTATATTACAAAGTGTAAGTCTTCCTACCTGAATGGTTTTCAATGTGAAGAAAAAAACAAATTTGAAGGGTTTGAACGTTCCATTAAACACATTTTAATGACTTTTATTACATTTTTTGGCAAGTTGCCAGCTTCCTAAAGCATAGTGATCCACCACGCATACTACGTGAAAACACTTGAATAAATTAGGGATTGTAAGTGTATACGAGCTAAACCAAGTTATTAATTGCATTAATTGATCAGCAGAAAATGTATCAGTACTATGTTGATTAATTAAATTTAATTCAATTTAATTCAATTTTTAAAGGAAGTTGCAAAAGATTCATAGCTTCCAACTTTTCCAATGTGAATTTTTGCTGATTTTCTTAACCCTCTGTCACCGTACCTTGAACAATCTTTCTGTTTTGGAAAATGCAAGCGATTGAAAGACGTCACATGGGCTCTGGGAAATTGTGTGTTTTTCACTTTCATGACATTTTATAGAGCAAGGTATTATAATGACAATAATCCCAAGGTTAATCAAAGATGAAAATAATCGTTAGTTGCAACCCTAGATTTAATAATGCACAATGACATGAATTACTGGATAAAAGATGAAAGTCAAATTTCATCACATTGATTTACTCCTCTTGCAGTTCCTATGACTGTCTCCGTGACGACCCCTTTCACCACAACTGGCCGTCCCTGCCTCAGCTTCCTGGTTTGCACTACACCATGAACGAACAGTGTCGCTTTGACTTTGGCGTGGGCTACACGATGTGCAACGCGGTAAGAGATCCCCATAGTTCCATGGTCACTTTACTAACATAGCATAGAGTTTACTAACAGCTAGCTGCTCTAACATACTGAAGAAGGCAACTTCTACAACAGTCTCCACCATTCAAGCTTAGCCTCACCCTATCTCCTGAGATGATGCAGGTTTTCAGAGTTGGGGCAATCTCGCTTTGAATTCAGTCTGTTCAGTTAATTCAGAATGTGCTGAATTTCAGTGTGGAAGAGGCATTTCTATGGGAACTCTTGAGCTCTAAAGGTTTTTTGAACGCAGCGCTGACATCTATCTCCGATCTACATTGTAATGAAAGAGTCACACATACAGCTATTCACATTCTTCTGATGTCCTCTGCTTTCCTCTCCCGGCCACTGGTGGGATTGGCATCTTGCTTAAAAGCAGGTAATTGGTTTTTATAGCTTTTTCTTTTTCCTGTAATTAAATATGATTTTTTAAATGTGTTTTAACACACAACATTTAGCTTGATACCACAGTGTCTTTACATGATCCTGTCACAAACAGTAGTTTTGTAAACACAAATGGCCACACAGTTAGCCGAGCTTCACCCAGCTTCAGCGTCTCGCCTTGTCACCCTCACACACTCTTTGACTCTGAAGCCATTGTGGCACACTGTTAGGAAGCTGTTGCTAGATTGACAAAGGGCTTGTTCAGGGGCTTTGCACACATTGCTAGATTACCCTCTATTCTCTTGTCAAACCCATTCCCCTCAGCTACAAAAGGCGGGCCAGTCAGGAACGCAGGTAAGGTAACCCCACCTCCCGGAAGACATGTGGCCCGTCATTTGTTTTCTCAGATTTTCTTTTGTCCTCTGAAGTTGTAATTGTTTGTAACGTTGCTCCTTACTTTTCTTTTTGTTTTACTGTACTTTGTTTCTCTGTTATACCCATCATCATATTTGGATTGTTAGTCTGCAGGATTCTAAAATGCTCATTTCCAGAGGCAGTGGCTGTAAAAGCCCTAAAAACACTGACTATACTGGTTCAGTGGCTATGGGGCAGTTCAACAGTTCTACAGTTAACTGTACCATATCCCGATTTTTTTTTCCAGCAAATCTGTGTTAAATCACAGCAGTGCTGGAAGGAATTATATTGGCACACTCGCGTCTATAAACGAGTGGAAAAGGTTGGAAAGATGTCTTTCCCATCACAGGGGAAAGTGCTGAGCCAGAACAGAGGCTGTTTTTCCATGTTTCCCTTCAGCTTTTAGGATCCTCCAGTCTGATGTCATTGGTGATTACCTACCACAGTCTAGCCATTGATTGTGACTCCCCCTCTGGGCTGCAAAGGTCCCCTGGGGTCATGGTGGGTATAAAGGTCTGTGGAAAGAAGGGAGGAGGGCACAGCCCCTCAGACACTGGACTGCGGGTCAGTTTGATGGTATCCTCATCAATCCAGGAGGAGAATTTGATCCTTGATCTGTGTCCAAGGTCATTTTTGAGGTCAATGAGACCTCAGCTTTTGGCCTTTTAACCTTCTGCCCTCTGACCTAATTAAACCACGGGGTGTCTCATTCTGAGAGTTTTGTCTCTCTCTCATCCTTTGGTTTAGTTTCCATGAATGGCTGTGTGTTTCTCAGTGGAGCGTAGTGTACAGTGCAGTGACAGTGCAGGGTCAGTGTTGTTATTGTGGGGTATAATACTGTTGTGGTTATTGTTGTAGTGATATTTCTCTTCTCATCTCTGTTTTTATTTTTTGGGTGTTTAGTCTCATTCCAGCTGTCTCATGATGGTTGACTTGTAATAATGAAGGCCAGTCTGTCAGCCCAGTGTATGTACTGGGTAGTAGGGCTTTTAATTGTAAGAAGGAATATCTCTCTGTGTGCCCTGCAGTATCGCACCTTCGACCCATGTAAGCAGCTGTGGTGTAGCCACCCAGACAATCCCTTCTTCTGCAAGACCAAGAAAGGACCGCCCATTGATGGCACCTCGTGCGGGAACGGGAAGGTATTTATACAACTCACATTATGTGGAAGAAAAATGATTTGATGGCACACTGTATCCAAATAGCAACAGTTTCTTGTATTTTTCGCCTATTGCAGCATTGCTTTAAAGGTCACTGCATCTGGTTGACACCTGACATTATAAAGCAAGATGGAAACTGGGGTTCGTGGAGCGAGTTTGGTCAGTGCTCCCACACCTGTGGTGGAGGAGTACAGTTTCGCAAACGTAAATGTGACAATCCTAGGTATGAAACAGTGTTTCCGTGTGTGTGTGTGAGTGTGTCTGTGTGTGATCGCAAGTTTTCAGACTGTTCTTATTTATGCTAAATTCAGATGAAGCTCTACACTTATTTTAGCAAGCATACCTCTATAAGTTCTTGATAGTAAACCTTTTGATAATTGTTGCAATGACTCTTGATAGTGATAATTTGCACCTTAGACATAGCTCAAGATAATTTGTACAAGTGATAAATGTACTATTTCTGGTCCAAGTTATTAAAAATAAGCCAAATAACTTTAGAACTGAAACAAAACCCATATGTTGAACGTCAATGCATCCTCTGCCCTGCAACCCTCTCAGACCAGCCAACGGGGGCCGTACCTGCATGGGGAGGACTAACCAGTTCCAGATGTGCAACACCAATGAGTGCGAGGATATCTACAGCGACACGCGAGAGGAACAATGCCACGCTTGGGCCCCCCGCTTGGAAATCCAAAGCAATCCGCAACAATGGCTGCCTTATGAACACAAAGACCGTGAGTATACACCCACAGATGGAAACGGGTTAAGGAGTTTTTTGGAAAGATGGACATAGAAAGAGGCCATCACAATACAGATTCAAGCCTGTGAATGACAAACCATAAGTGATAATACACTGTGGAAGTTGTAAATATGCATGAAAGCCAAAAAGTGGAGGCGACATATAATGTTTTAAAGTGGTTGGGTTTTAGAGCTCTTTTAATAGTTTGTGTTCTGTTAAGGTCATTCACATCTGGCTGAGTACAGCTTTAAACTACGGCTACGCCCTCCCATAAAAACATGCCATCTCTTTAAAAAGTCTTTTTAAAAACAATCTTCTTTGAACTCTGTGTCTTCTCTCTCCACATTCACTGATGTGATTTGAACTTGACAGCCCCCCTCTTCTTTTTTCCATTTATCAATCTGTTGGCACATATGGATAAACTATCCAAGTTCTCCACTTAATATCCAAAAACTTTACATTATTGAGAAGATTTAAAGTGTAGTATATCGTTGTCAGACCTACCCTGTCTCTCACCCTGTGTGTGTGTGTGTGTGAAAATATCAGAGAGAGAAAGGGAGGTGAAATTGTATTCAGATAGTGTTCGGAGAGAAAAAAAAGTGTGTGTCTGCTCAGAGTGTGAATTTGTAGTATTTGTTCAGAGATGTTAAACACTCCGCTGCTTTTTGTCTCTATTTAGGTCTTTTCCCAATTCAACAGATAAACTGTAATATACTTTTGAGCACAGAAACATGAAATGTAAGGCTGTTTGGTCTATTACATTAGATCTGAAGCCACACTGTCTCCTGTTTTTTTTCCCAGATGGGATCAGATGTTTCCTCTATGAGTAGTCTGCAAAATATGGTGGATTTCAGGGGGTCTGTCCTTTACACAGCACCTTATACCTCCTGAAAACATCGAAATTGAATTTGGGAGTTTTCAAAAATTAAGCTAAATAAGCCAATTTTTTTAAATTTAGACTATCTTCATTTTACTAAATACACATTTTGATGCATAGCTTATTGGAACGAGTGGCTAATATAGACATGGAGGTATATATAAATCCATGAATACATTATAAATGTACTTACACTTTAAGACTTGTGTATAATTACACATGCAGTGCATATGCATGCTTCCTCGATTATCACAGCGTATTTCACACACAAGAGTTTCTATGCCTTTTCAGTTCAATCTAAGAAAAGTGTGTTTTCTCCAGATATTATAATTCTACAGTAGCACGTCTGCCACCTGCTTATTAGTGTCAAAGCAACACAAGACAAGGTCTTTGGATTATGTCCATGTGTAATAAACGTGATTAAGTAGGAGTGTTCATTCTCACTGGGATGAACTGCCAGGTTTTGTCTCTGGAGGCTCATGTAGTTGTAGCATGAGTCACACAGACAGACACAATGAGACACAGCGCCACGCCAGAGCTCATTCAGAAAATAAAAAAGAACGTTGGTTGTAAAGATGAAATCCAATCCCACTTGGGTCATTTTGTGTTTGCTTGTGTTTGTTTCCCAGCTGAAAAACGCTGCCACCTGTATTGCCAATCCAAGGAGACACGTAATGTGGTCCTTATCCAGGAAATGGTCCTGGATGGCACACGCTGCTCATACAAGGATCCGCACAGTGTATGTGTGCAAGGGGAGTGTGAGGTTAGTGACGTTATGCGTGTGTGTGAGAGAGGAAGTCAGCCGCATATGGTCAAATCTTTCTGTGTTAAACTTTCCATGTCCTCATGAACAGAAAGTGGGCTGTGACGGCGTGGTTGGCTCCTCAAAGCAGGAGGATAAGTGTGGAGTGTGTGGAGGAGACAACTCAAGCTGCAAAACTTTCAAAGACACCATCACACGTACTGCTAAGAAACACGGTAAAGACACACTATCAGCCATAATAGCCCTTATCTTAATCTAGGGCAGACTTGACATGGCACCCTCAGTGTAACATCTGTCTATCATGCTGTTGTATGGGATAAATAGTTGGTCAGTGTCCTTTGCTTATAGGCTGTACACCATGCTATGTGCAGCTAAACATCGCCATCTAGAGGAAGATTTGCAACCATGTCCATGCCTCTGTGAGACCTGATTTGACATGTCTCCAGGAGTCAAGCACTGCCAAGACGTTTTGTCAAATCTCACTCTACGATCGAATGTTTTGTATATTATCTAACCTTTGATTCCCCAACAGACCTACATTACAGCACATAAATTCCCAGAATCAGATGTTTACTTTGAATTACTAGAGTCAAGACTGTAAGGGTTTTACCTAGGAAGAGCTCTTTACTGGATCAGCTGAGGCTATTAGTCAGGAAACTGTGAAATGAGCTTTTTATGATGTTTGAGTCACAAACCAGATGTGTGTTTTATTTCAGGTTTTCTTAAAGTCCTTGAAATCCCCAGAGGAGCGAGACACTTACTGATCCAAGAACTGAAAGCGACCTCACACACTTTAGGTATCGACATTGTAAATTGTTCTTTTCCGTGTGATTGTATTGTATTGTATTGTATTCATGTGTGGTACAAGTTTAATCAATGAATATTTCTCACCCAACTATAGCTGTAAAGAACATGGCATCAGGACAGTTCTTCTTGAACGGGGAAAATGATTACCCAGAATCCCACTCGGTCATAGAAAAGGGCGTGGAGTGGGAATATGAGAATGACCACGGCAAAGAGACACTTCAGACCACTGGTCCTCTTCGACATGGAATTCTGATTATGGTACACATTCAAATGAGTGAAAATAAAAAATAATTTGGTTATACATAAGCATTTTCTGCATACTAAATTATCTAACTTACACTTGAAATGTAAATATTTATTTTGTCTAAATTGATATCAATTATCTAAAGTGTTCAGTCAGTTTAGTCACTTCTTTCTGTTTGCAGATGCAATTATATGGAGATGAGGACGTGAATTTGACTTATAAGTACATGATGAACATGGACAGTGACTCTGCCATTCAGAACAACATGCTGGTAGAGGACAGTGCCTATGAATGGGCTCCAAAGAGATGGTCCTACTGCTCTAAGCCTTGCGGCGGAGGTACAGCCAAGAAAGGAAAATACTTGTTGCGCAACTGTTGTCTTTGAGATAAACTACGTGCATTTGGCATACCTGTCTTTATGTCTGTGCTTGCATTTGTTAAACTTCCCATCCCTTCTTGCTGTAGGGAAGCAGTACCTGCGATATGGCTGCAGAAGAAAAGTTGAAAGTAAGATGGTCCACAAGAGCTACTGTAACAAATCCAACATGAAACCTAGAGGAGACACCAGAGACTGCAACCAGAAGCCCTGCCCTCCACCCATGTATGCATTGTATTATATGTCACCAACTGCAAAAAAATAAAACACAACTCAGATAGATAACTTTTTTTTTACATTCAGCTGGCCCTCTCTTACCTCCTCTTTCATTGTTTACTTCAGCATTTTGACATTTTGAATGCCCTCAGAACTTTCTCTCTCTCCCCCGTGATGTTTTCCAGTTGGGTGACAGGGGAGTGGCAGAACTGCAGCAAACCATGTGGAAAGACGGGGATGCAAATCCGTTCGGTCAGCTGTATCCAGCCGTCAGATGACAACACCACACGTTCCATCCGCAATAAACACTGCAACGACGACCGGCCCGAGACTCGCAGACCCTGCAACCGACACCCCTGCCCCACCCAGTGGAGAGTTGGCCCGTGGTCGCGGGTACGCTGGCTTGACATGGGTCAACATGGAAATAGGAAATAATGTTGGCCGATTTCAATTTTTGCAGGGAAATAGTTGTACTGACATTCCTGCATTGCTAAACAGCTGGTATTTTTGTAAGACATTCTGTTTTTTAAATATCACAAGACTCCCTCATAACTGTATTCTTGGCAGGTTTGACAAGCCTCTGAAAAACAGATCGTCTTCACTGTTACTACTTTGAGTAAACCAAAAATAAACAGTCATTACATTTCCAACGGGGGAACTTGAAAACATTTAATGTCCATAATTAACAAGTGATTTGTAATGTGCTTGTTTGTGTGTGTGTCCTGCGTCTCCAGTGCTCAGTGACATGTGGTAATGGGACCCAGCAGAGGCAGGCTCTGTGCCACACCAGGGACAACACCATCGGCCTGTGTCTGGACAGTAAGCCCGACACCATCAGAGTCTGTCGCATGGATCCATGTCCCAGTGAGTTTAAGGGAACCTCCAACCGATACATAACTTGCCAGGGCAAACTATGTGGAAGTCACTCTAATGTATTTAATTACACACAATTGTCCTAAGAAATTAAGTTTAGTAAACTGTGGATGGTGTTATCATAGTTTTGGTCAACATTCCTATATGCAATACTGACATTGCACTCAAAAATTACAGTAAATAGATGACATTGTTAAAAAGAAGTTTAGTATGATGTGGCATGAAACAAGAGATGTCAAACAATCAAACAAACCCCTACGTTACCAAAACTTAGTTTTGTTTTTTCCTCAGATAATCTGTTTTACCACTTGTGTTTCTTTTCCTGTTTTAGCAATACCACCACGATGCCAGATATTGTAATGATCCTTGAATACATAAAGACAAACTGGTCCTGATAGCAGTGTAGAAAAGAAGATGCGAAAGGCGCTCACAACAACCATTCAAAGAGTTCCCTTCCCACCTTAACTACCGTCATCCCTCTTTTCTCTGCAGAGGGCTCATCAGACCTCAACAAGAACGGCAACATCTTGATCCAGTGGCTGTCGCGCCCCAACCCCAACTTCCCGAAGATCTCCTCACGTAAAACCTCCCTCTATAGTTCCCAGCCTGGTCTCCACAGCAGCAGCCGCAGCTGTATGTCTGTACTCTGCTGGGCCCTGCCCATTTCTGTCCTCCTGTCTCTGCAGGGCCGGCCCCGGCTGGCCCCCTGACCTTCCCCACGGCCGTGCCTGTGCCCACACCCGTGAGCAAGCGGCAAAGCTTTCGCTTCTCTTTTTTGGGGCGGGAGGGGGTGGGGGAATGTTGCCTCTCTCTCTGTATGTCTGAGACGGCTCTTAATGGGGGGAGGTCTCTGGCTCCTGTGTGTGCTAGTTGGTTCTCTCTTGCTCTGTTTCTCTCTCTCTCCTTTGTGGAGCATTGTGTTGTAACCGCTGGCCAGTCGAAAACTCAAAAGATCAACAAAAAAATTGATGTGAAAAGGATTCGAAGTGGCAAGGCGAACAGGTTTTCAATGGGCACCTCCTGAGACGTGTCGAAAAGCCATTCATGTGTGAGAGGGGACCCCCCTCTGCATTTGGCGGCCATGTTTTGCGCGAGCTAGCTGCGTGTTGTCATGGGTTACCAATCCTGAGATGCAGCTGCGCTTTTTTCTTTTTATAGCGCACTGTCATTGTGGAGAGAAACAGGTGTGAAAATAAACAGAAAAGGTATATAAATATCGATATAGAAAAAAGTTGAAAAAAAATATGAAAGCTTTATTGTGAATGTGATCTTGTCACAATGAGGACATCTTTGCTAAAGTGCTCATCTGACATCTTTTCGAGGATGAGAATGGCGTCTCATTCTACGTTCCATTCCCAGATTGACAGGAACTCAACACAGGGACAGGAAGTTGCATAAGTAAACCCTTTGATTTTTGGGGGAGGGAACTGTGTGGTGAAGAATCTTGAAGAAAGGCTAATTTAAAAAAATAAAAAAAAACACACACACACACATACAAAAAACAGGGTAGTCTGACCGCTTGAGGTTGCTTCCCATTTCACCTCATCATCAGCCATCTTCTCTTTGACTGTTATACTAAAGTTCAATAAATGCAGCTTATTTGTGCTTGCAGACTTTAAACAAATACATCTATAAATATATTTGTATTTATATATATATATACCTATAAATCTAAATCTATATGAGTAACAATAATATTAATAATGTTTTACCATGAATAAGCTGTAGCTTATTTGCCTAAAACCTTTGGACTGCTATTGATCGCTTAGATCCTTGACTGTTATGTGTATTTTTTTATTGATTTTACATGAATACAGATGAATATTTAATAATGGTTAATTGTTTTGGGGGGAAGGGGTTAGACGTATATTATGCAGGATTTGGTCAGTTAGTTGCCTCTCCATTCTCTCAGATGGATCAGTGGTTTACTGTTGCTTCTTGTTTTCTTTAAGGATAGGATCACATTTTGTCATGCACATCTGCATCCATCATCTGTATGTGTGTACACATGTGAGCGTTTGTCTGTGTGTTTGGGTGCATGTGTTTCGTGTGATGAGTGAGTTAATGAATGCATGATTGAAGTAGATATACTAGTCTTTTCAGTGAAAGTGTATTGATCTTAGTCCCGTGGGGAAAGGAGGGAGACAGCTCTTTGTGTGTGTGTGTGTGTGTGTGTGTGTGTGTGTGTGTGTGTTTGTGCGTGTGCATGTGCATGTGCATGTGTGTGTGTAAAGGAGCTTCATCATTTGGGCTTTTACACATTGCGATCAGATACAGAAATACCTCATAAACTTTGATTTAAGAGCGTCCGATGATCTCGTTTTATTTTGATGAACATTAACCACATGAACAATGCCTTATCTTGGATTGAATGTAATGGCATTTATCTGTGAAAGAGATGGCTTTACTCATTCAAAGTTTCACTCAGAATAGAGGCAGCTTCAAACCAACTTAACAAACTCACACCCGCCAACCATCAAACCTACCAAGGTGATGTTGGACCAATGTCCGACTACTGGGAAGGGTTTACAAAGGGCCTAGGGTATCGACACATTACATCTAGAAGAAAAAAAAACACTTCAGACTTGTCATTGTATTGTGATCACATATTTCTGTTGTGACTATGTAGCGAGCTATCCAAGGTTTCCTTCTGCTGGAGTTGGACTGTATGAGACCAAGCCAGACCTAGCAGTGCGACTGTATATAACATTGGTGTTGACTGTATTTAATAATGTTCATGACTGTTATTTTCTTCTATAATATTCTATACTATGGGTAACTGTTTTGTGGCTTCACTGGCCTGCTGCGTGGGGCTGGCTAACGTTTGGCTAACGTTGAAGAAACATTCAGATGGACTACGTGCACTGCGTCTATATGCACTTTGATTTATCAGGGAAATTTTATTAATGTTTTGTAAATGTTTCATATGACACTTAATGTGCCATTCCAGTTTTTACATCATCATGGAAATTATGTATTTCGTTTAAACAGCAAATATCATTTATGTACTTCATGTTTTTTTCAATCGATTAACAGATTGACTGGTTGATTTCCAAGTAATGAAGTGTTTTACCAAAGTGACTGTGAACTTGTAACTTTCGATACAGTTGAATTATTTTTCTTAAGAAAAGAATATATCTATATATTGAGCGGGGGGGCGTACATCTCATTGTTTCAGTTACTGTCATTCTCAACAGCAAAGTTGTATCAATAAAAATGTTTTAAAAAGTGTGATTCTTCTCTCATGAGGAATGTTCACTGGCTAGATCCTTTGTCAGAGGAATTGTCAAACATTGCCAGGAGAACGAGGTTATTTCTGCTGGCATGGTACAAACATGGTACAAGTCAAGTGGTAGAGGATTCAAATTTAACAAATGAAAAATGATGCACGCCTGAAGCAATGGCAACACAAAGCTACATGAGCAGGATAAAGTCGTAATTAGAACAATGTGACCTGAAGTACGGCTATAGTTACAACACAAGACTGGCAACCCTTCTTTTTTTCCCTTTCAGCTGCTCTGGCCTGATCTATTGACTTCTCTTGATGTTTGGGTTTTTCTCCTCTTCTTTCCTGCATCCTCTGCTAATGGTCTGGCTTTACTACTGTACTCTGCATGGTGGAACCAATACACACACACACACACACACACACACACATATGCATGTACTTTATGTATAAACGAACATGCACACAAAGGCTAATGTAACATTTTTATTATTGCTCGTTCTGTCACATACAAAAGACCTATTCCAGCAATCAGACACATGAACACACCTCTTTATAGTCTCTATCGCTGACTGCACCCAGACTCAGCTCTCCGTTTTCTCCTCCACAGGCCAACGTTGTCATGGAGACCGCTCTGTGTTCTGTCGCATGGAGGCGCTGAAGCGCTACTGCTCTCTACCAGAGTACCGACGCATGTGCTGCAAGTCCTGCAGCAATGTCACCATGCCAGAGCCTCTGCCCAAATCCTACTCCACATCCACACCCATCACTTCCATCCTGCCCAGTGTTACAGCTCCTCTACCCACAAGCACTCTCAGCCCTGGCTTCACCTCCTTCCAACCCATCCCAGCTGTAATCACCACCATTGCAGCTTCTACCATCAATCGCTGGACCGCCACCATTTCTACCACTGCTGTTCCTCATTCCACCCCTTCCCCACTAAGTGTGACACAAATGATCACTACTCATCCTCGAGCTGCTACCAGTGCTCCTGCCCTCCTTACTACCTTTCCCATGGCAACAACCTCACTTATTTCCACTTCTCCCAGTGTTACTGCTCATCCCTTACCTCTGCCTGCCCCAGACATAAACGAGTACACAGATCCACAGTTACAGACCACTATAAGTAGTCCAACTACATCTGGTATGACTATTACACACCTTACAGCAACAACCAGTCAAACTATGACAAATCCAATAGACAGCCGTACAAAAACAGACAACCCAGTAAGATCCAAGCCCAAAAAGATTCTGCCAAAGAAAAAACCCCAAAAAGTGATTCAACCAAAGATCAATCCAAAAAAGAATACTGCACTAAAAACTACTACAAGAAAAGATCTTTCAACAAATATCAATTCAAACAAGAAAACAAAAATTGCTCCAAAAAAGAATGCACCAGAAAAAACAACTCTCAAAAAGATGGCTAAACCAAACACTACTCCCAAAAAGATTACCACACCAAACACTACTTCCAAAAAGACTACTACACCAAACACTACTTCCAAAAAGACTACTACACCAAACACTACTTCCAAAAAAACTACTACACCAAACACTACTCCAAAAAAGACTACTCCTCAAAGCAGTATTCCACCAAACACTACTCCCAAAAAGACAACTCCAGCAAAGACTACTCCCAAAAAGACTACTCTAGCAAACGCTACTCCCAAGAAGACTACTCCAGCACACACTACTCCCAGAAAGACTCCCCCTAAAAAGACCACTCTCAATAAGACTCTTCTGGTGAAGACTACTCCAGAGAAAAAACCCATACCCATGCCCAAAAAGGAGGCTCCCCCAAAGGCCAATCCCAAAAAGAAGATTCAGCCAAAGACAAAAGTTACAAAGCAAACGCAAACAAAGACAAATCTCCAAAAGAACCCAAAACCAGGTCTCAAAAGTGCCACAAACTCTCAAGTTAAGGTTAATCAGAATAAGGCCAAGATAAAAAAGACTAATCCAAAAAAGAAAAAAATTCAAACAGTGTCTCCATATTATACTACAGCTTCAACTCCAAATACAAGTCCAGAACAATTAAGAGAATACCTTTCCTCCACTATCTCATCTAGCACTAGTGTATATGCCACTGGTGCAGGCATGCCTTTGCCTGAGTCCAGAATCAATGTTACGTACATCAATAACAGCACAGCAACTACAGATGAAACTCCACTGTGGTATCATGATGCTTCTGCCACCAGACCCGGCACTTTTGGTGATGCCATAACGCCGACTGGAACCACTCATTTTGAAGAACTCAACATGCCTAGTGGAACCAGCAGCGGTGATGTCACAGTAACAGTTGGGACCATTCTCAGTGGTGATGACAGCACCACGTCCTACAACGATGCTGGAATAGTTAGTGACACCATAGTGCTAGACGACAGCTTCACTATGGTGATCCCGACCATCAACGGTGAAGATGTGAAAGACCTCGCGTCCTCACCCTGGCTGGACCTGTCTGAGTACATCCCTGTGAGGATCCCTGTTCCCACGACAACCTCAGACCCTGCCACAGACTCACATTCCACCACTTTCACTTTGACAACTGAAAAAACAGCTATCTCAACTATCACCAGACCACAGCAAAGACCAGAGGAAATCAGCGAGAACAACTCCATCGACGTCATATACAACCGGATCATCGGCGTAGACAACGACATCTCCCACAACAATCTGATTCCAAAGCGCCGGGTCAACCTACGAGAGAGAACCAAGAACAAACGCATTCAGGAGCTTCTGGAGGAGAAAAGGAACTTTCTCCTAAGAATGAAGAGAGGCCACGCATTATAAAAAGACCAAGCCTTCTCATTTCTCTTATAGAGATGAACATTTTCTTTACAGACTTTTGTAATCCCTGTTTAAACCCCTCTGAACCGCCATGATGCTTTATATTAGGCCTTTCCATTAAAAAAGATGGTCATATTCCACTCATGACAATCAGGACTGTTGCAGAGAAAGAATATTGTGGATAAATGTTAAAACAGCTGCTCTAAATAAAGAAAACCCCTTTAGAGTACAGATGGTAGCAGATTTGAAGCAAATTACATTGCCTGTGTCATCACAATAATGAGACACAGAAGGGATGAAAAATGTACATCCAGTTTGCTAGTTTGGCCAGCACTTTACAAATCCGAGCTTTTATCCCCCCCAAACCACTTAAAATCTTGTTTGAGGATTCATCAATGATTGGTAGATAAGGTCTAACATTGTTTGTAAAATGGTATTATCCCTACCAACACTAATGGAGCAACACAATCTACCACCTAGAATCCAAATCTCCATCTTCATATTATATTACAAGACTTCATCTTATTTCCCTACAGACATATCTCTGTCCCTAATAACAGCTACTGTAGGAAAAGATGAAGACATCTCCTTGTTAAGTGGCCAGCACTCAATACACAGTGCAAATTGGAGCTTTTGGAGGCCTGAAAGCAATATGGCAATGCTATTCAATCAAAAAGTCCAGTTTTCCTTTTGGTATAGTTAAATTGTGTAAAGGTCACACTGTTTGCATTGTGTTACCTTTCCAAAAACAAACCTCTGTCTGACTACATGGGTCTCTCATCTCTCAGGAAGTGGCATTTTTGTATTAACGGCCAGTTAAGTATGGTGCTTTTTTTGCCAGTGTTGCTAAAAGGGATGTCCCTTGTGCATTTATTTATGTACCGTACAAAAAATACAAAAAATATTATACTAAAATAAACAAGCCTGTTTGTATTAACTGTATCCAAATAGAAGCTTTAAGGGCCAGTTTGTTTTCTTTTCTCTAAAAGTGTTATTAGTGTACATCTTGCAGCAGCCGCAAAAGCATCTATGGATCTTTCCGTACAATATATGTACATATGAAAAAGAACTTAATGAATATTTATTAAAGTTAAAGTGCCTGTGGTATTTTGCAACTGTCAGCGTTGTGTGATTTTTGTTCGAGTGACAATTATCCTGCAGCCTTTCTTTATGTTTTTGGCTGCAACCAGTTGTCAGAACGTGGGCCTATGAGACCTACTGCTGCATCACTTTCAGGTTAAGACTGCTCTGCTTCCAGTTAAACAATCTCATCAAATTAGCAATAGAATGCTGACAAGCTTTTCTCAAACCAATGCATGTTTAAATCCAATTGCACTAATGCAATATCTAACACACAGGGGGAGACATGGCACCAGTAGTCATGTTCACTGTATGGATTATAATAATTTGTGGTCAAACCACTGTCGTCTTTTTTATAACTTGACAGGCTCAGATTGTTCAGAGCATAGCTGCCTTTGGACTGATGTTATTTTCTGGTCGCTAAAATGGAGTCTAATATAGTAAACCTCCTGGAGCTGCTCCAGCAGTATGCAGTGTGACTTTACAAAACAGCTGCCTCGGGTATAGTCATACGCCCCCCTGGAATTCAAATTGTAGCCCAGGAAAGGACTTGCCTTCATTTATTTCATGAGGATCTCTTTTTTTTTTTTTTTTTTTTTCTATCAGCTAAAACCCAAAGTGAAAATTGGTCACATTTACCCTGTTTCCATCAAGGCATTTTGAGGGCCGGTTTATAGCCAGTGCCTAATCTTGAACCAGTTCTTCAAGTTTCGACAGCCAAAGAACTGACCCTTGGCCAGAAAAGAGTGGCAACAACTCTTTGCTGGTCTTGAACCAAGTCTTGCTTATGTCAGGGGCTGGGGGTGGGTTTATCATGACCAACAACACCAACAAAAATGTGGAAAACAGTGGTCGGTATCAGTGACTTCTAGAAGTATGGTCCTCTGCCAGATGAACTAGATGGAGCCTCGAGAACAAAACCCATGTTCGAGGAGATACAATAGGAGAAGGCTGCAACGAGGTACAACCGAACCGTTGAGCAGAATGATACCAAACTAAAGAAGCTAAGAAAAGAGTACAGGGACTGAGGTCTGGATACTGTTTCTCAAAAAGCGTCTAAGTGTCATTTTTCTACAAGTTTAGCGCTAATGGAATACCATTTGCCTCTGTATTGGGTTAAGATAATCCAAATCTTTGCAAATAAACACTAACTGCATAGCTAGATATCCTTGGAGTAAGAGGGACAATGTGTATTTTTCTGACTTGGGTGGACAGGCCCTTCAGCATGACATGAGCATCATGTTTGTATGAGTATAAATTATGAGAGAGAGCTAACAAGTTCATAATAGCTCTCCTGACTCAATTTACACAACTTATCCCTTGTGGTTTGTACTTATGACACAAGGGGTCACAAAAACAGTTCACTTGTGGAGTCCAACAGCCCACCACGTGAAGATGGTTATTGATTATGATCGTTTTTGGCAAGACTGTTTCAGAGAAGTGGATATCCAAGTTTGTTAATTTTTTAATAATACACAGTTGTGTTGCAATGGGTTGCTTAATGTTGAAAATCTTTCATAAATCCAGATGTGTTGCAATATGTTTCTATTTACTGTAATTGTATTATATTGTTATGCTGTTATGTGTTCTTGCTGTTTTGCCCATCCCTTGTGATTACATTTTTCCTCAAAAATATTTCAAAACAACTTGTTCTTGCAAAAAGCAGTTGTCTCTCATAGGGCATTCCCCTCTCTGCCCTTTAGAGGACGACTCTATTGGCCATCTATTGGCTCAGCGCCCTTCTGGCAGAAGAAAGCTCAGTGATAAAAATGAATAACCACGCTCTACAACCACAGCACTTCCATTTGTCCATCCTTCTACTCAAAGTGCCAAGCTCTCTTCACCCACACACTGAATCTTGTCTTAGCCATATAACAGAAGCATCCTACTGTATCAATCTAATTCTTATTGAACCTACAAGTGGCTGACAACAAACTGTTCAGGTCAGAGAGAAGAGCCACTCTAAACAGGAGTGGAAGTGTTTAACCCTTCTTTTGCCTTTCCATGTAGAAACACTCTGACATGATCTTATCTTTTATTGTGAAAACACAATGCTATCATTGTAGGTCAATAGGATATACTGCACAAGATTATTGCTGCATTATGCTGTAAGATAGGATAAAAGATTGAATTTTGGTAGTAGCTGAGTGCGGCCAAAGCTCATGCTGGTTCACAGTCATGGTTTACGGGAGCACAATAGAACAAAGACAGCGTTAATGTTAGTAGTAAAACCTGTGAGTTTCCTCCTTTGGATAGTCAACATGTTTGCTGGGAAAATGGCTCCTTGTGTGTAAAGTCAGTGCATGAAGCCACCTCTGGTATTTTTTTGACAATATTTTAAATCATGGGCTACAAAGGGGCAACACTTTTTGGGGTTTACTAAAGAAAAAACAATTTTTAGAGAAGAGAGGAGAAAATTTGATTTTTCCTGCCAGATCTTGTTCTTTCAAAACCGTGTTTCAGTGAGCAGGATGTTAACAGTCAATGCAAATAAATTTTTACGGATAAATAATCAGTCCCCTTAACTCAAACAACTTAGTAAAATAAATTCAAAAAGTAAATTGAAGAATTTCATAATTACTGAAACATGTATGTAAGTGCATGAGACATTGACTAAAGGAGATATGTAGATGTGAACGTGTATGATGACTTTTCAAAAAAATAATACAATTAATTTTATACTTATTGCATGGGGTCAATTTGAATATAGTGCAAGAATATGGTTTTGTATATTGTTTTCATCATCAAAAAGCAACTCAACCCATTCCTAATCTCACACACACAGCAAAAAATGCAAATGTCAGCATGACTAGTGTTTAATGTTGTGTCTTCTGTTGTTTCTTAATACCTTTACAGTCTGCCATTTTATTTTTGAAATACTTTAGAATTGAAGCCTAGTTGATGTTGTGCCTTGTGTTTGTCATGATGAATGCAGTCAGTGTGCTGCCGGAGAATCTGTCAAGAGTATAACTGAGCTGTGTGCCGAGAAAGAGAGTGTGTGTGTGTGTGTGTGTGTGTGTGTGTGTGTGTGTGTGTGTGTGTGTGTGTGTGTGTGTGTGTGTGTGTGTGTGTGTGTCTGTGTGTCTGTGTGTCTGTGTGTGTCTTATGGCATATTTTAGTTCGTTATGACTATAGTCCATTAGAGACCCATCAAAAGAAAAGGAATCTTTTTATAGGTTGGATGCATAGAGAACGTGACTGTGACTCATCAGAGGTCGTACTGCCCCCAACAGGCACACACACACAAACCCACACACACACACACACACACACACACACACACACACACACACGCACACACACACACACACAATTCCATAAGACTGAAAGACTTTTCCCCCAGGCACAGGGGCATCTTGTTGACTGAAGGGTCTGAAGCACGATGTCTTGTGTATAAATCCTCTGGTGAGCAGTCATGTGATCCTACACAAATCATGAATGCGTCACATCATAAATAGATTGAAATACACATCTACATTTTAGTTGTCAAATAAAACAAAACAAAAACAAGAATGTCTATACACCTTAAGCAAGATGGCTTTAACAAGTTCTAGCCTACTATGGAAGTGCATCACGCCCTAAATCTTCCGAAATGCCACATGCCTCAACACAACTACTGAAATGAGAGTCGGAGAAACTTCTCAGGGGAAAGGAAATCTGTTTAGTTTTGAACAGTAATCAAAAACTAAGCAGAGGAAAAATACATAAACGATTGTCTCCATATAACCACCAGCCCTCCCATTTTTATTGTCAAATCTTTCTGTTAATTAAGACACAAATAAAGCTGCCCAGTGGAAAGTCTTTATGTTTATAGAACTCTTGTTACAGCTGCCCCACATCCTCAATAATGGGCTGTCCTTCAAAGTCCACTTTACCACAAGCTGTAATGCTTATGTAAAATGTAATGCTCTCTTATTCATTATAACTGAATTTGTATTTATCTATAAATTAAAGCAATGTGGGAAAAACGTCTAAATTCACATGCACTGTAGTGGTAAAGTGTATTACATATAATAATAATTAATGACATGAATTAATTATCTAACGGGGGAGAATGTTGGAGCCTCCTATAATCTCATCTATGTGTAATGCACACATACGCGCAAAGCTCTCATGTTACATGCTTTACATTATCAATGTCAAACATGTTCAGCTCCACAATATGCAGATTTCATGGCACAAAGAAGAGTATTTTGGTAGATTTGCCAAAATTACAAGGGGGTGACTGTGTTCATTTACAGTCAGTCATTTCTATTTTTATTCCATGTCTTGAAAAAAATCCAGATGAAACAAATATCCATCTAGTCTATCTCTTCTCCTTCTGTTTTTCTGTTTTGTTTTGTTTTACCCTGTCTTCTCTTCCCTTTCTTTGTCCTCCCTCTTTCTCTCTCTCTCCCATCTTTCTCTACCCCTGTTTTTCTCTCTCCATCAATACAGTTGGCCAACGACAGTGCTTGGGCTGAGAAAATAGATGGTGTGTCTATTTTTAGAACCGGGGAAGGAGGGCAAACCAAAAGTAAGCTAGGGAGGGAGGGAGGGAGGGAGGAGGGATGTGAGAAGAAGATAAATCTGCATTCTACCGCTGCCTCTCATCAGAGACAGTTGGAGCTACAGAGAGGAGAAGCAGCATCACTGGCTGGAGACTCAGCATCATAGCAACAAAAGAGAGTAAGAGAAAAGGAATCAACTGGACTCAACAAAGACAAAGGTGAGTGCATAAAAGCCTTATATCATTACTGAAAATGCACAAGGTTGAAAATACACAGGGTGCCTATTCTGTGCTTGAGCACAGAGCTGCTGGTGTGGAAACATTTTTAGCTGCTGTATACCAAAGGTGTGGTCTAAATTTAGCAATGGTTACACCTTGGAAGAAACTGGGAGATGCTGGCATTTTGGTTTGGGTTGTGCTATATATGGCATGGAGGTTGAGACAAAAATATGTTGTAGGCTACACTCAGGGTTGTAACAATGTGGGGTTGCATAATAAAATATAAGCTGACAGATTCTCTGGCTTTACATGACTGAAATGGCATTTCAAATAGTCAGTTCTTTATGTTGCCTCTTGCTGGGATTGTTTGTATTTTGGGCTGTTTACACTGCAACTCTAAAGTACGCTAGGGAATGTTTTTTTTTTAAATTGGAAAGAAGAGGAGAGCAAGGCTACATAAATTTGATTTGATACAGTCAGGGGCAAAAATAGATGGTTGTGTTTTGAAACACTCCAGGTTTCTAACAGTTATTTGTCTAGCAGCAAAATGTTATCATTGGAAAAATACATTCATCTGACGTGGTATAACATAATGGACTCATGGAAACCAAACTGCACGCTTAAAAGAAAATTGGTTTTGTTTGTCTACTGAATATATAGCATAGTGTATGAATATGTTATTCTCAACTGGGAGTCTCCGAAATGCTGTTGAATCAAAATAATGTTTTCTTTGATAGATACCACATTGATGTGCTGTTTTCTAAGCAGAACCTGGCATCTACAGCCTTTTTCTATTGTACCTTGTTAAAATCATATCATAATTTCAAATTTAGCAGTTATACTACCAGCCATCATTTCCCACTATTATTACCACATCCAACTATTTTGTTTTAAATACAGTTAAATTCAGTTAATTTACTGCAAAACTGCTTTTACATTACTCTGTATGTTCTCAAAAATTTGATAACTTGATGTCTTCCCTACATGTCTTTCTCCCAGCTATGCGACCGCGGTCCAGACTGCTGTCCAAGAGAAGACTCCTGCTGCCCACAATCAGAGAGGGCACCGAGGAGACGTTGAGGGATTTGAATGAGGCCAACACACTCCACATCGCTGGCCACGGCCCGGCTGTCTCCTCTGAAGACTACCTCCTATCCATCTGCCACCTGGCCCACCCTACCTTCCCCAGCAGGGGCGCTTCCCCCGACAACATCCACACACGACAGCTGGACGCCGTGCAGCAAAGGTTGCGGCTGTCACGGCTCAGTGGGACCCCATCGACCGCTTTTGGATTCAGCCTTACAGAGGAGGCCCATGCCATCAATATGGAGCAGGGAGAGGAGAAAGGACTGAATGGTGAGCTGATGTTTGGTAACTTTGACCCCCTAGAGTATCTTTATGGCCACCAGAACAACCTCTCGGGAGGTGTGAGGAGAGCATTTGTTGAGGGAAGGTTTACAAGGCAACATGGGAGGGAGGGCCAGGCTTGCTCCAGAGCTTACAGCTTCCCCATGACTTCAAGTCCAGACCTTCCGCACCAATGCAAGAGCAGCTGCCCTGACTTACACAGCACTATTTCAAATATCTCACCAAAGCACAGCTTCTCTAGGTTGGAGGCCAGGAAAGGGACCACATCAGACAGAGGAGCAGAGGCGGAGAGACAAAATCCAACCACCAGACAATCCCTTATCTCCCAATGGATCTCTGACTGCAGGTCGGCGTGGAGGGAAGCGCGTGTGCGTGCCTGCATGCTGCCCGCCATTGCAGAGATATAGGGCACCAACATTGTGACAGTAAACATTCCTCAATAGTAAAAGTATCCTTATCTTTTTTGTAAGTGC
Organism: Etheostoma cragini; assembly: GCF_013103735.1. Taxonomy (NCBI): domain Eukaryota; kingdom Metazoa; phylum Chordata; class Actinopteri; order Perciformes; family Percidae; genus Etheostoma; species Etheostoma cragini. The sequence goes on along the minus strand of NC_048416.1, from coordinate 14,316,055 downwards.
ATGAGACATTAACTGAAGGAGATATTTAGATGTGTACTGTATTATGGAGATATATTGAAAGGATACGATTAAATACACATTCAAAAACATACAGACGCAGGTGGATATTGTCATTATTGTCCTTCTGTAATGTTATCTCAGTGTTGTCATATGCAGTTGTGACCTTCACTTGTATGTATGCTGGTGGTCATGCAAAGTCATAAAAATGGACAAATCTGCAAAATGCTTTTTTTACCTAACAGTGTTTTTGTGACATAATCTGAATCAGTAAAAATATTTTGATAATCTTAACCAAAATGTGTGATGTGTTTTCTGTGATACAACCTTTGTGCGTGAATCCTTTGAAAAAAAAAACTCATCTCAGCTCTACTGGTGCCAGGCGCAGGGGTTTCTATGGTAACTGTCATGGGATCCTGCTCTGGTAAACACGTGCATGGAGAAACACAGGCTGAGCAAAGATGACACCGCTGAATGTAAACATGTTGCCATAGTCGTACCGCTGCATCTCACAATCAAAGCATAACATCACTGATTCACATGAATACATTTCAACATTGTAACAGAACAGAATATTCTGAATTTTGTTTGTAATTTAGTTTTAGAAAGGAAAAACATTGGCTTTAATTGTTAAGATTTGTTTTAATCCGGGATGGTTTATCCAAAAAATGCAATTACTGGCTGTAGTTTTGAATTTTAAACACTAGAGGGCAGGCTTGGAAAATACTTTGCATGCAGCCTGTCACACATTTTACAACCTGAAATCTCCTGTGCATGGAAGGCCATAAAATACGCATTTTATTTAAAACTGGCACATCAGAGGTCATGGTAAAAGTCTCAATTCACCCTAAAAACATAACACAAAAAACATATACCTGTGCAATTTGTTTGTATTTAATTTGTGCTCCCACCCCAATATATTGAAGGGAAATCAAATTTTGTTTGTGCCGGGATAAAGGATTTTACTTTTGAAAAAAATCAACTTGTCTTTCCAGAGACAATGTCCCTGCTGCATACACTGTGAACTGAGCTACGTTCTACAGTCCCTTTGACAAGCATGTTCTGAGGATTGTCCAGAGCTCACTGTTTCTAGAAAGTGATAATGCCAGTGCTGTTGCCGTTTCATGTATACATTTTCAATTCTATGAGCAAACACATTTTACTTATTTTTATACAAAAGTAGAAAATCATTAAAAAGTCATTAAAAGCTAAACATAAAATGCACTTAAGAGCAAAAAAGAAGACACAAGTTGTTCCATTCCATCAAGGTAGAGGATGAAAAAGTCGCTGAACTGAACTCTCTGCTGTTGATGCATTGTGATAAACAATTTTGAATCATTTGGTTTGCACTTTATAAGCAAAAGTAGTTCAAGTTTAGAGTGGTCAAGCTGAGACTCTTGTTTACCAGAAAAAAATACATTGGCTCTTTTTTTAAAGAGCTTATGGATCATTCTGATTAATCACAACTCGGTTACTTATTTTAAAGGTTTAGACAAGCTTTCTGCAATGACCGTGTTGTACTCAACTAATTAATTGCAGAGATTTGGTAATGCTGCAGCATTGTTGCATCGGTCGCAAATAGGCATGGGGGTTTGAACCCTGGGTGAGACTTTCTTGCTGTTTCAAATATGGCCAACCTACTTGCCACAGTAGATCTCAAACAAAGTTATCATCTGCAATGAGGGGCAAGTACCAACATTTTGGGAGCACACTTTTGGTTTGACCATCAAATCGATACGTCTATACGTCTGCATTGTTGGATTGCTTACTACCTGTCTGATTGTATGAACATTTGTTGGGAAAAGGTTGCCATGTTCTCTTTTGTATCAAGACTATCTGTTCACAGAGTTACATATTCCATAAATAGGGGGGATGGATACACCATGTGGCCCATAATTGGGCATAAAAGGCTCAGGTGGGCATGGGTTCAATGATACACATAAATGGAACGGTATCCGAAAGGCCTTGCCTTGGAAAGATAGTCCCTTCACTAAGAGAACCAAGGTTACCATGAAACGAAAAAATATTTGGGGTGAGTACATCGTTCAGGTTTGGCATTGCCAATTGCATTGATGGCCAAATCTAGCAATCATGGTTTAGGATTGGGGAACATTAAGACATGGACCAAAACTAGAAGAAACATCGGAATGCAGGATGGAAACACACATGCTGATGGTTCCATTCAAAGAAAACCACCTTCATGGTCACAGGAGAACAGTTTCTCAAGGAGGCTGCAAGCCTCGACATGCAAGTCTAACCAACTTCACAGTTTGGGAAGAAAGATGGTGCCATTAGAGTATGTAATCTGCATGAAAAAAACACAATTTTTACACATTTATTTTAAAGGTGCTCTAAGCGATGTTGGGTGACGTTACTTCTTGTTGACGTTTGTCGTATGTTCTATCAAAGAGACTAGCTTGCCCCACCCTCCTCCTCAAGCTGTCCCTTGTTTTTGTTGCCGTTTGTAGCCCCTGGGCTGTCTACAGAGGCTGCATTATTTTCACACTGTGTTCTGGGGACAGGCAGCTCGTGGAGAGTAAGGAGATGTTTGCGAGAGATGTGACAGCAAATGTTGTAGCTTAAAACATGCATGACATCGCTCATCACACCTTCAATTAGTTGAATTTAAAATTACAAATCTGTCTTTCTGCAGGCTGTCAGCCCAACTAAAGCGACTTTGTTTGTTGTGGATGACTCACCCTATGGCATTGTCATTGTCATTGCTCGGCCTTTGAGGCTAAAAGAACACCCACTTTACATGTATTTGTAAAACATCATTCTTTCTCTAATGTTAATGTATTTGAACACAATTTGAAATGATTAATATAGGACCTTTAACAAATTGCCAAAGGTCTCCACCATTCTGTGGAGGCAATCAACCTCAGTTAGGAACTTCACAAAGGAACAACCCTCAATGAGTCACTTAAAATGCAGAGTTGTTGATGTATGATGACACTCCATCAGTCTAGAAAAGTCTAGCTCATCTCTATACATACATTTCTACATACAGTTCTTTTTCTACCACAGATTTTGTTTTTAATCCAGCATGACATTTTTTCCACAATTCACTTTGTATTTTCTCTTTTCTGCTAATCGTAGAAATCACTGTTTAAACAAAATGAGAAGTGCAACTAAACCAGGCTATGTACCTTTGTGGTATTGACATTGGTGAAGTGCTGCACTGCTTCACAGAAAGGAAACAAAAATTGTTAAAGATAGGTATGGTTGGTAATCCCATTGCATACCCAAACCCACGTTCACTCTCTACACAGCCAATAGCAACAACACAAAACGGCTAAAAGCCGGACCGCAAAGTCACACCTTTTTGTTCCTGTGCCAGTTAGAGAAAATCTACTGATGTACGCTGGTGCACTCTCCAGTCCCCAATAAGTAAAACCCATGAAATATTAACTGAAAGGAAGCCATGAAATATTCAAGCTTGCTAAGTGCAGTCTGTCTGTCAGAATGAAATCTTCAGAGTTCATCAGAGGTGGCAGCAGCCTACTGTCCCACTGCAAAGCACCACATGAAATAAATCCACCAATAAGTCAACCAGAGAAGGTCCTGATATGACTTTAAAAAATGTGTTTTGGAAAAAGATTTGTTTGCATCAAAAGCTCTCTTCTGTGACATTGGTTTAAAGAAGTGACACTTGCTGACCACCTGACCACTGTTCTTCAGTCTATAACATGCTGTATGTAGAAACAGATGAAAGTCCCTTTCACTGCTCTTTATTGTCAGGGGCAACCCCTGCGTCTTAAATTAGCACCGCTTGGCCTCGACCGATTTCTAAAGAATTCAACAAACTCAGTCTCTATTTCCAGGGTTAAAAAAATGAGGCTTGGTGCAACCTTAAGCAAAAATACATATTACAATGAACCAATTTTCATGTCCATATTTGAAGAAAGTAGTCAGGGTTAACACTTGAGAATTAAGTATCATATGTGATGAAATTTTATGTTTTCAGTCATGTAGATTGTTTTGGTTTTACTTGACCAGGTTTCGAGATATCAATGGTATAGCATTGTATAGTCACCATCCGTTGCCTTTGTGGCCCTTTGTCATTCTCTAAATGTTGTCAATATAAACACTATAGTACATTACAGGAAAGCAGGAATTTCAGTACAAATTGAGTTTTTTCAATATACCATCTTTGTGGTCAAAATATAAAAGAAAAGTGAAGGATATGAAAAATAGAGAAGGAAATAAGTTGTGATGTGATATCAAGAAAAAGTGAAAGAGGATATAACTGAAAGTAGACTGCTAGTATTCTGCTGAAACCAAGCATTTCCTTTAAACCGCATGACTTTGGGAGATCATAGCATTCTAGATCTATCTGACAGTGGAGGTGAAGCTATGTAGCATTTCATCATTAAATTGTTTTTGAGTTGTGTACTAAACTATTCGAAATGTTTCCAACAAAGTTAAAACCAATAGAAATTGGATTTTATTCTCAGACACGGAGTGTATCACCTGATTGCCTGTCAATGGCGTCATATAAACTGGTTGCTTCTGGCGAGACACGGTAAACACCTGATAACAAGTCAAAGTAATGACACAGTAATACAGCATTTTAACACTAATTCTTTGCAATTTTGCATTACAGTAATCAAGTAGAGATAGGCTTAAAGGTGCTCTAAACGATGACACGCGTTGTTTAAGTTACATTTCTTGTCACACACTGCCAACATCTCCCCACTATTCGCCAAAAAAGACAAGCAGTGTACCAGCCAATAACCAACAAGAAGGATTTTGGGGTGGGGGTTGGAGGGTTAGTGTGCAGAAGCATGAAAGGGAGGTCACCCAACATTGCTAAGAGCACATTTAATACTAAGACAAGTCACTCATGTTAAAGCTATGGTGTGTAGTTTGTTTCCCCAATTAGAAATTCTTCTAAATGACAACAACAAATAACTGCTATGCTACTATGCTGGGAAGCATGGCAATCCCTGCTTTCAAAAAATACCACAGTGTACATCAACCATAACAGTAACCTCATTTCCCAGGAGACATCTCCTCCAGGAAGGACAGTTAGGGTGCGTTGGGAAGGATCACGATCCATGCTCAATAGTATTGGCTGAACACGTCCCTCTTTTTGGCCGGATGTCCATTTCTTTGTGTGGATTTATGAGGACTATTGTTAGTTGCCCCTCAGATTTCTGCGTGGTAAATTGAGACAGATAACCAGACTGTCTGTCCAACCTGAGTTTCCTGTTGCTGTTCTTTTTTTACAACTCGCCCGATCAAACAAGGGAGTGAGAGACGTGGCATTTTATTTGTGCCGGGCAATCGGGCAACCCTAAGTGTTGAACCCTGTAGCAGCCTACATGTGTCAGTTGACAAATCCTAACGGTCCCTAACTTTGGAGGACCTTAGGCGACCTCTAAGGTCCTTCCTGCGGGAGTGTCTTCTAGACACAATCAATTACCATTACTGTTACTTACATGTATCGGATTGAGGTCACCAAGGCTGGGTGCAGATTCTGAAAGTGTAGGTTTAATAACCCACCAACACCATGTGTCCCTCAACTTTGTCCGGACGGCTCATAGCAGCTTAGTCTCATAGGCTATAATGCTCTACACCCACTCTCTCTCACACACACACACACACACACACACACTAACATCCACCAGAAACAAACTTTGCCCTCTTTGACTCTAGCTAATCTCTCTAGCTGTGTTTAATACAGCTTCTTTGGATCATCTTTTCCACAAGGAGCAAGATCTTTTGCAAGCACTATTATCATCTCGACCAAAGAAGAAACCAACAATGTCCAGCTTCATGAAAGTCTTTCTGCTCCTGGCTGTCATAGTCTACATCTCTAAAGCCCAACAAGGTTTGTTTGTTGAAAGACACTGAGAAGAAAAATATTGAATTTTTGACACATTTCAACATGTTTTGGTAGCTTTTAGAAGAAATTAAATTACTGTATTCCTCCCTTTTTACATAGTACAAGAACAAAGGCAGTGTCTGTGTCAACGTGTAAGGAATGGAATTGGCTCAAAGACGGACGTAAAGGACATCCAGATCTACCCAGCAAACACCATCTGTAACAAAGTGGAGATTGTGTAAGATGAATCATCTTTAATTGAGAAATTAGAAAATGATGATTGGTGTTTGCGTTTTTTGGGCTAATGGGCTTGTATCTTCCTCAGCAAACCTGAAACCATGACACTTAGAGTGGCATTTTTGCGGGCCTCAGTGAAAATTATAATGAACTCCCGCTAAAGCAAAAATAACCTTTACCTTTAAGGCATGTCTATTCATCAGCCTACCTGCCAGAATCATTTGTGTATCTGTTTATCTACCATGGTTGGTGAAGAGAATCACCTCTACTGTTTATTTCAACAGTGTCACCATCAAAAGCGGCCTTCGCTACTGCCTGAACCCCAAGCTGACAGCAGTGCAAAAACTCATGGCTTCCATCATGTGAGTATATTTATAATAACTATGATAATAATTAAAATAATAGCTTTTTAATATAAGTGCTTCATATTAATTTAAACATAAATGGAAGATATTAAACAAACAATGAATTCCATAAAAAGCAAGTCTAAGGGCCTAAGCCTCTTGAGAAACTCTTGAAAATCCATGCTGTTTTGTCAAAACGTCATACTCAAATTAAATGTGGTACAGCTCCCAAATACATGCCATCTGGGATTTGCCTGATATCTTGTGAAGCTAACACTTTCAAAGTTTCTATTACAAGTGTCATGGTGATTCTAAGCCTCACTGACACAGAGGCTAGAATGAAGGTTTTAATTTCTTTCCGTCCAAGTCATGCATCTGTAAAATTATTTTAAAACACTGCTGTAAACACATCTGGTGAGATACAGACAACACAATAGCATAGCCACATGTCTTAACTTACAACAGAAAGAAATCCAGAAGCCAAAAGGCTAAAAAATATTCTGTGCTCTTTTCTTATTTCCTTTTGAAAAGTGCAAAGAAAAAAATACAGAGGTTTATCCTGTAAAATTCCAACACAAAAGAAGAAAGGTGACGGATGTCCAGCCTAAATAAAGGACATCCGGAACTGTCCCGGAAACAAAATGTTGTCAATGCACTCTAGACTAGTCAATTCAGATGGGGGACCCAAGCAGAAAGGGGCCCCATCAACAGATTTGTCTATTTACAGATATGAATACAAGCCTCATCTACAGAATACACTTACCACTCAACTATTATTTAAATATTTCAGTAAATCTCCCTATTTGATAGAAATAACAGTAATGAGGGACATGATGTCTTCTTCACGTGGTTGTTACGTTTTGTAATTTGTATTCTTCTTGTTTTAATGTCATTTCTAGGAAAACAAAAACCTCCACTACAACCAGACCAACTGAGATCACCTCCACCCCATATTGAAAAAAAAATCTGTTGGATCAACATGCAAATATAAAAAACATAAATTGCCCATATTAGAAGCATGTCTACTGAAAACGATTTATTCATGTTTACTGGCTTTTTGTTAAACGTTTTCTTGTTAAATCAACATAATCTGCTAAAGTAGATCCGATGCCACTGAGTTGTAAAGCTTTGAAATGCTTCATTTAGTAAGTAGTTTGTACATTTTATTTGGGGCCTGATTATGTAAACGATGTGTATGCACACAAAAAAGTGTACGCCTTTTCCCAGACATAAACTGGTGAAGGAATGATAAAGGAAGAATGTGCACCTCACTCATGCTTCAGACCAGGTGTACACACAGTGTATGACTGTATGAGTGGACATGAGGATCATGCATGTGCATCCAGTTCAGAGCTGTTAATATGTAAAACAGAATCAGGATTCCACATTATTCACGATGTCATGAATACTGTGGATCAGTCTTTTGTTATTATTTTGATTAACCTAGCAGCAAAACATTGTACGTTTAAATTAGCACAGCTTGGCTTTAACCAATTTCTAAAGAATTAAAACAAACTTAAGAAATGTAACTTGGTGGAACATCGAGCAAATATGAATGTTCACTATCAAAGAAATTCTTAAATTGCTTTCATTGTATCATGTTGTTATGTTCCTTCTGTCACAATAAAAAAAAAAGCTGAATCCTTTGACATGTCAGTAAATAAGAGTGCTAATCCTCCATTTCTAATAGATAGAAAAATGCTTTTTGATGAAATTTCAGTCAAGTTAGTTCAGATTTGCGTGGACAATTTAGATAGGGCAACAGAACGTGTGGGCTGGTTATCTTAAAGTTCTGCATGTGTCAGTGGTTAACACCTTTGGAGCGTACAAATTTGCGAGTGAAAATGTTGGCAAGTATGATTTCATTTATTTCCACTGTAGCTGCGTGGTAGTTACACTGTCCTGACATTTGTGGTTTGAATAAATCTGTATTATAAGTAATAATCCACAGTATGCAAGACAATGATGAATTCTATAATGATGGATTTGAATCCTCATTTCCTTATTATATATACTGTATAATATATATCTATATGTACATATAAATGTGTGTGTATATATATATATATATTTATATATATATATTGATAGATAATAAGTCCACTGTCAGAGAGATCTAATATGACCTCCAAAGGTCATGCAGTTTGAAAGGAAATGCTTGGTTTCAGCAGAAAAAATGGTCTAAATGTAAGTTTCAGTTTTATGTCCTCTTTCACTTTTTCTGCAAAGAGACCTCCCATCACAACTTCTTTTTCCTTCTCTATTTTTGATTTCCTTCTCTTTTCTTCTGTATTTTGACCAAAAGATGGAACAATGAATAACACATATTAAATCACACAGACAATCCTACATTCTTGTAATCTACTATTTGTACTGATGATTACATGATATAGTGCTGTGTTACTAATGTAACCAGGGCCCTGGGAAAGACATACTGTATATCTCCAAAATGTCAATGTCCAAAAGGCTTCTAGCTTTATAGAATTTGGTCTTGCTTGCTGTCACGAACTCTTCCGTTTCGGCCTGCTGTTGGCTACGTTGGCTTTGCTGACCGGGCTGGCTGTTTGTGAGGGTTCGTTAGCTGATTGGTAGACACTTGGGTGGGCCTCTACCAAGACTAGATGTATACAAGGGATGTCTGATTGTTCTCTCTCTGACTTCTCCGTCTACTAGGCTCCACACCTTCTACTCTGGGTTTGTTTCTTCTCTTCTCTTGCAGTTGTTAATCATCAACACATTTTCCACTCACCCACACGCCACCGTAACTACTGATGCCACTGATTCCATACATGTTTGGTTTCTTTTTTTTTGATAGTTCTTTAGTTTAGTTTACAATAAACAATGGTTAATTGCCATTTTAACCTGTCTGGTCTCCCTTTTGTGTCACATGCGTTGAGCCAGTTTGTGACACTTCACAGAAGTCAGAGATTGATATATAAAAACTTGGGCAAGTAAAACCAAAACTATTTCCTTGGCTGTAAACAACTTGAAGTAGGCCTAAGTGAAAAAGTGAAAGAGGACATAAAACTGAAACTTATATTTAGACCCTGTTTTCTGATGAAAACAAGCACTTCCTTTGAAACTGCATGACTTTTGGAGGGCATGTTAGAGCTCTCTGTCGTTGGACTAGAACTGGGGAATATAACAAGGAAATGAGGATCAGAATCCATCATTACTGTATTACATACTGTGGATTGTTACTTATAATACTGACTTATTCAAATCACAAATGTCAGGACAGTGTAACCACGCAGCTACAGGGGAAAGAAATGAAATCATACTTGCCGTCATTTTCACTCGCAGGTTTGTACGCTCCAAAGGTGTTAACCACTGATACACACGGAACCAAATGTTAAGATCACCAGCCAACACTTTGTGTTGTCAAATCTAAAATGTCTAAAAGCATTTTTTACCAAGTCTATTAGACATGGAGGATTAGCACTCTTGTGTACTGACATGTCAAATGATTTGATGATTGATAATTTGCTTTTTTTCCTGATTGTGACAAGAGGGACACAACAACATAGTACAATGAAATCAATTCAATGTCTTTTTTTACATCACAGAATTTTACTGTCACTAAGAAACATTCGGTTTTGTTTTGTTTTGATTGTTTTAAATGAGGTATTCATGTGAACACCATCTACTTACATGCACGCTACAGGGAGACACAAATGTAACTTACCAGCATTGGACTCATTAGACAGAAGCTTGGTGTTAACTTTATATTGCAAATCGTGATAAGCAGAAATAACAACAAAGGTGAAAGCAAGGCAATCATTACCCTAGATATGTTTTATAAATAATTTCTACATGGCCATTTTTTGGGATCTTTGTTCTTCATGTTATTAAAAATGAATGAAGTGTGCAAATGTGAAGAAAAAGAAGCATGTGTTCATTTGGTCACCTGACAATTTACACAAATAGTGTGTACAAGTTTGGTGTCAACGTTCAGTTGCAGGTTTACAATTCCAACAAGTTAAACTTTTGTCTTTACATTCTTGTTATCTTACATGACATTAAACTGTACTTTTAAAATCTTAAATCTGGTTAAATTATTAGTAGCCACAGGAAAAGACGAGTGGAATGAGTAAGTAGCTTTGGATTTTTTTGTGGTTTTTGAAGTTTCACTTTCCAGTCTCAAAGATTTTCCCTATGATCACAGGAAGTATGATGAGGTATGTGTCTAAGAAGAGTATTTAAGACCACCCCCAGCCTCTATCCCTCACAGTTCTCCTGTCAACATACTTCACTCTCTTTGACTCTAGCTAATCTCTCCAGCTGCACTTGTTTCTACACCTCCTTTCTACTATTTTCTCCACGAGGAACAAGACTTTTTTTTACCAAAGAGGAAACCAACAATGTCCAGCTTTATGAAGGCTTTTCTGCTCCTGGCTGTCATGGTCTGCATGTCTAAAGCCCAACAGGGTAAGTTTACACATCTTTTCATTATTTACAATTCTAACATAGATAATGTAAAGTTTGTTTTCTAAGTTTGCATACATCTTGGTAGCTAAAAGAAGAAATCTGTACAGTGTAATTCTAATAACATTTTTAAAAAAAATACTTGTCTTTCTTCATAGGCCATCAATCAGGAGATCAGTGTCTGTGTCAACGTGTCCATGATAGAATCGGCTCAAAGACTGACGTAAAAGACATCCATATCTACCCAGCAAACCCCTTCTGTAACAAAGTGGAGATTGTGTAAGATACACTAACATCTTTAATAAGGGAATGTGGGAAGTTCAGTGCAATAGAAAATAAGGATTATCCAATCATTTGTGTATCTGTTTATCTACCATTGTTGCTGAAGAGAATCTTTTCACCCAAGCTCACCTCTACTGTTTATTTCAACAGTGTCACCATCAAAAGCGGCCTTCGCTACTGCCTGAACCCCAAGCTGAAAGCAGTGCAAAAACTCATGGCTTCCATCATGTGAGTATTTTTACAGACATGAATCCAAGCCTCATCTCCAGAATACATTGACCACCAAACTATTCATTTAAATCTTTCAGTAAATCTAGATATTTTATAGAACCAACAGATGAGTGACATGGTGCCTTCTCCACGCTGTTGCAATGGGTCTAATGTGTGTTCTTCTGGTTTTATTGTCATTTGTAGGAAACAAAAAACCTCCACTACAGCCAGACCAACTGAGCTCCCTTCCACCCCAGGCAGCACCAACACAGCTCGCATCTGACTCTTTAGCTCCTTGGATCAATAAGAAGCTGATGATGACCTCCGACCCCAAACAAAGGCACCTTCAATTAACGTAGTGTGAAATGAATGAAACGTTTTGTCTATTTATCTTCTATTTATGCTGATGTGCACTTACAGTGTATCTCCGTTCGATTTTAATTCCTCTAATCTGTTTTTGTAAATATTTACATATCATAAACCAAGTTTTTTGCATTTTGGTAATTTCTTTGTTTTTAATAATAAAAGGAAATCAAGGAAGCAGTGAGTTCTTGTTTTCTGTTCCAAGGCTCTTACTGTTTGAGTTCTACATCAACAGTGCAACCTTGGGGTTAAGGGGTTGCCAATGCAACAAATGCACTGGCCACATGCGTCACTTTACATATCCTGTGATGTCATGCAGGATTAGGTTGCCCAACTTTAATTATCAGGGGGAGTTACCCTCTAAGGCAGGGCTAATCAATTGGCGGCCCGCGGGCCACATGCTGCCCGGAAGCAACTGCCGAGTGGCCCAGCCCGTGGTCTGCCAAGCTAGCAACACGTAAACAATGCAGAGCGGGCTGTGCAGGTAGTAGCCTAGATTAGCCTACTGTCACAATGTCTTTCTCAACACTGAAACGTAAAATTGATAATGAAAACCGTCAGTTTAACCCTGGCTGGGCTGACAAATATTTGTTTATTTTACCGCCACATCCAAACGCCAAACCGATGTGTTTAATTTGTAATGAGTGCGTTGCAGTACTTAAAGATTACAATCTGCGCTGGCACCGCGTTGAGAAAAGCCAGACTTTCTGCACCAATTTCACTGAGGGATCTCAAGAGTGGGCTGCAAAAGTACAGTTTCTTTGCATTTTACAACCGGAGCAGTACTACCATGGTGCGGTCATTCACACCCCAAGAGAGAGCTACCGCAGCATCGCTTCGTGTTTCCTGGATATTGGCAAAAAATAAAAGGCCATTCACAGACTTTGAAACCGCACAACTGGCGATTTAGTATTTGGGAAAACTTCCGCTTTTTTTAAAGAAATGGTCTGGATATGAAGCGTGTGTGCAGGCTTGTGACAGATGGGGCTCCATCCATGACAGGAAAAATGAATGGTTTGGCAGCACGTTGTCCACTGTTGCACCTTAGGGGATCTCTTTACACTGTATTGTGCATCAGTCGGTGTTATGCACAAAACTAAGCGATCAAAACGACAATGGACAGCGTGATGGCCACAATTAATTTTATTCTCTCCACATCAAGCCTCCAGCACCGCTTATTCTGCATGCTGCTGTCAGAAATGTCCGATGAAATGACTGGCCCAGCTAACTTTCTTGGTTTGAAAATCTGGCCCAACTGAATTTGTAATTGAGTAGCCCTGCTCTAAGGCGTCTTCTAGACACGATAAATGTGTCTTACTAGTACTTACAATAGTAGACACCAGTGGACACCAAAGCTGTAGGCAGACTCTGAGATTGCAGGTTCAATAACCCACCCACATCATCCCACTTAATACTGACAAGAATGGCTCAGATTACATTAACTGGGCTACACGAGACTCCAACACACACATCTTCAACCCCGCATAACAGAAGATCCATACAATCCCCACAGTTTCAAGGTTGGCAACCAATTCAGTTTCCACCCAAATGTAAAATATGGTCACAACATTTCCTTCCGTTCCAGGGTTATGGTATTGAATAATGGCCAGAAATGTGTTAAGATCATTAAGACGTCACATGGTAGTTGACCTTTGGCCTTTTGGATATAAGGGCATCAATTCCTTATTGTATCCTTTTAGACATTTGTGTGAAGTGTTGTCATAATTATCATAATTAGCATAATTAGTGTTATGTGAGGTCACTGTAACTTTGACCTTTGACCTGAATGAAATAACTTTGTCCTTGATTGAAATTAGACATTTGTATCAAATTTGAAGAAATTCCCTCAAGGTGTTCCTGAGATATTACGTTTAAAAGACTGGGACAAACTTTTGCTGGTGGAGAGGCTTAAACAAGTCCTGGGATATAGGAGACAGCATATGAAATCTTTAGTTATGGCCAAAGATGCATTTTGTGAAGTCAGAGTGATCTTGACCTTCAACCTGTAACATCTGACCAGTTCATCTTTGAGTCCAAAATGATCTTTTTGCCAAATTTAAAAATGAATTCACTCCAGGGGTCCTGAGATGTTGCTTTCACAAGAATAAGACGGACAGACAGACGGACTGATGAACAACCCAAAATGCCTCCGGCCACAGCTAATGGCAGCTAGATCACACTCACACACACACACACCCACACACACCCACACCCACACACACACGATCAAGGTGAAAACAATACCAGCCATGCTGTCTTGGCTCATAAATATTCAAACTTGCTCAGTGCAGTATGTCTGTCAGAATGAAAGTCAGTTCATCAGAGAAAGCAGCAGTATACTGTACCACTGCAAAGCACCACGTGATAAATAAATCCACCAGTAAGTCAACCAGAGAAGGTCCTGATATAAGTCACATTTTTCTACACCTACATTTATTGTGTTGGAAAAGGATTTAAATTGTGTCACAAGGTCTTCTGTGATACTGGTTTTAAAGAAGTGGCACTTGCTGACCACTTGACTGCTGTTCTTTGGTCTGTAACATATGTAGAAACAGATGAAAGTCCCTTTCACTGTTCTTTATTGTCAGGGGTGAACCCTGTGTCTTGAATTAGCACAGCTTGGCCTTGACCGATTTCTGAAGAATTCAACACACTCGGTCTCTATTTCCCGGGTTAAGAAGTGTAGGTTGGTGGAACATTGAGCAAAAAATAAATGTTTACTATCAACGAATTTTCAAGTCCAGATTTATTGAAAGTAAAAAGAACATTAGAGTTAAAGTATGTCTGTCCAACTATGATGATTTCTAAAATGCGTAGTAGGATTGTATGCTCCACTTAGTCACAAATCCCACTGTATTGTCTCAAATATATTTTGTCACCTCGCTTAAAGGGTGAGAAAATAATAATATTTAGTTACAGTCATATAGCGCTTGATCATCGGCACCTTAAAGCGCTTTAGGTGGGAGGACTACGCTCCAACACCACCGATTTATAGCACCCACCAGGGTGATGCACGGCAGACTTATGACGCCAGACGCTCACCACACATCAGCTAGGTAGAGAGAGAGGGGAACGTGTTTGGGTGGGGAAAACCGGAGCACCCAGAGTAAAAAAAAACACGCAAACACAGCACCCGGTACCTTCTTGCTGTGAGGCCACAATGTTAACCATTGGGCCACCATGCTGCTCTATATAACACGTATGCTCTCTATATTATAAAATAACATTTTCACACTTACTTTAAGGGGTTTCCAGCCATGCAGATAGTTTTGGTTTTACTTGCCTAGGTTTTGAGATAATAATCTCCAACTTATGCCTTCACCTCCAAAAGTGATAGATATATTAAAACCGGGAAGAGTAAGAACAAAATATTCTACATAGCTGAAAGCTATTGCAGGTAAGTGAGAAAATGTGTTTAATTTATTTATTTTTCTAGTTGAACTGATCATGTAAAACATGCATTTTTTCTGAAAGTTGAAATTTTGGAGACATATACGTCTTTCCAAGGGCCCTGCTTCTATCAGTACTATGGCAACACAGCATATACTGTAGTCACCTTCTGTTGCAGTTATGGTCCTCTATCATTTTCTAATACTTTTCATTGCCATTAACATAAAGAAAGCAGGCTTTACATTGTAAGTTAATTGTTTTTTACTTTAATTCCAGCTTTGTGGTCAAAATTCAGAAGAAAAGAGAAGGATGACAGATATGTCAAATAGAAAAGGCAAAAGGTGAGAAAGCGTCTTGCAGAAAAAGGGAAAGAGGACATAAAACTGAAACTCACATTTAGACCATGCTTTCTGCTGAAACTAAGCATTTCCTTTCAAACTGCATGACCTTTGGAGGTCATATTAGATTTCTCTGACAGTGGAGTTATTATCTAACAACTAGAAAATATAATAAGGAAATGAGGATCAGATTTTACCTACACTACCAGTCAGAAGTTTGGGGTCACTTACAAATTTCCATAGTACTCCATTATTAACAGAAAACCAGCTGTTCTGAGTGGGTATCTGATCTTTAATGCAATATGTACATTGCCCATTATCAGCAACCATTCATCCAATGTTCCAAATATACATTCTGTTCACTAATCTGAATTAGTTTTAAAAAACTAACTGAGAAAACATTGGGAAGCTTTTTGCAATTATGTAAGCATATAATGGAATCTGAAAACTGCTGCCCTGGTTAAAAAAAACAATGCACCTGATCTCAGCTGGTATTCTGTCTAATAATGGAGTGCAATGGAAATTTCTAAGTGACCCCACACTGTTGACTGGCAGTGTATAATACTGACTTTTTCAAACTAGAAATGTCAGGACAGCGTGACTACCATGCAGCTACAGTGGAAAGAAATTAAATCATACTTACCGTCATTTTCTTCTGAGCCCTCGCACATTGCATACGCTCCAAAGGTGTCAACCACTAATAGAGAACGAGACCTTGTTGAGCTCACCAGCCCACAATATGTGTTGCTGTTAATGTCAATGGTCCACGCAAATCTAAACTAACTTGTGTCCTGACATGTCAAATGATTCGGCATATTTTACTTTATTTCCCTGATTGTGACAGAAGCAAAATGACAACATGACACAATAAAAAAATGTAAGGTTTCTTTATTCTATATAATTGTATTGTATTGTCACCAAGACACAATGGGAAATTAAAACCCAGGGGACATAATATGGCGTCATGAACTTAGATGTTTTTCATTAAATGATTTCTAAATTACCCATATCTTTGGATCTTTGATTTTCATTGTATCAAAATGAACAACGTGTGCAAAATGTCCAAAATGATTTATTCATAGGTCACGTGGTGTTTGTACAAGTTTGATGTCAACGTTCAGTTGCAGGTTTACAATTCCAACAAGTTACACTTTTGTCTTTATATTCTTAATATCGTACGTGACATTAAACTGTACTTTTAAAATCTTAAATCTGGTTAAATTATTAGTAGCCACAGGAAAAGACGAGTGGAATGAGTAAGTAGCTTTGGATTTTTTTGTGGTTTTTGAAGTTTCACTTTCCAGTCTCAAAGAATTTCCCTATAATCACAGGAAGTATGATGAGGTATGTGTCTGAGAAGAGTATTTAGGACCACCCTCAGTCTCTATCCCTCACAGTTCTCCTGTCAACATACTTCACTCTCTTTGACTCTATCTAATCTCTCCAGTTGCACTTGTTTCTACACCTCCTTTCTACTATTTTCTCCACAAGGAACAAGAGTTTTTCAACCAAAGAGGAAACCAACAATGTCCAGTTTCATGAAGGCTTTTCTGCTCCTGGCTGTTATGGTCTGCATCACCAAAGCACAAAGTAAGTTTTTACACTTTTTCAGCATTTACAGCTCTAACATAGACAGTGTAAAGTTAGTTTTTTTACATCTGTATACATCTTGGTAGCTGTTAGCTGAAATATGTGCAATGAAAAGATTTGTAATGAAATCTAAAAAAAAAAAATCCTTGTCTTTTTCTCTAGGACATCAGTCACAATATTGTCTGTGTCACAATGTCAGGAATAGAATCGGCTCGAAGACTGGCGTAAAGGACATCCAGATCTACCCGGCAAACACCTTCTGTAACAAAGTGGAGATTGTGTAAGATAAACTAACATCTTTAATAAAGATTGTGGGAATGTGGGAAATTCAGTGCAATAATGTGTCATGATTATTATATTTATTGTGCTAATTGGAGGCTAGTATCTTCCTCGGCATACCTGGAACCATAACACCTAGAATAGCATTTGCACCGGCATCAGTTGTAGTAAAACTCCTGCTAAAACACCTTTAAGGCATTTCTAGTCATCAGCCTACCTGCCAGAATCATTTGTGAATCTGTTTATCTACCATGGTTGGTGAAGAGAATCCTTTCACCTGAGCTCACCTCTACTGTTTATTTCAACAGTGTCACCATCAAAAGCGGCCTTCGCTACTGCCTGAACCCCAAGCTGACAGCAGTGAAAAAACTCATGGCTTCCATCATGTGAGTATTTTTACAGACATGAATCCAAGCCTCATCTCCAGAATACATTGACCACCAAACTACTAATTTAAATCTTTCAATAAATCTACATAATTTATAGAACTAACAGCTGAGTGACATGATGCCTTCTCCACGCTGTTGCAATGGGTCTAATGTGTGTTCTTCTGGTTTTATTGTCATTTGTAGGAAACCAAAAACCTCCACTACAGCCAGACCAACTGAGCTCACTTCCACCCCAGGCAGAACCAACACAGCTCGCATCTGACTCTTTAGCTCCTTGGATCAATAAGAAGCTGATGATGACCTCTGACCCCAAACAAAGGCACCTTCAATTAACGTAGATGTGAAATGAATGAAACGTTCGGTCTATTTATCTTCTATTTATGCTGATGTGCACTTACAGTATATCTCCGTTCTATTTTATTTGCTGTAATCTGTTTTTGTAAATATTTATATATTGTAAACTAAGGTTTCTGCATTTGTTCATGTCTTTGTTTTTAATAATAAAATGAAATCAAGGAAGCAGTGAGTTCTTGTTTTCTGTTCTAAGTCTGTTACTGTTTGAGTTCTACATCAACAGTGCTCCCTTGTGGTTCAGGGCTGCCAATGTAAGAAATATAGGCTATTAGGCCAAATGTGTCAGTTCAAATACCCTGTGATTTCATGCAGACTTAGATTGCCCAACATTAAATATTAGGAGGATTAACTGGCCAAATTGTCTTCTAGACATAGGCCTAATTAATGGGTCTTACTAGTACTTAGCATATACCAGAGGACACCAAAGCTGCAGGCAGACTCTGACATTGCAGGTTCAGCAACCCACCTCACGTGTCCCTCTACTCTGAAGGGGTGGCTAGGATTAGTTGAGTCTCATAGGCTGTGATGCTACACACACACACACACACACACACACACACACACACACTTGGATTTATTGCCAAGTTTGCCTTGTTGGATGGGGCATGCATGAACAAGAAATAATCAATAAAAAAAGAAATAATCAATAATAATACTTTTTTTAATTTTACCTAGTAACATTTGAAATGCAGGACTTTTCTAAGTCCTTTCACCACTGCTTGCTTCGTTGCATAGACGGTACTACTTTATAACCCATTTATAAACCAACACACTTATATTCCCAACCAGGTAGATGGGCGTTAGGTTCCAGATGGTCATTCCCTCACCGCTAGAGGTGCCTTCAGTGGTGTGACGTCTCAGCGCTCTCTTTACTCTCTGCATGTCCAAAAGTCATGGAAGAGCCTTTCGCTGAACAAACACACAATATCTCTTCGTTCAGTCTGTCAAGTCGATGCCTGTCTAGCTGTGGAATCATTTCAACCGGAGAGGAAATGGAATATTGACAGGTTGAGGTAAGATAAATTAATACTGTAGCATACTTATTCTAAACGCTGCCAATAACTGAACAATATTTAGCAAAATAACAATCCCCTAAATGCAATGCATGTATATGTTACTGTCCGTCAAATATGATTTAAATAGCCTACTCGATATTTTTAGTATCCTTCCATAAAGTAAATGTCATTGTCTAGTTTACGGATTATAGACGTTATTCTCTTCTGATTTCGGTTCCTGTTTTTGCAAGTCACTGTTTCTGGCACCCCACAATGCTGACGTGAACAACAGCAAATGTGCCAGCTGTCTGCAAAGTACACTAGAATGTATAATACCAGCGATCTATATCTGCAAATGTATATTTAGATTTAGATGGCGGCCGTCTCATCATTCATTTAAGTGAGGAAGATGCATGTGGATTGCAATGGAAAGTGAGACAGAGCTGATAATCAGAGGTAGACAGGTTCACCATAACACAAGAGGGATAACCGTAATGAGGTTGACTTTCTTTGTATTTTACAAAAAAAGTTAGAATTAGATATTTTCTATCAAACAGGCATTGTTTTCCTTATTTCAGAAAGTTTCCTTTCCTTTTCCTTCCGTGAAAACAAGCCTGCTTTAATTCCCAGTTGGCTTGTTTTTATTTCTGCTTTGGGCTGGTACATGAGGGTGACTGACATGAGCGGATATTAATGGCAGTGATGAAACCAGATCCTCTGCTTCTATTTGGAGCTAGTCAGTAACTGTAAACTATGCACTGCACAGTGATCACAAGTCTCTGAGGTGTTTATTCTCTCTCTCTCTCTCTCTCTATCTCTCTCTCTCTCTCTCTCTCTTAACCATATTCAGGCTAATAAACAGGCATGTAACATTTAACAATCAATTACTCAATCAAAATGGATTTATATAACATTTTACAGCAACCAGCAGGTATCCAAAGTGCTTTACATCAGGAAGAGAGTAAAAGACTAAAAACACATGTTATACAATAGAAAGAATGAACAATGAAAACAGTGATATCAGAAAAGGTTACACATAAACAGAAGAATGAAATTGTCACACCACTGCTAGGTATTAAAAGCCAGACTAAAAAGATACGTTTTGAGTTTGGACCTAAAAAGGGCTACATCCGTAATAGTGCAAATATCAGGGGTTAACCTGTTCCAGAGTCTCAGGTCAGCAACTGCAAAAGCCTGATCTCCCCACCGCTGACCGCCTTGACCTTGGCATTTCTAAAACGTACTGATTTGAAGAACGCAATGACCTGTTGTGCTCCCGCAAAGTTAAAATTTTAGACAAATACTCCGGGATCGGACCATTTAAAGGTCTTGAAAACAAACAATACAATCTTAAAATCTATTCTAAAATGCACAGAGAGCCAATGTAGAGTGTAGAGAATGGGAATGATATGTGCACGTCTACCACTATTATTTCATGTAGGTATATTTCATGTATATTTTATATTGTATCATTATATATTCTGTGCTGTGTGACTGATTTTGCTGCTGTAACACCATAATTTCCCCTTTTTTGGGGATCAATAAATATCTATCTATCTATCTATCTAGAACCTTTTATCTGTCTATTGACCATGTAACACTATGTGATGTCATGCGATGAAGTGTTCAGGTTTGGAGCCCTTAGCAGAGTGGACCTGTCGCCCTACAGAGTCTCCTGTGGTCAGCCCCTCCGATCTGGTGTTAAAATGGCCTCACAACGAGGAGACATTCCAGGTAACACAATAATTTAGATGTTGGTGTTATAATTTCAACATATTTCTAAAAGGATTGCCTTGGGGAGATGTCAGAAATAGTTTCCATACGCAAAACCCAGATTGTACATTTTTTTCTTTACTCCCATTATTCAGCACTTGAGTCTGGCTCGCATTCCGGACTATTTGGTGCCTTTTCATCTCCTATTGGAATGACTCGACACAATGTCAGCTACGATGAGCTCATGGATGCCACCATGCATTCACCACCTTCCGACTTCTCCGTCAACATCCTTTGGAAAGACCCTGTCATCCCACAGCACAATTTCAGGAACACTGCAGAGGTGCTTTTCTTGCTTTGTTCTCCCTATCTGAGTCAGATTGCTTTGTGTGAAACTTCCTGAAGGGAACAAATTTGATCTGCTCTTATTTGTTGTGTAACTGGTTTGAAAATAAATCCTAACAGTATCCTTGTGTGTTTCCAGGAAGGTGAGAGTGGTAGGAAGTTGTTGACTTCTGAAGCACCAGCGCCAGCAAAGTCACCAGTGCCTGTAGTGAAAGCCAAAGCTACCTCTTTAATGAGCTCACTTATGATCAGTAAGTCAGTATAACCATGTGAGAAACTTAGTTTAAAAAACGATATTTTCATTCAATTTGAAAAATATGTAGACAGCCTACAAGTTACAGACACTGTCAGTTTCTTCATGTCACATAACTATGTATGCTTCACCTACAATTATCCAAATGGCAACTACCTTGGCTGCCGGATAGGATAGGAAACAAATTCCAAATAGGAAACAATATTCAGTGTTAGGTGTAATGGTGTGCAGCACGTTAAAACATTGACTCATCCAATGATGACTGTATGCCCATCCTCACTTAGAGCATGCCCAGGAGAACCTCCAGAACTTTGAGCACCAGGCAGGACTCACTGATGCTGGCTATTCTCCCCACAAGGGGCTCTCTGCTGAAGAGACCCGCTTTCACCGACTGGTTGACGGCACAATACCAGTGAGTATGAACATATTTGGGGTAGAAGCCTATATCTGCCAAGGACCTGTGAAATGTTTCTCTGCCCTCAAATAACTGTATAGAACTGAAAATATATCTCACACTTGAATGTTTGAGAGGTGTGTTTCAGGACAGAATAAAGGTGAAAGGAAAAACTCAAACACACGGTCTTGCTTACTGTACAGGCAGCATGGGGGCCCACTGGTTAGCACTGTGGCCTTTCTGTGTTAGGCTTTATCTTTTGTCCATGGGTTCAGATGGAAAGGTTTTTTTTTTTTCAAAAGAGGAGGGTCACAGTGCATACACACAATGTGTGGATGCACAAAGGTTGTGTTTTCTTTTCCCTGGTGACTGTGGCTAACAGACCTACAACATTCTAGGGCTGCTCGGTTATGGAAAAAAATCACAATTATTTCGGTCCATATTGGAATCACGATAATATAACGAGATTACTTGGCATACTTCTGGAAAGATCTTGCAATTATTGAACTTAAAACAACTGTGGGAAAGTTAAATAAATCAACAGTAAAACAAAAACAAAAATCATATAGAACTTTATTGTTTTATTCAGAAAACAAGGGAAAATAAGAGTTTACTTGCCAAAGAACTTTATTCTTACTACAAAACTGATTGTGTCTGAGTCATTACTCAAGAGTTGATGTGAGAAATTATATGATAATATTATAGTTTAGCTATATGTTGATTGACTGCTAGTCTTACATTGTCACTTGCCAGACCTATCTCCACAGCGCTGCACAAATGACTGCGAGGTAAACCATGGAACAACATCTTGGTAAACACATTATGTAATCAGCTCTAGCTGGTTCCATGGACTACAGCTTCCGTCTGTAGTGTTGCCATGCAACGCCCTTGAATGAATCGAGCCCCCTTATTTTCTCAAACGGACCAATCAGCGAGCTTCTAACAAAAGCGATTTTTATTTGGTGGCCTGCTGTTGAGTGTGAACAGACGCTATCGTTTGGGTTTTCCAGAAAAGACCTTGTTAAAACCGATAACTATGGACAAAATTAAGGAATCTGTCGGACTAGAACGTCAAAGAAAACTTATTATAAAAAGGTATGTCAAACAATAATTGCCTTACGCTGTAGCTATTTGACCCTTAGCAAAGCAACATTGTAACGTTAGGCTAGCTAGTTAGCAAAGCTGGCATTCGAGCTAACCCGAGTACAAATAACAAACGCAAGTGGAGTTCTTCATAACTGTTTATCTCCCTAAACCAACTTTATTTAAACTACTAACTATGGAACCCATAACTGACCCAGAAACAAACGGACGTAGCGTTTTGTGTAACGTTAGTTTGATGGGTTCATTTAAGCCTAGGAGCAGCTTAACGTTAGCACCTGATAACGAATGCTAGCGGTAGCACTCAACGATACTATTGCTCAAAAGAATGGAAGCTTTAAAGAGTGAAATCAGAGACCGCTTCCATGACTGAAGAGTTTTTTTACACTATTTGCTAGGTAAACCGTCATGTCCCTAGCTAATCCTAGTCTCCTAGTTTATGTCCCCCAGGTAGCTACCCAGCTATTACCATTTAAACTTGCTAGCTAGCTAAATTATTTTAAATGAGACACAAACTAACGCTGACATTAGCAAGGTTATTTAAAACGTATTCCACTCAAGCCCCACTTCTGCTTACAATGTGCTCATTTAGCAAGTGTTGATGAAAATTAATCTCTATGGGTCTAATTATTGTGGGACGTTTTTATCTGGCGTTTCTTTGTTTCCAATGCTAGTGCTCTTTATGCAGAACAAAACAACAGTTTCAACTGCCGTAATGTTGTTGAGTCCTTATTTTGAACATTCTGGCAGAGTCCAGCAGCGTTGGAGCAGTTATATAATCCAGCAGGATACCATCTCAGATAATAGCTACTTACTGGAATTAAAGCCAGGGCTCGATCCCTGTTATTCATTTATATGATGGCCACTGTCTACTTGGCCTTGATGGTGTTGCAGGTAGAGCAACCAGTTTTCTAAATAAGTTTCAAATAGTTTGTATTAGTTGAAATGCCCCTTTTAAATAGTACATCTACTTGGTTCTGTGTGTGTGTGTGTGTGTGTGTGTCTCTCTCTCTCTCTCTCTCTCTCTCTCTCTCTCTCTCTCTCTCTCTCTCTCTCTCTCTCTCTCTCTCTCCCTCTTTAGTCAGCAGCGGGTAATAAGCTCTGAGAATCAGTGACGCACTTTTTGTTTTTGGCCTGCAGTCCGGATAAACACTGACCTTTTTCATTGTGTGTTCAAGGAGTGTTTGCTCTTTAAATGAGATCAATGTTCTGTTTCTGACACATTTTGTCCTGAACAATCAATCACATCTTTGCTGTATGTACAGGGTGCATGAGTTACAACCCAACAACCAGCCAGCTGTGATAATGCATATTAAAACCTATTGTAATCAATTTGTAATGTACAAGCCAGGCTAATTCTGGATCAGTTAGGTGTATTCCTCATTGCTTGTTTTTTCTGTCTGTGCAGAAGTTGAGAATGCCAAGCGGGGACTTCAAGGAGGACAGGTGTTCAACATCAGCACAATCCACCCCAAGTGGCACCCCTTCTGTCACCCCCTCTGTCACCCCCTGTGTTAGTCCCCACTCATCACCGGCTGTTAGTCGCAGGTAGGCATCAACCAAAATGTTATGTCGAAGTGGATGGAACCCGAAACCCTAATCATAACATTGTACATTTCCTAACATGGCCCATATAATGTGCCATATGGCATGTCCTTTTTATGTTCGCTTGTATGTTCATGTCTTGCTCTTGCTTGGTGGGAATACAGGAGCTGGTTCCAGCTGAGTCCTGCGCCTTTTCTTGCCAACCCAGATCTCAGTTGTCCCAACCCCAGCACAGACATGGGAGGAAATGAGGGAGGAGGAGGAGGAGGAGGAGAGAAGTGGAGCTTCTTTGGAACCCGACCCGTGGTACAGAAGTCCCCGACTGACCCAGGCTGTGACACCAGCACAGGTGAGAGATTGTACTCAGTCCTGCATTTGGATCTTCACTTGAACAGTCATTTTTACAGTATCAATGCACAGTAAACGGTATGGAATCTCATAGAAATAGGTTGAATCCTGTGCCACGACAGACTGTGGTGCGCACCCAGCATTTTGAATTTCGCTGAATTCAGGGATCCCAGTAGGCTTAAATGAAAAATTAGCAAACTGGCTTAAGCCGCCCAAACATGATAAGCGATTTGCTGTCTCTAGGGCGCAGAGAGCAAAGTGCAGTGCAGAGACTTGTCATCATCCTTGCCCCCCTGGCAAGGAAGCTATTTCCTCTTGCTAGGTAACATGCTGTTATCTCATTGGTTGCACTTTTGAAAGTTCAGCAGCAACTGGGTTGAAGTTGAAATCATTTGATCTCATCATTTGAGCTCAGAGCAAAGCGGTGCACGACGCCAGGACTAGCACAGAGCATCATTTCCACGTAGGAAATCAATAAAAAGGGTCGGCACAAAGTGGCTTATCGCTCTTATTACACATTACAACACAGGCATTATCTCTAACTGCACGTCAATCACTGCTCATGCACAAGCATTTATTCACCCTTGTGGGGGGGAGGAGCTTAGTAGACGGTTTTGGGCCTTTGCTGAAAGGGGGGGGAAGACTGAGAAGTTGTCAGCGTTACAATACAGCACCTTTAAAAGCCAGCCGTGTTTGTACCATGGCGCGTTGCTATTATGATGGCATGTTTGCTAAGCAGGAAAGAAAGGTGTGTGTGTGTGTGTGTGTGTGTGTGTGTGTGTGTGTGTGTGTGTGTGTGTGTGTGTGTGTGTGTGTGTGTGTGTGTGTGTGTGTGTGTGTGTGTGTGTGTGTGTGTGTGTGTGTGTGTGTGTGTGTGTGTGTGTGTGTCTGTGTGTGTATCATTATAATATTTCACAATGTAATATTTTTAAAAACATAAAAAGGAAAAAGTTATTTAGTTAAGGTTGTTTGATAATTAATTCATGTTTAAATAGAAAAACACTTTAATCAGATAATACATTTCCCGTATATACAGTAATGGAATAAAAATGTTCTGCCTATCATTCACAGACAGAATGTTTTATTACATTTACTCCAGTACTGTGCATAAGTCCAATTCTTCTACTACATCTCACAGAGAAATATTATACTTTTTACTCCACTACATTAATCTGACAGCTTTCATTTCATTTTCATTTATTTGTTTATTTGAAAAGGGGACAATGTACACTGATCAACATTCAAAGCAAATGTAAGCGTACCCGAGTTAGCCATAGGCTAGTTTTCATCGGCAGTCCCCTAGCCAGATGTTATTAGGCAGCCTAAAATAATAAACATCCTAAAATAATAAACAGTTATAATACAATGAAGATATTTATACAATAGACAAAAGGTTAAAAATTACAATGTTAAATCACAACAATCGAATAAACAAGATAAGCAAATAAAATCTACAGTTATTAAGTTACTAGTTTTGCATTGAGTACTTTTCTTTTAATACTTTAAGATAATTTTCGGATGATACTTACATACATTTTCTTAAGTTACATTTTCAATGCATGACTTTCTTTTCTTTTTTTACAGTGTAGTATTAGTACTTTTACATAAGTAAAGGATCTGAATACGGCTTCCACCACTGTTCTAACAATAGGCTTTGCTGTTTTCATCACATGGCAATGCATCACACTGTAAACACAATGATTGCGGTTCAAGCTAAAAAAAGCCATTTTGTGTTTTTTGTCTTAACGTTGGAGCTTTTTACATAATGTCGCCACTTCTACCAAGACACATTCAGGGACTGCCGGGATTTTGCGAATCTGACGAACAGTTCAGTTTTTACAGCTTCTTTCTAGTGGAAGTGTTTTTCTTACAACAGAAAGACAATCTTTTAAACAAAACATGCTTTATGTTTGGTTCTGGGGTTTGAAGGGTTAAAATCCTGACACTAACGCTGTTTTTGTTTTACAATCACTTGGTTCTTTTAATTAAAACACCAACCACTTCCTCATGTTTCTTGTAGGCTTTTCACTGCAGTCCTACTTCGGCATGCAGAAATCCTCTACCATGGACGGCACCAACACCAAGGTCAACTTTAAGGTAGACAACCCTGCCAACTTCATGCCCCCCAAGATTGAAATCTCGGGCATTGAGGCCAAACAAGCACCCACACGGCCACACAAACTTAAACCCCGGGACATGAATGTTTTAACACCTTCAGGCTTCTGAAGCCACCCTAGCTGTGTGGGGTTTTTGTCCATCTGGTTGCTTGACTGCTTTCCCGCCTTCCAGTCCCCTCTGCCTCCATTTAAATGTACAGAGGCTGAGAGGTAAGAGGACCACCTATAGTATTAGCTCACCAGCCCCAGAGACATTACCGCACTGTTACTCCCCCCCACACCCCCCGAGACCTACCCAGATGGATTGCAATCTTCTAATAGTCCACATCACCTCCTTCCTCTCTCCTCCAGCTCATTGGCCCAAATAAAACACCATGTGAAGTACCTTCATTGTCATCCCTGAAGATGGTATTGCTGTGTATTATTTTTGTTCTGTCACTTAATAGATGCAAAGGCATGCATGCCCTCGTTCTATAGTCATTGATGGCATGAGATTGAAGTTGTTGAAATATGTTGTCAGTCCTTTGCTTAAGCTTATCACTTTAGCATTGCCTTTTTTAAAACTGACCAGCTATTTCATTCAATTCATAATGCTCAGTTGCCTCATTTGTCTTATTTTTTTTAATTAGAATAATCTCACAGCTTTGTAGTTTTGTAGTGCTTTTCTCTGTTAGCATGCAGATTGTTGTGTAGTAGGATGACTGCTGTTGTGCCTAAACATGCGGCATGTTTGCCATACAATTACAGCTTCTTCTTCTTCTTCTTTTTTTTATTATGTGGAGGAACATATTATTTGACCACGTGACAATATGTATAATGAGCTGATTTTCTTTTTTTTTAATTTTATTTCAACTTAAGTATTTTTGATATTGTTCTGCTTTAAATCAACATTGTTCATTGTAAATAATAGTGTTGGGTTTATCACATTTTTATATTGCATCACAACATTATTTCAACATGCTATAAAAATGCCAAGTATTGGTCATTTTGAATTTAGCTTTTTCTGTGTCACAATACAAGAGTCCCTGTTGTTTATTTGATAATTGAATTGAATTGCCGTAAGTAATTGCACAAGGGAGATCGTCTCCCACTTACGTCTGTAAATAAATATGATGGTAACAAGCTAACATGGTAATCTGGTTGTTTTCTTCATGCAAACATAAATGAGTACACCTCACTCCTTTATTATACTCTGCACACATTTTTTGTCTTAAATAAATTGTTCTTGGGTCCTTTTCAGAAAGCAGGTTTAGTGAAAACTGAGTTGGTTAACCCTGAGATGAGAAACTGGGTTTTCTGTTTCAGAAAGGGAGGGTAATAAACCTGACTGAGAGGGGTAACTCCAGCCCGTTTCCTGAAAGAGAGGTAACTTCACTTTAGAGTCCATTACTATGGTAACGGAGTTGATTGAAACACCTCGAATCAACTCAGTTTCACATCTCAGGGTAAATCAATTCAGAGATCAGAGTTAGACTCTGTTTCTTAAACCTCCTTCCTGAAACAGACCCAAGGACTGACTCATTTAGAATTCTGACACAGGATATTTCTTTTTGTATTTATGCTCGCTTAGTAAATCAAACTACAGCAGAATAGGAATTTTTCTGTGAAAGTACAGCCTAATAATTAGACAACTGCCATTGTCTCATCATTCATATATCTAAGCGCTAAGCAAATCATTGGTGTGACCCTAATAATATCATGCGCAAAGACCACATGTGATGTTAATGTGCAAGGATATTACACCAACCTTCAGCTACAGTCTTTGGTCAGAAGATGGCGCAATAAGCTCAAAATAAAAACACATATTACCCACATAAAATCAAGGACAGCAGCATGTCTCCTGGAATCAAATGATGTCTTAAATATCTATGATTTATTTTATTTTCCCAACTTATAGGTATGATAATAAATGAGGAAAGTCATTTTTCCACACAGACATGAAGGACAAAGGTGAGAGACGAATCAGGAAAGGATACCTTTCTGTTCTAGAGTCCATCATGTCCTCTACTGTGACCACAGATTTAATTACCTTTGTTTTACTGCTGGTAGGGAAATTTGTATTATATGTAGCAATTATACTGTCATTAATACTACACGGTAGCTGAATATTAACTAACCAACCTCCCCTCTCTTTATCAAAGGAAACATCCAGACCAGCCATGAACTTGTGTGTGTGTCTGTCTTTCTGTCTCTCTCTCAGTCAGTCAGTTGAGACAGTTTGAGCTGTGTGGCGTTATCTCACCTGATGTGTTTTACCTGCATCTTTTTATCAGCTGGGAAGTGAAAGAACAAGCATCCCCTGTTCCTCGTGTGAGTAACGTTACAGCCCGGTACGAAACACAGACTGGTAACTTTGACCTCAGTGTCAATGCTAGACCATTTCAAAGGGTACACCCCCCCCCCCCCCCCCCCCCCCCCCCCCCACACACACACACACACACACACACAGACACACAGACACACACACACTCACTCTCTTTCTCCCTAGATCTGCCAATGTTTGACCTTAATCATAAATTAGCTGCAGCTCCTACAGGGAATGCTTCTTTACTTAATTACAGGTTGGTGATTGCCCACATCTGGTTTTCAGGTGGTGCTGTAGGAGCGCAGGTGAACATCAAATGAGACGACCAAGTGCAGACAGGGAGCTGTCAGTCAAAAGTTGGAGGTGGACAGACATTAGTGGCAAATAGAGTGATACATAGACAGACACGAGATGAAAGGCAGAGAGAAGATAGGAGGAAGAAATGCAGGCATGGGGACAGAAGATTTGATAAAAGTACAAACCCAACTTGAGATATTCAGTCACGTTTCTGCCAGAGGAAAGCAACATGGCAATGATGTCTGTCAGTAACACTAAACCAAACACAGAGCAGTAAAGCAAAGGCATCATAAACTGTGGGTGGGGGAGTCTGGGAGTGAGAGACACAAGGAAACTGGGAAAAAGAGAGTAAAGGGTGGAGTGCCCCAGCAGTCATGACATAATACAGATGGCTCTCACTCTGGGTCCGACATGACGTGGTTGCGCAGCCCCCCTCTCCCCCCTTCTCGGCTCCCTGCCCCTGCTCTGATCCCACACAAATCATTTAGCTCACTCACAGATGTGCAATGGCAAGCACCACCCTGCTGCCAGAGTCACCGCGCACCAAAACACTGGGACCTCATCTGCAACACTTACTTACTCATCTGTATTTCGAAATACTGGTCTGGATAAATTACTTCCATAACAACATCAAAACAGTGACTTGCATTTCATGGCCTGTATTCCTCATAGCCCCATGACACAACTTCAGCGGACCAGTCTGGCCAAGCTACCAATATGTGGACACAATAATACGAAACAGTGCCAGTTTACAAGACAACAATTGTTTTTTTGTTTTGTTTTTACATCAGCTTGATCTAGTGATCCGGGTTTATGTGTGTTAAAGTTTTGGAAAACGTTCTAAAAAGGAGTCTGTAAAAAGGTCAACATTGCAGAAGGTTTTGTGCACTTTCATTTAATACATGTAGGAGTGGTGGAAGCACTTTATGTCAAGGTGACTCCAGAAATATGCTGGGAAATCCTCTCACAAGGTCCTAAGTGCATCAATTTAATTACAGGGATTTCATAATAAACAGATATTGGGCTACTGATACCTGACTCTTTAAAAGGCTTGTGTGTTTTCTATATTAGCGGTACTCAAGATTTTAATTACTAAACTATGAAAAAGAAAATTGATGAATTGCATATGTTACAGTGACCAAAGCTGCTGTGGTGAGATAACATCTACAAGAGACAGACACGACTTTATTACTGGACTCACATTTCCTTTATTGATTCCACGTTGTGTATAGTAAGCCAACCAGTAACTCTTCTCCAACTTGTTTGGGGACAAGCTTCACCAACCACAGCGATGACTCAGTGGTTTAAAAGAAGTCATCTATGTATTCACCCAATGACACAAACGGCTGGTGACAAAACTTAACTTTAGGTACTGTATCTTGGGAAAGTTGACATTAATCATGCCCACTGCCTGGGGATAGAGTTACAGTGTTCCAGCTATTAAGGCAGATGTGGGTCACACAAAATACAGTCAATTCAGTTGCTTATTGTCGGCGATAACAAACTGCAGTACCTCGTACATTGTGAAGACATGACCTCGGTTTCAGCGTCTCCGTGTCCCTGAAGAGCCCCTGCAGGAAAAGAATAGGCTACACCTTTGTGCAGTTACAGTGTGTAGGAAGTGTAAGCATCGGCACAGTACATAGAATAAATACTATTTGAATGTTTTGTGGACTTTTCAAATGCCATCTGTTTACATGAAAAAGCTAACTTACTAATTTTAAGGTCAGCCGTTCAAAAATGTAGGGGTACAGTACATGGTTTTTGTATAGCAGAATAGCAAATGAACCATATACATACATGGATGTTTTTTGGTGTTTGTTCTTTTTTCCTTCTTTTTCGCGCTTTTGAACAAAAGAAATCAATGGATGTATTGAACTGAAAATGTTACCTGTTTTCAATAAGCCTCTGGCCATCAAGCTGTGTCTCTGATCATCAGGCGTTCTCCTGCCATCCCCCACTGAGAAGCAGAGTTGTTGGGCCCTCCTGTGCAGGCCCCCAGGCCTTAACATGAAGCAGATGTGGAGGAGTAGATCCCCTACAACGAGTCAGCTGGAGCTCACTAGAAACACATCCGGTTGACGTACTAACCGATGTCTAACACTTAAAGGAAAAAAACGCAAGTAAGCCTTGACCACTACCACACTCCAGTTACAAAGCACTGTCTGTGTGTGTGAGTGCGTGAGTGCGTGCATGTGTGCGTGAAAGTGAAACAAATGTGTGTGGGATGATTCATTTCTTGGGTGTGCTTTTATTAGGGATGAGGTTAATACCCAAGACATGTGTTGTGCAATTGGCCAAAGTATGTAGGCCTAATTTTTCATTATCTAAATCCCATAGTCCGAGCTGCAATGTTTCCACCTGGAATCTAGCCAAAGATTAAGGTTCCTCCATTCCCCTGTATCTTTATTACTTGGCTATTGACCTTTTTTTTTATCATCAATCAAACAGATATAAGTATAATTAATATTAATCTTTACATTATCATTAAATGTAGTTTAAATGTAAATTTTCCTTTAACCCTCAAATATGCAACAACTTCTATCCTCATTTGTGCGAATTCTACCCGCTAGTTTTAACAATTAATAGCTTCATATGTTTTCATTGGGTGATTTTCTTTGGGGGAATATGGAAAATTAATAAATGTTTATTGGTTTTAATTGGATATCGGGAGTTTCTAGACTTGGCTTGTTGTAATTCTTGGGTGTTGGGCTCACCCAACTTCAAGACACAACACAACAGCAGTTTATCCGGGTATATCATCACAAATATGTATGACACTGTCACTGCTGTGACATACATTTTCCATTATAATGAGTAGGTCATAATGAGAGAAGATAAATCACCAATGTAGCAATTAAATTCAAAAAAGCATAACTTACATAACAAACTAGACAGCGGAAGTTAAGGCTTTTAGCCTCAAAAGCTAAAAGGAAAGACAAACTAAAATGTTGAAACTCCCTGAAATTCCTTTATTATCTGTGGCAAAATCTTGCTGTTCGCCCATCATTTTATATCACCGTAGTACTTAAGGAACCTTTGATCATTTGGGTGGATCTCATTGGATAACATCATGGAGCACACATCATTAAATGTATTAATCCCTTAAGCCAGGAGAGGAATGCAGTTCTTTGGCGTCTCTTACTGGTTCTCACTCACGCACTTCCAGACCACACCTGAAGATAAAATATGTCCACATATAGTACAAAGAGAGATAATTACATGTTCACTTATTGAGTTGTGGAATGTGCAAAGTGGACTTAATAGTTTGCATATCTAGTATATGAGAATATGCAAATACATGGGTACATATCTGCACAAACACATGGTAATATTGGTATTTAGTGTTTGGAGTTTTGTGTAGCATTTGCAGTCCAAAACCAATATAAAAGTGTACTTTATCCATACACTAACAATAGGCCGCTTAAAATGGTCCATCCCTGTTCTTCTACATCATAATGACATATGTGCTTTAATGGTTTGGACAAAGTGAGGTGAGGCGTTTGACTTGGCTAGATGATAATGCATTCCTCAAACAGAGATGTTTACCAGTGGACAGGGTCAGAGAGAAATACATAAGCGCCCATTTCACACTACTTTTGTGACTTTCTTTGTCATTTCCATTGGTCTTTCTGCCTTCACACACTCGTTGCCTGTCTCCTTCTTTCCACTCAATGCCTGTAGGTACCATCCAACTGAGATACAGGCAGAGACTGATACAAGCCTCAAACTCTGACTGATATCTCTCATATTTTTGCTTATGCCCACAAATGTAGTTTAAATAGATTATCAAACTATAGTTAATCCTAGAATTTAATTTGCCTCAGTGTGATGCAAATGCACGTTATGCAGATGCAGTAAATCCATATCAAGCTGTCCAAGTCATTACTTATTGCTCTAAATGTTGCCTAGCATCCGATTTGAACTCTGCCACCACCTTCACATGGGCGAAACTAGGAGCAGTAGTTGCGATAACCCAGTGATAAGGTTAAAAAATTGACAGTGCTGTAAGTGTGTAGCTTCAGTGCTGGAAAGCTGTTTCAATTTTTTGAAACTGATGATGATGAAGAAGAAGACATCATTTTTATTGATCCCCCATGTTGGAATTACAATTTTACACTGAGTTATTACAAACAGGCACACATGCCCAAGCAGGACCTTATGCATGCACTAATGGGGAGATGTGATAACAAAGTGAGGGGGCTGCCCATCAATGGCGCCCCAACCAGTTGGTGGTTCAGTGCTTTGCTCAAGGGCACCTTAGCAGGGCCCAAGAGTTGAACTGGCCCTACTCGAGTTACCAGTACACACGTACTTGGTCCATGCGAGGACTTCAATTGGTTTTCATTAATGAGGCGTAGGCTACAATAAAACAATAAATTTTTATCAACATGAACATAAAAAGTTTTAAACTAACAGGCCATTAAAGTGGCAGATGTTCCAGAGTCCAGGAGACATTCCGAAATGATAGGAAGGAAGAGGAAGCAACTTGTAAGATATGTCCAAGTCCATCATTTTCTTTTTTTCCTCATTGCTCTAAGTTTTGCTTGGCATCAGATCATCAGAAAGAGTGAAAATTTGTGAAGGAGTTTTGAATGATTGATTATATATAGTACAAGTCCTAAGCCTCTTGTACCAGTGTCAAAGAATTAGGGTGTTGAAAGTTTACCTTTTTGTGGCTGTCACTCCCTCTCCCACAGAACTGAGCCACTCCTCTTGACACAGGTATGCAAGGTGCACTACTTGTAAGTTATTACCAAGGAAGTGATGAACACGCTAAGTGGCGAGTATCTAAAATAACTAGTTCCTGAATACCACTGAAGTAGTGACTACGTGACAAAGCGTAGTATGGGGGTAGCTTTGCCACCTGGGCCAGTACAGTTTGAATGCATTGGCCAATGAGGCTCTGGAGAACCCGATTAAGCCAATTCCCCAAGCCACAGTGAATCAGCAGCTTGACGCAAGAAGTTTCACACAAAGTCAGTGGCTAATGCTAAATTACCCTACCTAATAATAGGATAAGGTGTGGAATCTGTAAATCCCTGATATCACTGCTGGATCAGGTGCCAAATGACGTAAAACAAATAACAGATCAATTCTTCCTTATTATTTTCTATTTGTGTGTGTAGTGGGAATGGTTGCACAAATGTCCCTTAAGCAATTATTCAGGAACTCACTTCCTTAACCCTTGTGTGGTGTTCATATTTCATATGAATCATACTGTTATATTGTGGACCCATCACAATATTAGGCTTTAAATCAGCACAGCCATAACAATGTATGTAAAAAATACTTAACGGATGTTTACTTTAGCTCAATAACCAATGATATAAACATCATCTATGGTTCATATTTGGCATTTAGCCCTGTGAGATCACATTTATGATTATTATTATAGATGATTATTATTTTCGTTTTTTGGGAGAAGACAAGGAAATTCAATTATAAAATAAAAAAAGATGTTTGATCATTAATGATGCCTTTTTCTTAATCGGAACAGGTGAAAGTGCTTTAAATGTAACAATTGTGTAACTGTGTGTGAGAATTACAGGTGTACAAAGACCTCATAGTTTCATAGCACTTACAACTAAAGAAACTCAGGTCCAGTAGACCCGAACACCTCGTAATAGTTATTTGAATGGGGGGGGGGGGGGGGGGGGGGGGGGGGGGTGTACCATGTGCAGTCATTAAATAAAAAGGACTTATTTTTTATGTTCTTTACTGAAAATGAGCCAATGCCAATGAGTTTGAGTTAGAGGAAATTATGAATAGCATAGTGTTTCTTTTAGCAAACATTGAACACGGGTTCAACATACCCGAACAAAACACAAGGGTTAATTAGCACTTAGATTCCTCTTTTTTGCTCGCTCATTCTTTAATAACCAAAAAGAAAAGCTACTCACCCATTATTGGAAAAGAACAATACATTTACACAGTAGCAGTAAAACAATATTAATAGATTCCTTGCTATGTAGAGAACATTTCCAGAAATATAATATTTATTTCCAAAAATAGGTTATATAGCAACAGGGCCCAGAGGGACCAAAAAAAAAGGTATGCCAACAATTGTTTAGGGAAATCAAAAGAAACTGAGTGTACAGTTACAGGCATGTATCAGTAAGAAATTAATCATCTTCCTCAATGCCAGCACACCTGCCAAATACTACAGGCTAAATACTACAGAAGTTAACTTTTAAGGTGAAAACGTTTTAAGTTGACAAAAAGAAGTCAGGGCCTATAAACATTGTCAAACAAATGTCTGACAATGTAAAGTCCTTAGCCTACTATAGTGTGGACACATGGAGTACATGCTTACAATGTGAACCATCACCTCATTGAAAGTGGACAGACTTGAATAAACTGCCAACGTCAACAGGTAGGTCGGCAGGTAAGTACGTTGAAACGCACCCTATCAACCAGGTGAGGTGGTGAGTACAGGTGAGGCAGCCACAGGACGATGTTGGCAAGACAGGCGAGCTGTCAGAGGAGGCGGAGCCGCCGCCTCTCCAAGAAACACCGTTTAAATGAATAAAGGGAGTGGGCAGTCTGGATATAACACGGCAGAGGCAGAAGCAGAAGCATCACTCCAAGCGGGGAAACTACAAGTCGTTTTCTCACTGAAAGGTATCCAGCAACGAAGACCAAGCTTAAGTCATGTGTGGTAAGTTTACCTATTTTATCGAGTTGATGTTTTTTAGAAACTTGTAGGAAGTTCTTCTAAAACCTTAACATTGCATTGAGGGGCTCCTGCAGCGTCCGGGGTATAGTAGCTACGATACCGATGTCGCGCGAGGGATTTGCAAAGTTATCAGGTCCTACGATTGGTCTCTTCTAGTTTTGTTGTTATTGTTTTAGTGGTTAGTGGAATAGGAATTCTGAATCACAACGGTGAGATAAATAGCTCTGTTTGCTATCCTGGGCTTTCCGCCCCAGCTGCGACGTGTCATGATTTTCACTCACGGATGTTGACAGACGTCGTATTCTACAGTAAGATACTGTCAGCGTAACTAAGGGGCGAGTTGTTTAGCGAGTCACACCCACCGCCACAACTACAGCTACCCGAAGTTAAACAGTTAGCAAACATATCGCGTCTTTTTCACAGCCTCATGAGTTGGCTAAAAGAAAAATCTCTCGAAACAGGGCCATTTACAGCCATACCTTAATGTTTAACAGCACTTCGTCCTCCTCTCGTGTACCCAGGGAAGAGGCAGCAGCCTGCCTACCTGGCTGCTCAACACTGCGGGCAATGTGTGTCCGTCAATGGTCAGCTGTGTGCTTGCTGGAGCAGAGCTGCCCAAAGCATTCCTACAAAACACACACACACACACACACACACACACACACACACTGTGGCGGTTCTACTTTGAATTAGACCAAGGGCGAGACTCCTGCGAGCACCCAGCCCGCCAATGTGGCAAAAATATATACAGTCAGATATATTAAAAAAAACTTAACAAGAGCAGAGAGCAACAATAATTTTAAGCGACTTTGGTTGCTTGAAAGCACTGTACAAATTTAATTTATTATTATTATTATTAGTAGTAGTAGTAGTATTAGTATTATTAATACTTATAATACTAGGTCCCCCTCGAAAAAGAGATTTCAATCTCAAGGGACTTCCTGGTTAAATAAAGGTTAAATAAATGAAATAAAAATTAATATATAATAATATAAAAAGATTATTATTCAAATAAGCTATAGAATGCATATTCTAAATAGCACAAATCCTTCATCACACAAATGGGAAAACACACTAAAGACTAAAGTCTAATTATTAGGCCTACACTATTGCGCTAAGAACAGAAAACGCAAACTAAAACCTGACCTTTCTGGCCTTTCATGATGAAAAATCATCAATGATGTTATTGTATGAACTCTGTTCCCCTGTGGAGTGATGGATACTGACGAAAAGGCCAGTGACCTCAGGTATGACCTGATCAACTTTAGTTTTGAAAAGCTCCTCTCTGCTTGAGCCACAGTGACTGGCAGAGTAAGTGCACTCCTGAGAGCAGTCCAAAGGTTGGGGTAGATTTCTGATAGATCCTTATTATCCATAAAAGTGATAAGTAGTCAAAAAAAATTGCATTTCAGAACCTTGGGAAATGGACAGCGGCCAACGTGAATACACACGCCTAACTCGATAATAAAGTGTAAAGTAGGCTATCTTTCAACTTATGCCCCACGCAAAAAAACACTACTGCGCACGCACACACACACACACACACACACACACACACACACACACACACACACACACACACAGGGCAATTCCAAGATCAGACCTTTAGGGGGACTCAGCCCCTAATGACAATGTGACATGTATAACAGGTGCATAGCATCAGCAACAGACATACAGGATAATAAACCCTTTGAACCTGTAATTGTTTATTCCCTGTCACTAACAGACAAGTTTGCAAACTCTAACTTGAAGCATTAAAATATATATTTTTTTAATAAAGTATATGTTGGGCGGCTTGAGCCCCCCTAAAAAGGGTCTAAAATTGCCAAAGAGACACACAGACACACACACACACACATGTACTGGGACAGGAAGCATATAAACAACCTAGAAGCCTTACACTGTGCACAGTTATTTTATCAAAAATAATGAATGAATATTGAAGGATGCGTCAACTTGACTCAGGTCATGTAATTACCTGGAAAAACAAGATACCATTTCTGCTCTGTCATACAGCCTGTTGTGAGTTTTTGTCCCTCCCAAGCGTATTAGTGTTAGGTGGAGATATAGATTATAAAAGATAAAACAGCTGAAAGCTAGGAGTTGACTTCATTGATCTGTCATGTCCTTCTTCAATGGAACAAAACAAAAAAGTATATATTAATGTTATCTAACAAATAGGTTACTGGCAGCTTTTCCTAAATCCTACCTTGTAAATTCATACTTAAATCAAATATAATACCGAGCTCAAAAGATGCTGTCTAAACTCTGCCTACACGGTTTCAGAGGGTTTAAGTTCTGTTTCTCTTTCTCCTTTTCTAAAAGGGATCTTTGCCTATCTGAATTACCGAGTGCCTCACACCAGAAAGGAGATATTTGAGACGCTGGTGAAGGGACTGCAGCGACTGGAGTACAGAGGGTACGATTCAGCAGGTAAGACACTTGGCTTCACAGTGTTGACACACATACACACATACACACAGGCGCACAGACACACACACACCATGCACAAAAGTGTATAGTTGACCTTGGCGGTCCCTGTGTGTCAAGCCCTTAAAAACTGGTCAACATTTCATAGCATTCAAGGCATTGAGAAAACACAATCTGGCAGAAAATTTATTTTTTAATTTTTATTGTTGTACTTATTTGTAATTGGGCAGCATGGTGGCCAAATGGCACTGTGGCCTTACAGCAAGAAGCTTCCGGGTTCAAATCCAGGTCGTCCCAGGCCTTTCTGTGTGTTCTTTCCATGGGTCTCATCCAGGGGCTTACGCCACCCGCCACCATCAAAAAACATGCACTAGGTTCTCCAGTCAGTGCCCTTGATCAAGGCACTGGCTCAGATCTGGAGTTGGTCTGGCTGCCCACTGCTCCCTTGGGGGATGGGTTAAGTGAAGAAAATTTATTTTGGTACATGTATGTGGGATTAAAGTACCTTTACCTAGCTTTACCAACCATTTTGATTGCTTCCTACTGTACATGTGGTGCTTTTTATTTTGAATGTACAGTCATAACTATCTTTAATGAATGATGCAGAAGGGGTAGCCTGACGTCGTCATATTCAGATTCTAGTCAGACCTCAAATGTTGTGGGCGGGCCTAACTTCAGCATCAGGGCTATAAAACCTGTATAACAGCTATAACTGGTTGAGAAAGAGAGGCTTGTGTCCTGAGTCACATTTAATTATAAACCATAGAGAAAGTATGAAATAGAAACATGCAAGAAGGAAATGCGATAGCTTCCAAAACAGTGTAGGAAGCTCCAGTTAATACCAACTCAAAACCTCTTGCCACCTGGACAAGATAAAGCCACGGAAGTAAGAGGCCCTCACACCCCACAATAAATACCTCACATGCTCTTTTTCCACTTTTACAGGCCTAACAATAGGCCTTGCTGAACTTGCCCGAGTTTGTACCTTTGTCTGTCATTGTATTGTTGTTACTGTGCTGTCATGCATGTTCTGTTTTTCTCCTTGCGACAAAAAAGTCTAACATATTAAATCCTGAATCACTAGTCAGAACACATCCATCTGCGTTTTTATGATGAAGTTAAATTTGACCCTATGATCACTAATATAAGCTTAGTGTCCTACTTACCTCACTATAGAAGTATCTTTTTCATTGCCCCTCCCTGTCTGTTGGCAGGTATCGCTGTCGATGGGCCTCGGAAGACGGCCTCTGACATCAAAAACAACTCCATCTGCTTGATCAAGAAGAAGGGGAAGGTCAAGGCTCTGGATGAGGAGCTTTACAGTGGGTTCATGCACATTGATTCATATTTCTCACAACAGTTTTGGATGTAAAACTTAAGTTTGTTGCTCTCAGTTTTGAGATATTGTACTTAGTGTGTCCTATTTGAAAAGTGGCCATTGTTTTTGTACTTAATTTTAAAGAATGTATCCAAAAATCCCAAATTCTCCCTCTCTATTAAACATTATAAAGTTCATTTCTTTCTGACTTTAAAAGTTCCTTCACTCTATTCATGGCAGTAAAATGCAGTCTCTTCATGTCAGTAAAGGGACATGTGTTGTGTTTTGCTTGTTCAGAGAAAGACTCGCTGGACCTGGAAGAGGAGCTGAACACACACTTTGGCCTCGCTCACACTCGCTGGGCAACACACGGAGAGCCGAGCGCTGTCAACAGCCACCCTCATCGCTCTGACAAGGAAAACGGTAACATGTGCCAACGTACTTTAATGCATGCCCACATGCACAGTACAATGCATGACTGCATATACTGTAACAACCATACTCAACTATAAATCTATGCAAAACATAATGCAGGAATGTCAATAATAATGGTGGTTTTAGGCTTTGACAAAAGGAAAAGAATTATCATCAACTCTGACTTTTTCTGTGACTCTACAGTTATCATGTCACATGTCATATCACAGCATTGTCATCCAGCTATATCATTAAAATAAGAGATGCTATACCCATTAATGTAACACACCCTCTACACTCTAGAGTCTGTTGTAACTCAATATACACCCTTCCCTTTGGCATTAGTGTTCCATGTTAGTAGGCGTGTCAATAATGTATCTTGTCTTTAGACTAAGGTGTGTATGTTCATTTAAGTCCAAAGAGTGAGAGTTCCTATTACAGAAAAGGAGAAACAATGAGTAACTTATGTTTGAATTATGTTTTGATTTATTACTATATTGTAATGGGTATATAAACCTATTAGTGTTTGTCATGATTACTTCTCATCTTGTTTGTAACTCATATGTTTTGAGACTGTTTTTGTGTCATTTTAGTTGCTGCTAAATCAACTGCTTAGTCCACATGCATTAACATTGTATCATGAGAAAACAGTGAGTTCTCATGACTTAATTAGTTTCTGACCTTTAGCCCCTTTGTCTAATATTTTCACTCTTACTGACTTGCTTTTAGAGTTTGTTGTCATCCACAATGGCATCATTACCAACTATAAAGAGCTTAAGGCCTATCTGGTAAGTTGCATTATCACCTGGAATTTCTCTTGTACAAAAACCGAGTCCCAACCGGGTTAAGTGTCATCTCAGATCCGCCCGCCAGGCTCAGTGTCACAGTCTCTGTGAGAATCATAACATCCCTAAAATAAGTCATAAAAACTTTATAAAGTGCCATTTTTTGTATTTATTCCGCTGGGTTTGTTCTAAAAAACAGTCTGTCCACTACATAGGCAGCAACTGCAAGCAAAGGACAAACAAAACAACAACAACAACAATATCATACAGTCATTTTTAATTCTGTTTTTAAAGAACTCCATCTGTCAGCACTAGAACTATCTACTAGGGCAACATTATTCAGTATTACTCATTAACTGGGGTGTGACTTGTTGCCACATTATATTTGGGCAAAAGTCCGACCTGACTGGAATTTACAAGTACATCCACTCTTCACCTTGTCTTGCTAAAATAGCACAACTTTTTGCTGACAAAACCAATGAAGTCCGTAGATTGTTTCACATAAAATATTCAGTGTGAAATTACTTAATTGGCACGTGCAACTTAAGTATGTAATATTATCACAAGTAAATAAGCATTAAGGATTTGACCATGTAATTAGGTGGCTAGTTGTTTACACACAACAGTGACATGAGACAATGAAACAAGTATGACTCTGAATGCTTTGTCAAAACATTTTAAACATAATTACACTTTCCATCAATCAGCAACATGCAGAAAGTAATTGGTTCCTGCCTTAAAACTGAAAGCTTTTACCTTTGACTGATGTTTGATAGTAATTCTGACCAGGGTACTAAGCTACAGTTTGGATATTTGTTTTGACACCACCTTCATAAAAAGAATGACTGACAGTATATCCTCAGTGTGTTTGTGTTAATATTAATATAAAGTGTACCTTCTTCAGATCACCAAAGGATATGAGTTTGAGTCAGAGACGGACACAGAGGTGATCCCTAAACTGACCAAATATGTTTACGACAACAAAGAGAAGGACATCACCTTCTCCACCCTGGTAGAGAAGGTGATTCAGCAGCTGGTGAGTAGCTCACACACAGCTGCACCTAACTTCCAACCCCGACACAGCTTGCCCCCTGTACACCAGCACAGCTAGTGTTAGCATGCTAACCTTTGTTTTGCTGTTATAACACAAGATATCGGGGGTTTGCTTCTATTTCTTTGTTCTGCCAGTGAGCAGTGAAGGGATGTTACTAAGTAAATTTCCTCATGTATTGTACTTAAGTACATTTTAACAGACTTTACTGAAGTATTTTGAATGTTATGCTACTCTATACTTGACTACTCTACATGTCAGAGAAATAGTGTTCTTTTTACTCCTCTATATTTGTTTAATAGCGATATTTGCTAGTTATTTACATTAACAAGATATGACTTCATGATATGATGCAGTACTATATTACTAATCTACCCATCTGCATAATGTGTACTTTAACTTGTGGTACCTTGAGTACATTTCACTGATAATACTTATGTTCTGATACTTAAGTAACACGTTAAATTCAGGACTTTAACTTGTAATAGAATCTTTTTTATTTTTTTATTTTTTTTTAAAGTAAAGGATCCAAGTACTTCCACCACTGCCAGTGAAACACGCCAAAGTTTCTTAACTTCTTAACTTTTTACTTCAGTTAAGGGATAACCATTTTTACAACCAGCTTCTTGGTAACTGTGAAGGATAGCATCATGTAGCCTAGTGTCATAAAATCTTTCATTGACCATACATACACACACATATACACACAGTGTCTCTATAGTGACCGCCCTCAAAGCATCACACGTGACATCATCACTCGTAGAAACAGATTTTTGGGGGTTAGAAGGAGCAAGCCATTCTTTTCCATTGGGTGACTTTCATGCTTCACAGCTTCACACTGTTGATTGGAGTGGGTTCTTTCTCCTCAGAAGAACCTAGGAGGCAAAGCAGCCATTTTGGATTTGGAGTAATGGAAACCAGATAGTTAGAC
Organism: Etheostoma cragini; assembly: GCF_013103735.1. Classification (NCBI taxonomy): domain Eukaryota; kingdom Metazoa; phylum Chordata; class Actinopteri; order Perciformes; family Percidae; genus Etheostoma; species Etheostoma cragini. Next base: position 14,273,006 of record NC_048416.1, on the reverse strand, counting down.
AAACGTACAGCCCTTGTCTCCCTCTCTTATGCCCCCACTTTCAACACTGCACACACGCAAACACACTCCAAGCCTGTTCTGCTTCTAACCACCGCAGGCAGCATTGCAGTCAGTGCTTTCGAAACACAGCTGATGTTATACAATAGAGGTCTTATGTCTCCCCCGCCCCCTCACGGTGCATCACTACTTCACCACACACCCCATCAGAACTGCCAAATCCCACAGGGCCAGAGGAAATTTCAGTTTTTGTCCTCGAAAGGTTTTTCTTAAAAGTTACATACTTCCAGGAATACACAACTAACCTTACCTTTACTTTGAAAACATTTGAGAACGTTTCTCCTCTTCTTCACTGCTACTCTACTTTAACATTGTTATGTTTCAGTCTTTCATCAAGCTAATGTAAAGTCAGTGTTTCCTCTGCTTCTTTTTGTCTCAGGAGGGAGCCTTCGCTCTGGTGTTTAAAAGTCGTCATTACCCTGGAGAGGCTGTGTCCACCAGGTTAGTACACCCACTTACACACACACACACACATACACACACACACACTCACACTGCTTGGACATTTCACTTCACATTTTGGTCCCGTGTTTGTGCAGTGTGCCAGACTTATTGGAGATGAGTCATCCCTGTTATTGTAACTATGAAGCAATACAAAATATGATTTCAAGTGAGATGTTAACACTGGAACCTACTTTGCTTATGATAATGGGCAATTAATGTATTTTCGGTTTGCGTGTGTTACTGTGTGTAAAGTTGCGTCCGCCTGCATGTGTCAGTGCTTTCTGCGTCTTAAGACCCAGACAGAGCAAAGGTTGAATTCAGTTTCCCCCTCTACCTCCCGGGCCTCTGGACTCTGGGCTGCTCGCTCTAGGCCCCCTGTTTCTCCGTGACTCGTTTCTGGAGAGACTAGAGAGTTTCCTGTTTCTGCTGCCGGGAAGCACCTCTGCCGCAATGACTCCTGGTTAATCACTGTACATAATTGTATATGACTTGACCTCAGTGAGGCATCATGGATCAGGGGAAAGAGGATTGCTAGGAGCAATGGAGTGATAGAGAGGGAAAAAGGAGGAGGGCAAAATGGCAACAAAGGGAAGAGAGACACCTGGGCGGTTAACTTATTGTTTATGCAAACAGGTTGCCAGGCAGTGCCAGTGTTGACAAGGATGCTTCTTGGCACACCTGCTGCTAAAGTCAGAAAACTCCCTGGCATCCCTTTTGTCTATTGCGTGCTTGTAGTTTCTGAAGAAAACATTCTGATATTAGTATATTGCACAGCTTTGGCTTTGCAGTTGTGTGGTTAATATGTTGAATAGTCAGCATTGTCTACCGGACAAAGGGATGAGGGAAGTATTGTAATGATCCAACCGCACTTTGTCGTCAAGCATCCACCTCCTGGCCGGACCTTAAACCACTTCTTCTCACCTTCTCTTTCTTTAACTTTCTCTCAATCTATTCTTCTACTATTTTTTTCTGCTGTTCTGTCTTTCTCTTACTTCTTAATTTACTTTCATCCCTTTGCTTCCTTTTTTTCCTTTTCTCCCTCCCTCAGGGTAAATATTGTATTGGATAGTGACCACATGTTTCTGTTTGCAAGCCTTGCCTTTTCAAGCCCCACACCCCTTAAAACAACCAGCAGTCTTACGTCAGAATAGCCGAGCCCCAGAGAAAAGAGAAAGACAAGAAATAAGGAGAGGCTCTTTAGACACAGTTTCTCAAGAGGTGTTGTCATTTAAAGGAACTCGCCATTAAGAGGTTTTCATTTGATATACTGTTTGGACTGTGGTCACAAGACAGGCGGGTAAAGGCTTCATCTATTTGAAGGTTAGCCTCCCTTACACCCTCCTCCCTTACCTGTCAATTATATATGGGTTTCCACCTTCCCTGCTTCACAGCCAATAGGAGAAGCCCACATGATATCAGTAGCCAATGAGAAAGCAGTGACTTGGTCCAGGAACTGTGAGCAACTCCTAGACGGACGTAGATGGGGAATGGAGGATCAGTTTACCTGTCTAAGATGAGAATGTTTCAAAAATAACTGGAATAAGTGGGAAAATGTCTGAACCTCCATCTGTACAGGGACCAACCAAACCTCAGGATTGTGTACAAAATAATGAAGAACTGAGAGTTAAAAAGATTGAGTTGGAGGGAAGAAAAAAGTATTGGATGAAAGAGAGGAGAGATCATAAGGAGTGCCAAAGAACTTCTGTTTTGTTTTGAATGATACTGCAGGATAGGATGTCAGGTTACATCAACAGTACCTTTTCAAAGCACCACATAATAGTGGACGTATCAGATGTTGTTGTTTGTCTACAAAGCCTAATCCTCTCTTTTCTCCCACACCTTCCTTCCCTCTCTCCGCCGCGTCCTCCCTGCCTCCCTCATTCTTGTACCTGCAGGAGAGGAAGTCCACTGCTCATTGGTGTGCGAAGCGAGCACGAGCTGTCGACCGAAAACATCCCCATCCAGTACAACACTGGTGAGCTCTGTTCTTGACTCTGTCTGCCGTTATCGGCTTATGCTGCACCCTAAATGTCCACACACTCAGACACAGACATGTAGGTAGTACATACAGAGCAGAGAGAGAGACAGATAGAGTATTCATAATTCATTAGCATGATCTTGTTCCTGACAGAATCTGTGTCTCCGAGTTGATTAAAGATACTCCAACAATCATTGTTTTATTGGTCAAGTAAGTTAAAAAAAATGTGACTTCTGAAGCTGCTTGCTTAGTCACAACATAGCAAAGAAGTATAAAAGTAAACAAGGAAATTAAATATGGACTTAGATCCCGACAGACCACCTTAACAGGAAGTAATGAAGTACTACACTGATTTCTGAGTGTAAATAACCCTATTTCAAGAATTATATTGCTAAAATATATCAATTATGCCCAATTTAGAAGTAAAAGAAACCATTAATGTATTCCCTCTTAACACTATGTGATATCACATTTCTTACATGTTATAAAAACAATTATGAACTAATCTGAAAAGGATAAGGCAGGCAAAGACCCAAACAAACAATGCATTGGTCCGTCTCTTAACACTTTCGGACTCCTGAGCCCATTCATTCCTACTGAAGTGAATCTAGAAATGTTGTGAATATATGTGCTTTTTTTCATTTCCTAAAACAGCTGTGCACAGTAGTTTAAAGCAAACTGAAACAGGAGTAAATATTTGTTGGGGACTATTTTTAGCCAGCAGGACTGTGTATATGGGATCGACTCAAAATAAACTACACTGCCCATGTTTATCGTAATGAAAGAACGGTTTGATTCACTGATGTGTTTTTTAAATAGTTTTGGGGCAACAATGGAGTTTTATGGAACAGATGACTAAATGAAATCAAGCTTTGGCTACATAGTTATACTTGTTAGTGGGATAAAGTCATTGTTGTTTTTTGCCTTTTCATGTAAAATGTCTGATTCAGCAAGATATGCAGACGTAAGCTTATACAATAGCCCTTGAACATGCATCCTATCAAGGAAGCATTTTCTCTCTTCACTTTCTTCCTGGATAACAGTGTAATATTTATCTAAGCCATTTACTATGTACTGTAACAAATGCCATAAAGTGACACTCTTGGCTAGCTCTAGTACATGTATGATATGTTATGGTTCTGTTATTCATTGTGCATTTTTACTACAGTGTTGCGGGGGTTTCTTTGTGTTGTTTCAGAGGGTAGTGTTCATCTGGTGTTTAAAAATCTGTATACCTGATAGTTCCCAGCTATAGAGACATAGAGTCTCTTTTAAATCTTTCAAATATGCTTGTTACAAAAAGCATCTGTCGTTATAATTATTTGTTGTTAGCAACTACCTGCTTGTTTTTTTGTTGCTTCTTTTTCTCTGTTGTGCGTAGGACTGTCTTTGCTGTCTTATCTGGATACCTATAAAATATATGGTTCATATAGGGAGTAGTCCCAAGTCCAAGGCAGATTTAGGTGGTTTGGGGCCAGGAGGGAGCCAAGTAGGGTGTGTCGTTTTAATGGTTGAATGTTTTTTTTGCCCTCTCTTGTCGTAACATTTTACAGTAAATAATAACTGTATTACCACACATCTACTATATACATCTCATATATGTTGATTACTTTAAATGTTAAGGGGAAGATTACAAAAGCTTCTTAGTCAGAATCATATTAACCTGGAGTCCCAGTCTCTGTCACAATAATCAAATATGTGATGTTTTAGGCCTATTGGCAGACAACCATTTAAAATGTAGCCAATGGCATGTAAAGAGGCTTTTTTCCATGTCCACTGAAGTTTCTCAGCTTGTACTCTAGTAACATTTGTGTGGTCCAGGTAGCTTTGCATATAAAATGGTTGTTATTTGCAAGGCTACTTTTACTTTTACACTTTAAGTAAATTTCCAAGGCTACACTTTTGGTTGAGTAAAGAAGTAAAACCAGTACTTCTACTTTTACCAGAGTATTTTTTAACACAAGTATCTGTACTTCTACTTCAGTACGGGAGCCATCTCTGCATTAGTTTACATCAGTTAAAGCAACATGGATGTTTTTTCATGATCATAATCTTGTCTCGTGGTAACTGCTTTTATTAGTTGATTGCTTTATCTAAAAATGTTTTCTGATCTTACTATAATTCCAAAATTATGAGTATATCTAGACTTAAAGTCACTTACCTGTGCCTTATACCCCATAGCTCGAGTCCAGGAGAAGAACAGCCATAATCGTCCCGACTGCTCCAACGGCATTAACTCTGTGGGGAATGGCAGTGCTGTGGAGTATTACTTTGCCTCTGATGCCAGGTGAGATCCCAATTGTCTGTGTAGATGGTTGTATCATTGGATTATTCTTTGTCATGTAATTAATGTCACTGACTCCCCTATCTCTGTCTACCATATCTGTCAAGTATAAGCAAAAATAATGAAAACAGAAACAAGTTTAGTGTCCTTTTATTAACCAGACCAGCAGATATCATCATCAATTTATCCCATGCATCCATCTTATCTCTAACCACAGTGCCATCATTGAGCACACCAACAAGGTGTTGTACTTGGAGGATAACGATATAGCAGCGGTGAGTGGCGGGAAACTCTCCATCCACAGGATTAACCGGCAGGCTGGTGAGGATCCAGTTAGGGCAATCCAGACCCTGCAGATGGAGCTCCAACAGATCATGAAAGGTCAGTTTAGCTAAAAAGTAAATTGTTAAAATGTATAAGAGGTCAGAGATTTTAAAGAACTCTAAGAACACAGCTTCCAACAAATTCTACTGATACCAGGAAACATACCCCACATGGAGTTTGCTTAAGGAAATAACCCTTCCAACTTCAATTTCAGCCAAGAAACAAGGTCACAGATAGAGGTGTGTGTGTTCCTGGTTTTAGTTTTCTAGTCTAAACAACACAATGCTTTTCTCCAGTCTGAAGATAAGACATGACATCTTACAACTCCTTACCTTGCTGACAAAGTAAGGGAATAGACAGGGTCAGTTAACTGCACTGCAGAAACACATATACTTTATATGTTACTACCAAAAAGTATTTTTTCCACCACGCCTAAGAAGTACACTAGAACATGCATTCGGTGCGACCAATCAAGTCTAGTTTGTAGACTTATACTGGCTCGCCCTCTGCTGGCTGATATTGATAACATAATACGTCTGTTGGTTTTTCAGCCTCTTTCAGCACCCTCACACCATATCCTCTTAGTTTTGTGTCTTATCTCTTTGGGACATGTCTTCCAATGCCATGAGGGGTACTGACCAGATAATCTGATGTACATATATGCTTCTCTCTTTGCAGGTAACTTTGATGCCTTCATGCAGAAGGAGATCTTTGAGCAGCCGGAGTCAGTAGTCAACACTATGAGAGGACGGATTTGTTTTGACAACAAAACAGGTGAGTAGTAATTTTACAAACCTGCCTTCAAATTTTAATGATATGTAGTTGACATGAACTAACAGGTCCCTGATCCCTTGAATCAATATAAGCAGGGACTAAGTCAGGCTATGCACACAGGATCTGTTTTTGTGTCCTTTATTGTCTATTTGAATGTGGAATTGTGAATGTTTATTTGCACATCACTGCGGCCCCTTATTTCAAAAGGCAACTAATGTAATTGTCACCTATTCCTTCAGTGCTTCTCGGCGGGCTCAAGGACCACCTGAAAGAAATCAAGCGTTGCAGACGGCTAATCGTGATTGGCTGTGGCACCAGCTTCCACGCTGCAGTGGCTGTAAGTGGAGCTATCAAAAATTGGGATAAGCATGATGACGTGAGAAAGACAGTAGTGACAAGTGATGTTCAAAAATAGTTGTGGTGATAATGATGATGATGATGATGATGAAGATGATGATGATGATGATGATAATAATGATTGAGGATGATGAGTGCTGTTTTTTCCCCCCAAATCTTCAGACCAGACAGGTCCTTGAGGAGCTGACAGAGCTGTCTGTCATGGTGGAGCTGGCAAGCGACTTCCTGGACCGCAACACGCCTGTGTTTAGAGACGACGTTTGCTTCTTCATCAGCCAGTCAGGTTAAAACCAAACACAAAAACGTTCTGAGAAACCAATCTGAGCTAGGTCTTCTGGTTCAGGTCACTGGTTTAATTTAGTTGGATTTTTATTTCTAAAAAAAGTCTTTACAGCTGTAAAGACAAACTTGTGTCACACTGTCATGTGTAACCTGCATCATTGTTATTTTGTCTTTTACCAATAATAATAATACCATCAATTTTATAAGCATATCCTTTCATTTCCTCTGCTCCTTCAGGAGAGACAGCTGACACATTGATGGCACTACGCTACTGCAAGAACCAAGGGGCTCTGACAGTTGGTATAACCAACACTGTGGGCAGCTCCATTTGTAGAGAAACAGACTGCGGAGTCCACATCAATGCTGGCCCTGAGATAGGAGTGGCTAGCACCAAGGTATACTTTATGCTGTACATTCTATAGGTTTATACACTCTTTCTCAGATTGTGGCAACAGCAATATGCAATATATACATACTTCACATGTTCGGGTGTTCAGTAGTACCAACAGCACTTTTCATTCAACTTGCTGATACAATCCATATCTTTAATGGCTGCATGAAATACACAGTTCTACGTTATATGCTAGATAGGCAACACTCTTCAGTTACGTGTGGGGTTATATGAGTGTTTTTGTGTTTGTGATCCAGGCCTACACCAGTCAGATTGTGGCCCTCGTCATGTTTGGCCTGATGATGAGCGAGGACAGACTCTCCCTACAGCAGAGAAGACTGGAGATCATCAACGGCCTCAGGGATCTACCTGGTCAGTCCAACAAACACCAGTCAGTCACAAACACAAAGCCTTTCGTGTCCTTAACATTAGCACACCGAATCTTTAAATGCAGACTGACAGACACTAACCATGTTCAATCACCACTGACAAATCAAGCAATATGCTATTTGTCATCAAGCTGACAAAATGCTGGAGCTCTTGTTTGAAAAGTGTGATATAGGGTAGTGTCATACTCATATTCTCCCTGTTCCCCTAATACCTCAATGTCTACATCACTCAATCTTTTATTCTCCTAGAGCTGATAAAGAAGGTTTTGGCCCAGGATAAGAAGATCAAGACCATCGCTGAGGAACTGTATCAACAAAAGTCTCTTCTGGTCATGGGCCGAGGTTTCCACTACGCTACCTGCCTAGAGGGAGCACTGGTGAGTTGAGAATGCCACAGTAGTCTGTCAAAAAACTGCAATTTGCTTCTCCTAGAATGATAATAAAGATTAGGAAAAAGTCAAAACATCTGATGACATAACTTGTTGTAGAGTTGTGATCTCTATTGTGCTGTATGTGTTATGTTATTATCCAGTATAATGTTCTGAGGTCATTTTATTCTAAACTCTAATGCAGAAAATCAAGGAAATCACTTACATGCACTCCGAGGGCATCCTGGCCGGGGAGCTGAAGCACGGTCCTCTGGCGCTTATAGACAAAGACATGCCGGTCATCATGATCATCATGAGAGACGCCTGCTACACCAAGTGCCAGAATGCTCTGCAACAAGTCACGGCAAGATCGGTAAGTCCTGAAAGAAAAAAAGACATTCTACTCTAACTCATCTGCAGCCACTAAAATACACAAATGTTACATTCTGAGCGCAACAAATTTCACAAAATGAATTGACTGACTAATAGGATTCTTCATGCTCGTGACTTTCTCAGGGTCGGCCCATCATCATTTGTTGCCAGGACGACACCGACATGTGCAAGAATGCCTACCAGACCATCGAGCTGCCGCATTCTGTGGACTGTCTGCAGGGCATCCTCAGTGTCATCCCCCTGCAGCTCATGTCCTTCCACTTGGCCGTCCTGCGAGGATTTGACGTAAGTAGTCAAGACAATTTTTGACTGAAGCTATTCTGTACAAATTCTCACTGTATATGGAAAACACCCTTTTGCTTTAACATTTTGTTTTGAGCAATATAGGATAGTATTGCAGTGATTCTTATCTAACAAAACTTCAAGGAGATGTGTGAGACATTTTGTCTGCTAATACAAGGCTGAGAATTGAGGGAGATCATAGAAACAATGAAATAATGTGTTATTATCTTTCTCTTTAATCTTATCAGAAAAAATACTTGTATTGAGATGTTGTGGCACCTACACTGGTGGAATGTAACGAAGTACAAATACTTCAGTCATATCTGAACTTTACTTAAGTAGAATCCATAGTGCATACTTTTGACTTTTACTTTGTTACATTTTGCAGCAATTATCTATACATTTCTACAAGTTCCGTTACATTTTCGTTACACTTTCTGATCAGTCAAAACGTCTTCCTGACCGTCACACGTTGTCTCACCAGTGAAGTTCCCGGTAAAAGTGAAAATAAAAATATAGTTTTTTTTATTATTCCGTTTTGAAATTATAGTTGCCATCTATCCACAGCATCGTTTACTTCTCCGCCAGGCTGTGAAAGACACGTTTATATCTTATTTATTTGGCTGAACCTCTTCACATCCGCCTTCTCATTTACGCTGCTTCACACACTTTATTTGCTTTCCCTTCCAAGGTTAAAGGAAATAAAATCATCTTAAAATACATCTATGAATAAAACCAACCGCATTCCGATTCCAACAACATATTTCCGTTTTATGCTAGTTAGGATAGGAACTTGTTTGTGGTAGCATATACTGTCGAAGCTCAGCATCCAAATAACTGAACCCCCCCTTTGTAAATCCTCACTGACCAAGGTGCAAACTAACAAACTAACCAACTTTTTTTCTTAAGGGAAAAAATCCTTATACAAGTACTTTTACTTTTAATATTTCAAGTACATTTAAAATCCTGTACTTTTTACTTTTACTTAAGTAGGGTTGTTATTGTGGTACTTCTGCTTTTACTAAAGTAAATATGTCTCTGATTATTTGTACTTTTACTAGTACTCCTTCACCACAGGGCACATAGCTGTCATGTCTAAATACTGCATTTGTCATTGGTTATGTTTCACTATGATGCTATGAAAGTGATCACAATAATAATTTTGTTTTTACCCAAAACGTATTAGGAATATCACATTTAAATGCACATATATTTTTTTATTGTTGTTGCATATTAGTTTTGAGGCTTTGCTAAGTCTGTAGTCAAGTCAAGTCATTTTATTTGTATAGCACATTCAAACAAACAACAGTTGCGCTAAAGTGCTCTACAGGTAGAGCATGGAAGGAAAAATCAATATGCCTTAAAGATACATAAACAAGTGTGTAAGGTTCCATGAATATAGTTATAGGCAAATATAGGCAAAAATAAAGTCAAGTAATGTAACATGTAATGAAACAACAATGGAACAGAATTTGCAAATACAAAAAGATAAAAAGTTCAGTTCAGATCATAGCTATTAAACCTAAAAAAAATGATTCAAGGGGAGTTAAAAGCAAGAGTGTAAAAATTTAAAACTGGCAATTGTTTTACAGAATTTGATATGGGGTGGGATGGAATTCCAGAGTTTGGGGGCTACAACAGCAAAGGCTCGGCCCCATCTTGTTTTACAGGGTGTCTAGGGGATGACGAGGGGTTGTTGGGTTGTAGACCTGAGTGACCTGGCGGTAGAGTAAGTCGATAGGAGATCGGAAATATACATATAGAGGGGCTTGATCATGGACTGTTTTAAAAACTAAAAGTAAAACTTTACTACTGATCCTGAATTTCACTGGGAGCCAATGAAGCTCAGTCAAAACGCGGAGTTATGTGGTCAGAAAATAGTTCCGAAACATTCATAACTGGCCCTAACATTTAGTTTTTTGATTTTCCAATAATTACGATCATCAACACATTATCCCAAATATAATTTCAACATCTAAATGATATGTTTGCATGCGACACAAGACTCTAGGAGGATATTTATTGCTTGAAGTTAATTAATTATAAACTTGGTACAGTGGTTTTACCAGGTTGCACTTTTTAAAGCAGTATGTGTTATGCGGGCGAGCAGTGTGTTTTACTTTGTCATGACAGCTTGGGTTCTACTTTCGGATTTAGTTTTGTGTAAAACGTTTGGAAGTCTTGATTTTACAAACTGTGAATTTCACGTTTTTACCTTTCATCTAAACCACCAATTTGGACAATGTTTTTACTTTAGTTTACACAGTCATGGCGTGTGTAATCAGTGACTTTTCTTATCATAATTACAGTAACTGACTCAGGCATCAATGTGAACATTGTAGTTTTTCTTTTTAAACCTTTGTGAGAGCGGATCCATCCTCTGTAGCCCCATTTGCTATATACCTTTTGTTAGCTTGTCACAGTTTTTTCCTATTGTTAAAACACAATTTTGCAAACTAGGCTGCAAACTATCAAAACCACACACCCAAACTGTAAAATACCTCAAAACTACATATGGCATTATCAAAATCAAACTTTTGCACCAAAAGGCACACACTTCATTCATATTACCAGAGTTTTGTCTAACCAACTACATACTGTGAGACATAACTCTCATATTTAGTATGCTTTGCCATGATACTAACATAGTTTAAATTGTAGAAAATGATTCAGCTTGTTCACAAGCACAGAGATATTTGCAGAGACACACACATGCCGTTGAAACATTATTCTTTTATTTTACACCAAACAAGTTGCTCTGATTTCATTTGAAAGTTGTCTTCTTTGGCCATACACTCCTCTACCAGCTCTACCCCTACCTCTCACCCTTCCTCTTCTAATTCCTCTCTCTGCAACGTCTTTCATTGTTGTAAAAAAAAAAAGGTGCTGACCTGTGGTCTTTTTACAGTGCTTACTTCCTGATTGAAGTGGTAACAATTAACCAGTGAGGTGTTTGGCCGCGTGGCACATATATTGGCCACTTAGCTCATTTAGGTAGTGTCATTTTGAATGTTAGTGTTTTGAAATGGCAAGCATGAGACTTTATGTCCAATTGTTGTGTCTTATCAAGAGAAGTGTGTTCAGTGCATTAAAAAAAGTGTCATTTTGAATTGCAAAATGTGTGTAAAGCCGAAAATGTGTTTAGACTTTTGGAGACTTGAGAAGATGATTTGCTCTCTGTGTGTCAGTTTAAATAATTGTGCTGTGCATGTCATTTTAGTGTGTTAGCAATTGGAAACAACTATAATGCATGTTTAATTTCATGTTTTGACATACAGTGATTGCACTTAATGTGACACAACACAGCCAAATTCCACGCTGTTTTCTCTAACAAACTGCTTTCTCTTTTTGCAGGTTGATTTTCCCAGAAACCTGGCAAAATCTGTGACCGTGGAATAATCAAAAGCACAGAAAATCAGAAAGGAGGCTTATAGATTTATAGATGTACAGTGCAATTGAACATTCTGTTTGTGTGTGTGTGTGTGTGTGTGTGTGTGTGTGTGTGTGTGTGTGTGTGTGTGTGTGTGTGTGTGTGTGTGTGTGTGTGTGTGTGTGTGTGTGTGTGTGTGTGTGTGTGTGTGCGTGCGTGCGTGCGTGTCAAATGAAGGAGGGAGGTACATGGTACAATAAATTATAAAAACAGAGAGAGAAATGTGAAGTCCACCAAATATACTGCCGAGGAAGTGCCAGTGTCATTGAGGCCTCGCAGAACAAGCGATGACAACAACATGCAAAGCAACCAACATGCAGTGCCTTCTCCTTATCTCAAGAAGCCAAATACCACTGGCTTAGCAGAAAAGCATTGACATGGTGTATTGAAGTGTTTACAGTTGTGCAATATAGGGACCGGAAGTGCTTTATGTATGCACACAATCATTAGTGAGGTGATTTGTTCTCTTTCTTTTTAATGAATTTCTTATATCTATTGTGGGCATCTTAACTCTCTTTGCAAAACGGGAAATGTAGGAATTTCAGATAGTTTTCTGAGATGAAAATTTATTTTTTTAATATTTCTCTATTGTGCCTGGTGGGCTGTTAGCCAATAATGTCAATATTTTTAGCAGAAGCTACCAGAAGGAAGTTCCTCAATGTCATTTTCACATTATTACTTGATTCTTTTTCTTTTTGTTTGTGCTCTATTTGAATGTTATTTCGTTTTAATTTAAAACATATTGTAAGTTTATTCTGTTTAACAGGATTACAGCCAATAACATCAATTATTTTTTAGCAGAAGCTACCAGAAGGAAGTTCCTCAATCTGACTTTCACATCATGACTTGATTCTTTTTCTTTTTGTTTATGCTCCATTTTAATGTGATTTCATTTTAATTTAACATACATAAGTGTATTCTGTTAAACAGGATTGCAGTCCATGGTAGAGCATGAAACTGTCTTTACTTAACTTTCTTTCTTTACTTATTCATGTCAAAGGTTGGAGCATTTCCCTAGACACACATAGTAATTATTTAAAGAGCACTTTCACATTAAAGAACACAATGTGACTACCATGACATTCAATAATGCTTTTGTTTTATCAGCTGTTTGTATGGGTTATGATAATCATAATATTCTGTATTTATCTGATTCTTATTTTATGGGGGCTTAAGAGAGGGTTTGATTTATATCTTTAACTGTGATTGTATTTTATACTGTATGTTATAAAGACATAAACAGGCACTACCAATCAATAAATAGGTAAAGGATTCTATTCCAAGTGTGTTGTTGTTACTCTTTAGTTCTTCTTACCTGCCAGCGTTTGTTGTGGAAAGAAATATCAGATGTTGATGCTATATTACTTTAACAGGAGGATACAAGCTGCAAGTATAATTCTTTTTATTTACTCATTTATTTGACAAGATGTGGTATACGCTTGCATGATCATTGATTCAATCTATTCCCAGTTTGTGCTTGTATTATACATACCATCATAATGAGATGCATACAATGGAGCTAGTTTAGTTCATGGACATATATAAAAAAGAACTTTCAGACAGAGATGACAGTAATAAAAGTGTACATAGCAATGTCCTCAGACCCCTCCATACCTTTGGGAAGTACTTGTGTTTGCTGGACACTTTGGCAAATTTGTGTATCTCTATAGTGGTGGAATGTAACTACTAGAAGTGCATGTACTTAAGTAGAGTACATTTGTAGGCACTTGTACTTTATTTGGAGGGTACTTTTCACTACATTTTTCTGACAGCTAAAGTTAATTGGATACATCTTATAGTATTTCTTTCTTTCTTTCTTATTTCTTATAAATTATAAACCCTAAATGTCAATGAAGCCCTTACATGTTCAAGCATCAGTCATAATAATCCAATATATCATGTTAAAACATAATGTGTATCTTTTCTTTTGATTATGTATTTTCAATGCTGGGCTTTTTTTTATTAGGTATGCTTGCTTCAGATTACTTTTTCTACTGCTGATCCTCATATCGATAGTTTTCAACCAGTAACATCCAGAACAAAAAGTTTTTCCACGAAGTTTTTGTGGAGAAAGAAAAAAGTTAGCGCCCACGTAAACTATGCGCAATGACGTCACCCACATGGTCGCTGTGTGCTTGTTGTGGTGTTCCCTTCCTCCGCATCCGTCCCTCCGTGCTGCCGCTGGAGTAAGCCAGGAACTCGGAGAAGGTCTATCTGATCTAGCAGTCGTGACAGCCCGTTCTCCTAAACTTTTCCAAGTCTAGGTTGTGCCTGAGAGACGAAGAGAGTGTTTTATCTGTGTTTTCGATGCATAGGAGTGTCCTGGGAGCGGCGAAGGGAGAAGGTAGGTCTCTCTGCTGGTGCCGCTGCCGCCTCCTCCGCCGTATGTTGTTCGGTCAGAGCTTTCAGTTCAGCCCTGGCCCGACTACCGCATTGCTTTTGACAGAAGTGAAAAAGACAGGCAGGGTAGGCCTTGGTAACTTTGTAACGAAAATAACGCGACGTTAATTTAACCGAGGTTTATGTAAGAGTGACTAGGCTGTGTGAACCGTTGATTTCTGACTGTAAAACCACCGAGTACCAGCGGAGCTGCGGCCGCGGTGTGTCATACAAGGGTGACTTCATACCTTCGTGTGTGTATCTGTGTGTATTTTAGAGTACCGTTTGGCATGCTGCGTGTGGAAATTGGGACACATGTCAGTTTTGCATCAAGGTTATGTTATATCTTAAGGTTGTCAGTGTCCATATCTTACCCATAGACCTACGCTGATGTAGCCTACCTAAATTGAGCCAAATGAATGACATTTCAGTAGGCCGAGTAACGATATGCTCAGGTTTTTAAACCAATACCCCAGTTGCCACGAAAACAGGTGTGAACGTGATGAAAGCTAACACTAGTGCTATATTTGATTTGGCATGGTATATCAGAGCACCATACTAATCTGCCATGTCTGAAATCTGAAGCATGTCAAAGCATAAACAGGGTGACATGGGTGGTTTGAGCCGTCATTAGCCTACAGTGGGGTCAAACATATGCACAGAATAGTGCTGCAGACATAAAAGGATAACAAGATTGTTTCAAGACTAACAAAAGTGGTGTTGGCATCTTTTCCCATTAATACATGTTTAGCGTCCTCCATCCTCTCCAAGAGACACATCTCTAGACTCTAGTGCTACAGCAGCATCCTGAAAGTAGTTTTTCTCGCTCTGTGTTTTATAACTCTGCCACATGAGGATGAGTGGCTGAGTCTTCAGGCCATGCTAATCTGAGACCATAGCGAGCTCACTGAATCCCATCCAGCTCCCAACTGAGAGCCAAGGCTACGTCAGACCCCAAGGCTGCACTGGACTAAACTGGACAGTAGTCACGATGAGCTTGGCTTAATGATGGTGAAGGTCATTTCTCTTATCAACTCCTTGATAAGAGAAGTGTTGAAATGAACAAAAATCACATGCCTTCATAACTATGGAGTGAAAAGGACAAGGGAAAGAGAGGAATACGCTTGCCTTCCATCTTTTCATTCATATTTATCCTGAAGAATAAGGTGTGTGTGTGTGTGTGTGGGGGGGGCAAATACAAGTATGTCTCCTAATAATGCCACACCTTGTCAATACACTGGCAACATATTGTAATACATTGTCTTGCCATGATGAGGCATTTTTACATTTTTTTGTTTTCTATTGGTTAAGCTTATGTATTTTAATATTTGAATGATGGCACATGTGGCACGTGTTACACGCTAATCTCATTTACTAAAAGAACTTTATTTTGCATTAACTGACTGTAAGATTGAAGAGGGCTCCAAAGATTATGATAATATTTAAATTGTTTTGGTTAATTTTGAGGCAACTGTAGCTGGTAGAACATTCCAGTCCTTAACTGTAGAGTTGGTTGTCCTTAAGCAAGACTCTTACCCTTAAAGTGCTTCAGATTTAGGCTACTTGTATGGGGAAATGTTACCCGCTTTGGACAAAAGCGTATGCCAAAATTAATTAAATTTTGGGCTCTTTATTATAAAATCATAGTCTTCTTTTTTCTACAAAATATAAATTAAATTAGATTAATAATATTACAAAAGAGAAAGCAAACAGCTAGTTTTTTCCTACACAGAAAACACTTACATTAAAGTGCTTTTGTATGCAGCCTTAATAGTTTTTTGGAGGCAGAGACTGGTAATTACCTGGTAATGACGAAACCTCTGTGATCAGGCAGTTAACTGGCAGTTGACATTGTGACTGATCAGGTTTAATTAATTACAGAAATTAAAATCATGAAAATCCTTTTGATATGGTTAATTGTCCACCCTAGTATTGGATTTTCTGTGTGTGTTTGTGTGTGGTGTTTTGCCATTGTATGGGCAGGCTTTCCTTCATATACTGATGTGTTGTAGATAATGATTTTTAATGTTGCAATTAGCTGTATAATAGTCTGGATCAATGACAAATAATTTGCAGGATAATTGCTGTGCTGCCACTGTCTAACTCCGCTTTCTTCGGGAAACGACAACAAACTTTGAGCCAGCAAGCCTAATACTGAAAATGGCAATTTTTGCAGAAAATTTTGCTCGTGCAACAAGGCAGGCCTGCTTAGTTCTCTCAGTCAGTGGTTGCAAAGATTAACAAGGAATTTGTTTACGGCATTTACTATCTAAGTGGAAAGTTTTGGGACCTATTGGAGGGGATTTGCTATGGATAAAATACATACACTGGGAAAGTATGTTTACGGTTTAACCGTCCATCCAGCTAATTGCAATAGCTCACGTTACTGTATTGTATGAACAGTGAAAGCTATAGTTTCTAGTTGTAGTCACCCCCATGAGGAACTAAAAGTAATGACAACCAAACTATGTCCACATGATACAAGCCTTCCGTGAGCACACCACCCTCTTCCACGCTGTTGCTAGTAACCGAGGAGGACACGGAGGATTAAAAAAACCTGACGGACTGAATTATCTTCACTTCACTCGAGATTCTGCGCACAAACGTTGCCTGACGACACAATCTTCCAAACATACTGAGAAATACAGAGAGAGTTTTGTGGAGCTGATAGTCCTAATTAGCTTTGTAGTAGGGCTGCACGATATGAGGGAATTATCTAATTGCGGTTATTTTGACAGACAATGCGATATGATTCATGATATTGCCGAGAATGGTCATTTTTGTATCATTATTCTCATTTTCATTGAAAAATATTAAAATCTACAAAAATCTAAATCATTTATGGTTAGATGAAAGACATCGACAAAACAAAAATCTAAATGTCTTTAGTCTGTAGGATACAGTTTGTAGACCGGTTTCATTCAGAACAGTTTGACCTACTTGTAGCCTACTTGCAATTACCTAGATTTACCCCAGGGACATTAACTTTTGTCTACACTAATCAAATCCCCTTTTACACAAATTCCTCATTTAGAGATGTTCTATCCTCAATGCCTGCTGGCCAGAACTATAGCAGGTGTCTGCTGGTGTCTGTCTTGTTTTTTGAGCTTTCATGCAGTTTTCTCTACGCTGTAGTTTTTCCCAGTCAGTGTCCATATATCTGTGCTGAGTGAGTCAACTGTACATTTAGCCTAGTCGTGCCTAGCTTCGCATCAAGTGAAGGATTGTACATATGCTGCGCCTGCTGCAGCTGAAATGAGTTTTGGTTATGATTAATGGCCCTTTTATAGTGTTCTCAGGTTGATGTGTGTGTTGTGAATCAGTGCACCAGACACTAAGGTAAACAGATACTGGAGAAAAATATCAAAGTGCCACTTTTAGCCAATGCAGCCTTCAAGCTAAAACAGAAACAGTATTTTTCTCAGAGGGAATAGTGTTGCAGGAGATTTGTTGCACAAAAGTGTTCATGTGCTGTGTTGAATCTGTGGCCTGTATGTCAAGGGACATTTAGCACAGCCAAGGCCTTAGAATGTTGTTTCTGCTGCACCGGCAGTTTAAACAATTAGGTAATCAAGTGGGAAAAGCTCTGCTTTAATAATCAAATATTCATCAAGAATATATCGGTCAGTCCCTCTGTGATGAGGCCCCAGGGAAATGGCAGATGAGTGAGGGAATGTCAGGAGGAGCATAAAGAATGACAAAGCCAAGGATAATGAGGGAGAGTGAGAGAAGCACAAAGAAAGTTAAAGTCTTTGGGTGTAGTCGTGCAAGAGCCAGCTGGACGTACGACATGTGAGAAGGAGGAGACAAAGCTGGGGAGGCAGAGGAAAAAGTAGATGAGAAGGATTCATTTTTCATCTGAACAATGGCGGAGTTTCAGACCCACAACTATTACATCTTTCACATGAAAAACAACACAGAAAAGACTAAGTGTTCAAGAGAGATTTAAAACCTGGGGCTTGTAAAAGAAACTAATCATTCAGAAAAAAACAACGAAAATAAACAAAAAAACCAAGATGACAAGCAGAGACTCCGTGGGCTGAGATAACACAATCAAATGAAGTCATAAACACAGTGGGATCACTCAACAAGATGCCTTGAAATACTAGGAAAATGAACTGAATAATGAAAGGTTTGTATTTGTCGTAGCTATGCTAATATGTATGTAAAGAAGAGAGGAGAATGTTTAAGTTTCCGTGCTTGCATTTTCGGCCTTTATCTGAAGGGACAGCTGAAGACGGGGGGGAATAATAATATATCTAATAAAATAATTAACAGTATATGTAGGTTTTACTCAAATCCCCTCATTTAGGGCTGGGCCATATATCAGTATCAGAAAATGAGACTAGATAACGTCTTAGATTTTGGATATCATAATATCAGAACATGGCATGAGTGTTTTCTTTTCCTGGTTTTCCAAGCTGCCTTACAGTAAAGTGATGCCACTTTCTAAACTTACAGACCTGTTCTAGCTTTCCTATTATTTGTTTTTACCCACTTTTACCCACCAGTCATTGTATCCACATTGCTGAGGATGATTTATCACAAATCACATTCTGTGTATATTTTGTAAAATATTTACATAAGTAAATATTTATGTAAGGTTTGATTCTATACACATTGCCCAGCCCTACAGTACCTTCATTTTAGTTTTTTTCAACAATGATTGATATGCAGTATGAACAAGCGCAAAGTTGCAAGAGGGCTGTGACCATGAACGCGCATGCATCAGCGTGTGACCATCAATGCGCATGCATCAGAGTGTTCATGCACACACACACACACAAACACAACCTCGTAAATACTTGACCTCCATGCCAAATATCAGCGTCCTGAGGTGAAAGCTGTGGCCGCCAACGGGTGGGGAAATTTTTGTCGACCTACCGACAAAGCAAGCTATAGAGCTGCTGGTTGCAACTAAAAAATATATATTGACTAAGGCTTCAACCACTGATACTTGTTAATTGCTGATTTAAAATGTCAAAAATCATAATAAGTATGAACTGAAAAATTATTAAGGTTTGTTTCTTTAATCACCCGTAATGTTGATACTTCTACTTCTATTACTAATAATGATAATAATACCCAATCAGTTGATTCATTTGTCATATGTTTTATCTTTTGATAAAACAATGGCTTCAGATTTGTTTAGTATTCATTCGTAGTAGTATGATAGAAAACATATAATGTTCCCTTCCTCCACTAATTACATCAAACAAAAAGCAATAACAGTCTGTCAGTTGGTCTTATTTACTCACTGTAGCTCACTCTCTGCTTTTCTTAATGCTGTCACAGTGCTACAGCCGAGACTGAGTAGCTTTACAATTGACACAGCTTGAGGTGTTTTTTGTCTCTATTAGGTCATAACCCCTCCCCTGCTACTTCTTTCTCTTTAGCACTTTGTCTCTCTAACAAGGAAACCCGGCGAGTTTTTGTGTCCTTGTTGCCTGTCAAACAGACGAGGTTAAAATATCATACTCCATCTAGCCTGTGGCTGTTTTCTGAAGGGATGACAAACAGCTGTGACTGCTCCCTGTTGCATAGCTACACGATTGTGTGCCCTCGCCCACACACACACACACACACACACACACACACACACACACACACACACACACACACACGCATACAAACCCTGGTCAAGAAAAATACTCCTCCTTCACTTCCTGCTTGGGTAATCAATGCTAACACTGGCATTTGTTTTTTTCATGAACACAAACGCATCACGTGTTCACGTCTATTATCATGTATCAGTTACCATGTGCTCATGCCATGCACACACTTGGATGTAAATCAAAGAATAATAATCATGCTTAACCTAACTTAATGTGTGTGTGTTTGAGAGAGAGAGAGAGAGACAGAGACAGAGAGAGACAGAGACAGAGAGAGACAGAGAGAGACAGAGAGAGACAGAGAGAGAGAGAGAGAGAGAGACAGAGAGAGACAGAGAGAGAGAGAGAGAGAGAGAGTGTGCGTGTGTGTCTCGGGAACACCAAAACATTTACAGCCTCGACTTCAGCTCCAATCCTCTCCGTTGTCAGATGAACAAACTGGGCAGAAAGCTTTGTTGATAGATCGGTTGGCTTTAGATACTGGGATGAAAATAGAGGAAGTGATGCCAAGGACTGACAGATGGAACCATATTAGGCCCTGCCATTCACTGTGGATTATTGGAGTGATTCAGTGGACTGGAAAAAAAGGGTTCAAGTTCCAAGTGTAATAGCCTCATCACGCTGATGTAGGATTATTACCGTGCTATAAATTGTTTACCACTCTGCTCGCCAATTTGGAGATAGATGATTTTGTGTACAGCTTTACTTCCTGCCTGGCAGGAAGTCAGTCATGCTGTTTGGGTGTTAATCTGTTTCCCCCCCCCTCTGTATGTGTTTTGTTGGCCTTCTGCAGACAGCGCTGGTGGTCCTGACTGTTCAGCAGGATGAGTGAGGCGGACGGCCAGTTTTACAGCGTTCAGGTGGGAGACTCCACCTTCACTGTACTCAAGCGCTACCAGCAGCTCCGTGCCATCGGCTCCGGGGCCCAGGGCATTGTCTGGTAAGCTTTAAGATTAGAGAAATCCTGGTATTCCACACTGTCTGACAATAGGACATACACAGTATGTTCATTGTTTGTATTGATGTTTAACTGAGCAAAATACTCACACCCAAGACTGTGTGTGTTTTATGCCTGCATCATTGCATTAAATGTAAATATTCTAGATGTTTTACATGTAATTTTATTCAAATCATCCCAAAATCCAGAATAACACATTTGATATCTTTGAAAACTTTGTGGTGTCCACCAGAATGTCAAATATAGTAATGTAAGTTTGAGGACTGTAGGGAGTTTAATTTGTTTGTACTACTGGTAAGGCTTAAACATAGATACTTAAAAAAAAAAATTATAAATAAATACTACAACATATCTGTATTGGGTAATGTAATGCACACTTCAACCACTAGGGGCTGCAAGCAGGTCTTTTTTTTATGCTGTTTCCTCTTCTTTGGGGATTTGATTATTGATTATTTAGTGTTTAAATGACAGATAACGAAAGAATTCGCGCACCTCTTTAACCCATTTGGAAGGATAATTGACAACACTGGTAGCTAGCTTTTATCCTCTTCAAGTTAATGGTAAAAAAACAGCTTTGCTCTGTAGATGCATTTATTTTCTTTCTTGATAACTTTCTCTCTGTCTGTTCCCTCCTCTATTCAATGTGTAACCAGCTCTGCTCTAGATACAGTCCTTGGTATACCAGTGGCAGTGAAAAAGCTGTGTCGGCCATTCCAGAACCAGACCCACGCTAAGCGTGCCTACAGGGAGCTAGTGCTGCTCAAATGTGTCAATCACAAAAATGTAAGACCTATTTAATGGATATGTTTACGTTTTAAAGTCTGTCTAATTGGACCTTTTGTTGATCCTTGACTTAAAATGGAACACACAAAACATTAAAGCGCCCATATTATGCTCATTTTCAGGTTCATAATTGTATTTTGAGGTTGTATTAGAATAGGTTTATATGATTTCATTTTCAAAAAACACCATATCTTTGTTGTACTACACATTGCTGCAGATCCTGTTTTCACCCTTTGTGTTTAGGTCTCTGTTATAGCTACAGAGTAAGACATCTCACTGCTTTACTATCTTTGTAGGGAGTTGCACATTAGCTAGGTAATGAGAACATTAGCTAGCTAATGTTTCTCAAACTTTGGTCAGTACAAGGCAGGTTTAGCTGGGAACCTTCTTCTAAATGAGGGCCACTTGTGGAATACCTGGAGAACAGGGAAATGTAACTAGTTCTTTTGTAGATTATGGTGAACTAGGGTGTGTTGGAGCTGTGTTTTCCCATTGAGAACAATGCTAATCTAGCATGCCAGAGCTAGCATACTACGGTTAGCCACCTCGTCTCACCTCGATACATAGAAAGCCGTGCAGATTTTGAACAGCTCACCCGGAGACTGAAGGTAGAGGACATTCAGAAATCCAAGTTTGTAAGTGTGTGGACGCACCAGAGACACAATATAGCACCCCAAAAGAATAGAAAACAGTACATGACCAAAATGCTTGTGCATTTTGTGCAAGCAATTCTACAGTTTGTTTAACAGAGTGATTGCCGTTGGGACAAACCTGTTTTCATATCTTGTAGTTCTGCAACCAGGGAATTTAAGCCTCTGTCCAAAAGGGAGATACTGGATTTCCCTATTCAAAGGGTGTAGGCTGTCCTCTAAGATGGCCATAGTTACCTGCTGTAGTTGTTTAGCATACAGGGATGTCGGGTGCAGCTGGGACTCCCCAGTCAGCTCACTTGACTATTTTACATTTTTTATTTGATTTAGGCGATTCTTGTGCTTAATTGAAACACACCCAAACCATGAAACTAAGGAGAAACATAAGATGGATTCAAAAAAGGTATGATAAAATAATGTCATTATGGTCTTTTCTGTATGAAAATGGTACAATTTACTCAAGTAGTACAGGCACTGTGGTCCTTTTTTACAGACAGCTTCACAATTCTCCTGGAATTTTTTTTTAGAGTTTTACCAAAATCAGTGAACACATCCTTTGTTTTGGATATGTTCAATTGAAGTATTGAGGAGTCAATTGAGTATGACTCCTTACACCATTGGACAAAGTCTTCAATTTTTGGTCCACAGCCTCTGTCATTTTTATGGAGCAGACTCACTGTGATGGAGTCATCCGCATATTTATTGATGGTCATGTTTAATTATTTGCGCTGCATAGAATGAACAGAAGGGGTGAAAGTACGCACCCTTGTGGTGAACTTGTAGAAGAGCAAAGCTGACCAGACAGAGCTCAGTTCACCCTTACTCTCTGTGTCCTGTTTGTCAAAAAATCCAAAATCTAGCCTTGTGTCTTTCCAACGTAAGTCATAAGGGTCAAAATCCACTGTCCTTGTGTGTGCTGAACTGCAATGGAGGGATAGTAACACAAAGAAGTAACTCTTTACTAAAACACTGTAAATTTGGAAGATACCAACTTGATTTGGTTTTGTCTAAAGTCTGATATTAGTCTCAAGTTTGGAATATATTTTTGATTTCAATGTTCATATGAGCACCTGACAATGGACAGACTCGAAAACTATCCTTTGATGTCAGCTCTTTTTCCTACCCTTTCGAATATGTGCCATACTGGATGTCTGATACAGAAATATCACTGTATTGTACCATAATAAATCAGTTAAAAGTTTTTATTTCATACATTTTGCAAAGCAGTTCAAAACAGCTGGCTGTCAAATTTAAAATGTAGCTTGTGTCCTCACATCTTCTCATGTATTGTTTCATAAGACACTTTCTGATTTAAGAATTGCATCCCTTCCAATTTAGTTTGGCTAATGGGATTTACAGTAGGACTGGACTATGACTGGCTGTACGAAGACTTTTATTGTCTGTTCTAAGAAATATTGAAACAATGTACAAATCTGAGAAAAAGAAAGGGTCAGCTTGCTGCCATGTGAATTTAATTTCTTTATCAAAGTGAGAGAATCCAGACAATCCTACTTGAGGCCTCGGCCCTCCGTTGGCTAGTTCTCCACAGTTAAGTGGATGTAGATGGGAGAGTAACAGAACGGACTAATGACCTGTCTCTCTGCTTGCAGATCATCCGTCTAATCAATGTCTTCACGCCTCAGAAGTCTTTGGAGGAATTCCAGGATCTGTGAGTGGCTGTAGTGTTTTTTTTGGCTGTAACATGCTACATCAGTGCTTTCTGTAGGATTCAGAGATTTTAGCTGCAGCTAGCATTTAACCACCATCCCTCAATTTACCTGACAACCTCTTCTATTGCACTGTGTTGCTTTTATATGTTCTCTTTGCTTTAATTGCTACTATGTGTTTGACGCTGTCTCCTTAGGAACTCCTTTACTATCTTTTCTGCCTATTTTTCTGACCATTCCTCTTTTAATCTTTTACCATTTGCATCTTTTATCTACCATTTTGACATTTTGTATCCCTACTTCACTTGCTTTCATTCCTTCCATGGCTTTTAGGTATCTAGTGATGGAGTTGATGGATGCCAGCCTGTGCCAGGTGATTCACATGGACTTGGACCATGAGCGAATGTCCTATCTGCTCTACCAGATCCTCTGTGGCATCCGGCACCTGCACTCCGCTGGCATCATCCACAGGGTAACAGGACGAGTAGTAATTGTGTTGGGGGCTAAATGTGGATAAGACAGTAATATTATTGTTAAAATTCTTGTTGGTTGTTTTGCCAGCCAGCTCTGTTGCACCTGTAACCACGCCCACGAGTGCTTGTCGTGCTTTGCGTGGTTTTGATGCTGCAGACGCGCAGCCAGGGAGAAATCTTCTCCAAGCTAACATAAAGGTTGCTTCTTTCTCCATTTCAGTGCAAAATAACACACACAAAGAGAAATGATGGGATGATAATGTAGTAAGAGAAGAAAAGGCCTAAGTAAAAACATTTGGGTTGTTGGTGTACTGGCACACCCTGAACACTTGGACATCACTGATGTGAGGCGATGTGGTAAACGGCTAGGCTTCAGGTTTTCAGCTGGTGTTCATTTGCTCATTAACTAGCTATTCAATCAAGTATCCAGTCCTAAATATTTATTGCCATGTGACATTAGATAATTTCAACTCTTTAAAAAAAATCTGTTTTTTCCAGGAGTTCTTCATGAGCAAAGGATCATGTCTCCTGATTCAAAAATTACATTTTTAAAGCTATAATGCGTAGTTTCTGTCGCCCCCATGAGGAATTCTAGGTAATGACAACAAAACTGTCGGTACATCCACATGATACAAGCCTTCCGTGATTACGCCCCCACTCCTCCTCCACGCACTTGCTATTAGCCACGGAGGACACAGAGGATTAAAAAAAAAAATTATTGGCTCTTCAGAACAGATAATTATCGTCACTCCAGTTTCCACGTGAGAAAGTCACCGGACGCCACAATCTCCTGAACTCATTTGGCAATAACTTATAACAGAGATTATAAGAGAGATTTATTAATATCAAAACGTTACGCACTAAAGCTTTAATTTAAGGAGGTAGAGGTCTTTAACCCATGCGTTTACCGTTAGATGCTATTTCTCCAAAACAAACGTCTTTCTCCAGCAACCATCTGTAAAGGAAATATATTCCCTTAAGAGTAATGTTTTTGGATGTGAATGTTTCTCTGGATTTATAGATTTTCTCTCCCCTTAGGACCTGAAGCCCAGTAACATTGTGGTGAAGTCAGATTGCACTCTAAAGATCTTGGATTTTGGCCTGGCTCGGACTGCCTGCACTAACTTCATGATGACCCCTTACGTTGTGACCAGATACTACCGCGCGCCAGAGGTCATACTGGGCATGAAGTATAAGGAGAATGGTAAGGACAGACAAGCACCATTCTCACAACGCTAATTTGAAAGATCCTATATCTAGGGCTGGGTACCGAATTCAATACTTTTTAGGCAGCAACCAAATTTTTTCTGAAGTATCGAATATTGAAAAATGGCTGGTCATTCAATACCCAATTTCAATACCTAAGGAGTAAATCTCATCAGCGTCAGTAAGCCAATGAGCATGCAGCATTCTTCTACCAAGATCCAATCATGTTTGTGATTGATTGGCTGTTTAGTGGTAAACGTTATAGAGTCACACAGGAAAAACATTACATTACGCACGGAGAAAAATGTGTGTTTGCATAGTAGGAGCTGAAAAAGAAATTAAAAGATTTGTGCCGTAAGGTTCTAATTTCTTTTGTTTCCTAAAATTTCTATTAAAAAAAATTATTGTTAAGGAAGCAATATCAAATTCACTGTATTGTTATTGGTACCGGGATTGAAAATCTTCAAACCATACCCGTCCCTTTTTCTATCTTTAAAATGAGAGGAATAGATGAAGGACTAAAGCACCACTCCTAATACCACATTAACATATAAAGCTGCTCTGTTTTGTTATCAACAAAGGTACTGTGATAATTTGATTAACATGACATTATTTCTCAATGTAATATACACATATATATGTAAAATAATCAGTTCAGAAATGATAAATACTTTAACACAACGGTGGATCTTCCCTGGAACTTGTCCTTATTTAATCACATATTCAGCTTTGTGAGCTGATAACAGTTTTATTTCTCTGTCCAATGCTCCATTAATTTTTTTTAATTAAAACAAAAAGCCATGACAATTGGTTGATACTGGCATTCATTAGAATCTTGTCAGCTAGTTTGCACACAAAAAAAACTGATCATAACGCAGAGAAAAGCATAAGGTTTGCGATACAAAGCAGCATTTGAGGAAACAGAGACGGCCATTAGCTGTTAGTCCCAAGTCATTACATAGAGGTTGAATTAGAAACAGGAAGTAAGACTCCAAAGAGACTTGACAGGCTTTCATCTGGCCTGGCCTAACAGGGAAACAGTTTTTTGCCAAGTCCAGAGTGTAACTACCCTGTTAAAGCAATCACAATGAATGGTGTAACCTGTCCAAAGTTTCAATTTAGGATTAATGCAGTGTGTTTGTAGACTTTACCTAAATGAAATTACCAGGATGATCTGGAGACGTTAACAAAGCGCAGAGACCTTTCAGCTTTAGTGAAACTGAAATAGAGGGAAGAGAGGAGTTAATCGCTGTTTGCCACACAACTCTAAGAGAAAGAGAGACAAACTCCATACATCCTACTCTGCCACGCGCGCACACAGGGAAAGTCATGAAGAGAGGAACAGCTGTGTAAACTGATAAGCAGAGCTGCAGAGGCGAGGAGAAAGGCCTGAAAGGCTGCATCTGGTTTTCAAGTCATACAGAGAGAAGAAAGCCAGCATTAAGATGAGTATGATGAAAGCATCAGGCCACGGCACAGCTAGAGGATTGACCAAAATAACGAGAGCTAGTGTTCTGCATTTCAATGTTTGTCATTGAAAAGTTAAACCATGTAACTGCAACATCTGTGGTGTCATTTTGCTGTGTACATGCATTATATTACGTGTTTGGTGTGTGTGTGTGTGTGTTCTCTGTTCCCAGTGGACATCTGGTCAGTGGGGTGCATCATGGGAGAGATGGTTAAGGGCAGCGTTATCTTCCAGGGCACCGACCGTATCCTTTAACACTCTCACTGTCTCTGATGTGTTCCACTTCTTCCCTCTTTTACCCTCCATCAAACCTCCATTTGACACAAAGTATATCATTCATCTTGACAATTTTCTTTTCTTGTAGTTTTCCTCAGACATTTGCCACCAATGCCCTCTAAACATAAGCTTTTGAATGGAAACATGAAAGATTTCCAGCACAACCCAATTTAATCGGAAAGCATTTTGTGTTCCCTGCCCTCTCTAATGGTTATGAATATGTGCAGTTGTTTTTACAGATAGCAGTAATCCACCTAATTGATAAAGGAAATCAAAATGAAGCAACTCAAATCATTTGCATTTATATTGGCCATTTTTCTGTTTCAAATGAGTTTTGTCACCTCTTCCCTCGCCAGCTCCTTTCAGTGGCACTGTCCATTTGCACCTGAGTGGCTGAGAATGGATCTAGGGCCAATGGGATTCTGGGATAGATTGCTTTTTATCGGGGGACGTAACAGCCTTTTACTGCAATACTTACTGCAAGAACGCTGAACGTGCATATCTACATTCTTTTGTGGTTTTTAAATGTCTTACCAACTATTGAATAGATTGCCATCAAATGTAATGTACATATTCATTTTGTTTTCCCCCAGAATTAAATGTAATAGCTTTGGTAATCCTACTGCCATTATCAAGTTTAAATCTGTCCAATACTTTAGTTTACAATCAAAACTAACATCCCCACCAAACCTCAACTGTAGTTTGTGTTTTGTGCTCATTGGCAAATGTTATAATTCTAACATGCTAAACTAAGATGGTTAACATCAGACTGATCTCATGAAATGGCGTATGTATGACACGCCAATATGTATGCCATCATTACCGTGTTATCAAGACACCTACTCCCTTTTTAGTGTGTATATCAATGCCGTTTGCTATCCATTGACTTACATTACCTTGCGATTGCGTGTGAATTTACACTGTAGTATGAAAGGACGAAAATCCCTTGACAAAAGTTGAATGGGAAGGTGGATGGGTAAAACACAGGAATTTCACAGAGGAGACCGGGCAAGTAGCTATAACATGGCAAGTGGCATGTATATGTACGCCCACTGTATGCAGCGTAGACACACACGCGGATAGCTCAAAATGCGGACAGATAACACGCCACTTGGCATAAGAAAGTTGGCGTGTATACGTACGCGAAGTCGTGATTGCCGCAAAGTGCAACAATTTCATGCATGTGTCCCTTGATTCCATGCTTGAGCTCATTTTCTGACAGATGTACGTGCCCATAATGCAGCTGAGTTCTCCCTAACAAGCGTCTTTATCCAGACATCGACCAGTGGAATAAGGTGATCGAGGTTCTGGGCACACCCAGTCTGGAGTTTATGAACCGACTGATGGAGACCGTGAGGAACTATGTGATGAACAAGCCGCAGTATCCTGGCGTCTGCTTTGACGAGCTTTTTCCAGACTGGGCCTTTCCTTCTGACTCAGAACATGACAAACTGAAGAGTAAGAACTTTGGACACTAAAATGCAGTTGTTTGACTTAACTTGAAATGCTTATAGTTACAGTTCCCTAGAATAGACACTTTAGAGGATTGTCAAATGTCATGGTTTTTAAATCTCTTTCCAAGGACTCATAGGCCATATTAATGGATGGTAGTCAAAGGCGTTTGTCTGCAGTATATTGATGCAACGAGACATTTGCAGACAAAATTGCAGGGACCCGGAGGCTGAAAAGTGGATCCCTTATACAACTAGTTCAGAGAATGACCATGCAGGTCAAAAGTTGCCCTGCCCTAATTTGCGGCATTTAAAGTTCACGTCACTGAAACAAGAGAACACATCTCGACATTCCCAACAACAGAAGGGGAAGCAATCAGTTCTCATAAAGACCACTTAAATAAAGTGATGTGATGCGCCTGTTTCCATAGTAACAATGCCCTTTTCCATAACAGCAGGTCAAGCACGGGACCTGCTGTCCAAAATGCTGGTCATTGATCCGGAGTGCCGCATCTCGGTAGAAGAAGCCCTCAATCACCCGTACATTCACGTGTGGTACGACCCTGGCGAGGCCGACGCGGTGAGGAGCCTGTTCCAGTGGTGGTTCACTTGATCAGTGCGGCGGCTGGTTGTGTGTCACCATGCTGATATATGTATTTCCCTTTGTTTCGCAGCCCCCTCCCCAGATTTCAGATAAGCAGCTGGAAGAGAGAGAGCACTCCATCGAGCAATGGAAAGGTAGGATGCACTGCCCTCTAGGGAAATCTGTCAGCATTGCAGTTACAGGAAAGTAAACCTAACCTTATTAACCCTATCACCCTTTTTCCTCGCCACTGTCGCACTGTTGCTTGCTCTGGAGGAGACTACTAGAACTGTTGGGTCCTTGTAAATTCTGGAGTGTGGTCTATCTGTATAGTGTCTTGAGATAACTCTTGTTATGAATTGATACTATAAATAAAATTGAATTGAATTGAATCACGTTTCTCCCATATCTATATGTAGATGTACTATACACATGATGTGTGTAAGCAAAAAAAAAATCCCATTTGTCAGTGTGTCGAATAGACGGTTAAAAATAAAGGTCAAAACACTGCCAAAGCCATTGTATAAAACCAGGAAATAAAGATTATAAAGTTTAAGGTAAAGAACATATAATAGCACCAATTATGAGGAATTGATGACATTTCTAAGAGCTGATGGAATGACCATAGTTAATTAAAACCTATTTCCCTAATGTTTATTTACCTGGACCTTTTTTAAAGGCTACATTCTAAGTACAGATTACCCAATGACAGCACCAAACATTTTCTGCTTTTCTACAGAACTCATTTATGAAGAGGTGATTGATTGGGAAGAGAGGAACAAGAATGGACTGATGAAAGAAGACTGCTCAGGTACGTACATGCATTATCCTACTAGTGAGTGGTGTTGGACCATAATTAGCTTAATATTGGTTTTCTGAAATTTCTCATTGTGGACAGGTCTGTCTCACAAAAGATTTTATTTTTATTTTTATTTTGAAAGAAATGCACGTATTAAAGGACAAATCCAGCGCAAAATGAACCTTAGGGTTAACAACCCATGTATCTGGGATATGTTTTCATGCTATTTGAATGTGACCAGTTTTATCACAAACTGCTAATTAGCTTATAACACTAGTCGCATGGGCACGGGTAAGGTAAAAAATAAATTTCTATTTCTATACCACTAACAAGGCTCAAAATATTACGTGACTGTTTTGCCAAGACGGCGCCTGCCTGTATACACGAGCGGCACTGTCTTTATAAATTATCTTTTTAATAAACTGTACACTTACAAAGTTCTCAGTGCTTGAGTTTACCTGTAGGAACCCTCATTATGCTACATTTTGTGTGTGTGTGTGTGTGTGTGTGTGTGTGTGTCAGATGCGGTGTCGGGTTCAGCCTCCCAGTCGTCTTCAGCCAACGACATCTCATCCATGTCCACGGAGCACACCCTGGCGTCGGACACGGACAGCAGCAGCATCGACACGCTGACGGGACCGCTGGATGAGAGTCAGTGAACACCGTCCATGGCCACATGTGTTTGCCTGTCTGCCTGCCTCAGTCCTCCCCTCACATTTACAATATCCAAATTTTGATCAATCACCGTCCTTTCTTCTCATTAATCCACACACACATTTTCTGAATTTATTTTCTCCTGTGTTTTTTATTTCCTCTTTAACCTCCATGAATAGGTCTATTTTTCTATTTTCTTTCTGTGTGTGATCTGGGTGATCTTGTTGAACCTCTTCAACATCCGTTTTGGGCTAAGGTCAAAGCTATCTAATCCATCTGTATGGTCAAAGGTTTGTCTTTCTCTTTGTTGATATTGTTTACCTTCATCAAGTACTTATGCATATTGATTTTCAGGTTACCAGGGATAGGTTGGGGATTGTTATTTCTTCCGTATGTCTGTATTTTTAATAGTTTTATTTTTTTAAGCAAATATTGCGTTGAGACCAGAGGTTATCAAATTAGAGCAGACACACGCTGAACATAGCCCACAGCTGCCAGCTGCTCTCATGCATGTGACGCCAATACGAACAAAAGCTTGCCATAAGTCGACCGCACCAACCATCTGATGTCCATCTGGTGATCAAACAATAATCCAAAGTTTGATGGATCCTTTAGCTAGTGCGCAGTATTGCACATCTCCACAGTGGTGCATTCTCCATTGTGTTTTTTTTTTTTTTAATGAATTGCTTCGAGTGACATGGATTTTAAGCTTTCCTCCTGACAGCTAGGGGAAGCTTGGGTTGCAGTGTTACATTTCTATTTCCTGATACTATGTACTGTATGTAAAGATGACATAATGTGACACTAATAGATAAGGTGTGCTTATTTTGATTATCTATAGAACATCATATTGCACCCACATTTGGACATAAGGTACTGACTAACAATGTGTATATCAAAAGAACATAATCTTGTAAATTTGCAGGTGGCAAAAAGATACATCTAGTTTTCATTTTTGTGTTTGTTTGTTAAGGCCCTTGTAAAATAAGCCTCTTGTCGAAGCATTTCATTGACAAATTAGTGAACTGGCTGACCTTTTCTAAACCATTCCATTAGTATGAGATCTGATATCTAGTCGGACACATGTAAAAGCAGTAAAACACAAATAATTGTGTCAGCTTGCATGAAGGCATTAAAGACGCTGATAAGATACCGTAGTTCTTGTTATAATATTCTTACAGTACCTTGATGTTCTTGGTTCTGAAAGTTTCATGCAGATGTTGTATTTTTTTCGCCTTGTAAGCCTATGTGTGTGTGTTTGTTTAAAAAAATGTACTGTGCAGCGTTTTCCTTCATTATCTTCTTTCAGTCATCCTTTAAAGACAGCAGTCTGGTTGGAATGGCAAAGTATATGGAGGAAGATGGGGTGTCGACAGAAAGCAGACATGTTGTGGTTAAAAATGAGGATGTGGCTGTGGGATCCTGAATGGAAATCTGGACCTTGGAATTACAGATGGACACTTAAAAGATGAGAGAAATAGACTGGAGCTGCTTTTTGCAGAACTGATTCCATAGTACGATGGACATGCAGAATTATGACACTATGGAGTCACTGAGGACTTTATTGTTGTACACTATATTTTCCTTTTTAAAACCCATGACCACCTTCTTTCAGTCATGCCTTAAATGACCCGTGGAGTGGCACATTTACTCCAACAAATCTTATCAAATAAGGATGTTCAGAACCTCTTACAATGTTTCAAACAGAAAAAGCTCTATTGCATACACTGTTCATCTCACAGTTTCGTTCAGTTTATCTCACCTTTTTTTCCAGAGATGTCCTGTGTGAAGGCAATGACCACAATATAATCACCTGGCCAACATCGTTTCGCCCTAAGCTAATAAAGTGGACATCAGTGATCGTTTTCTTTCAGAGATGTCTTCTTAGAATAACTAAGAATAAAATAGAAACCACATCTTTTTCCTAATATTCCATGTAGATAGGATCATGTAGTTTGTTACTATCTAGAGTTTAAAGATTAGCCAGTCTTGTGCCCTTTTTCTCCTTTTTTGCAAAACACGGTTCATATCATCACACACAATTCATGTATTATTTTCTCAAAAACTCTTGACGATATATTCTGTCTTCTTGGCTTCATTGTTGAGCTCTCCGAAGGTGTCAAAGAACTGATCCATCTCTTTCTGCAGAGTTGCATTGCGTAGTTCTGCGGCGGCCCGGGTCATTTCAGACTCCGTGATCTTAGCGTGGACAGCCTGGTACCAGTGCCGCTGCTGTGTGAGGTTTGTTTTCAACCGAACAACCTCCACCTGCAGCTCCTCATTTCTTTGCTCTAGGCTGATGGGAAAGACACAAGGAAGAAAAAGGGGAAAGCTACGATGAAAATGATGAGGTGTATGTGAAAGGCTGAAGACGGGGTAAGGCTTTTTTACTGCTGAACAGGAGTGAAAGAAGAAGTCAGCCTGTTTTTAGTTTGGTTTTAGTAGGTTTAATTTGTGAGGTCTGATATGGTTTAAAGAGGTGGCTGGGTGAAATTGGAAAATTAAATCTATCTCTTTGCTGTGCTCTATGTTAAGCTAAAAGAATTATCCTTTTCTTCTTTTACTTTCCAACCAGTACCAGTGACCTTACACTGAGACTTGCTCTATCTATATCAGTAATAAATGAGGTATGTGTTGTGTCTAGGTCAGCAGCATGGCCCCTTAAATTAGCTCTCTTTCCAGTGCCATTGGCTGTTTCTATAGGTCAACCACACAGGATATGCTTGTTTTTTTTTCTATTAAAATCTAACCGCTTTCATTGAAACCGGAAACATTGTGAATGTGTTTATAGGGTCAGTGGGAAAGAACATAAATAACATGACATCCAAGTTATTAACATAAAATATGTGATACATTGAGAATTCCACAGTAGACAGAAAACATAAACAAAATTAAAATAATTAGGGCTTAATTAGTAACAATCGTAGGGCTGCCTATGTTGGGACAGACTAAAGGAACTAATTACAGGTCTCTGTTGGCTTTGAGCTAAACAGGATATAGGGTGAAGCTCGGGGTCAACCGAGTGGAACAGAGCAGCACAGCTGAGTGGACAAACACACTTTGTGGGCCTGGGAACATCGTGTCACACTCCCCGGGAAACACACCAAGGGCTGGGAAAATCTCATAGGCAAGTCAGTGAACTGGAAGTTGAATTCTGAAGCCGAGAGCATAAGCGCATAAAATGTAGGACATTTAATGTGTCCTTTACATGATGTGCGTAATCTCTGTACCATGAGTACATGTATGTGTGCTGTGTAGTTTGAAATGCAAGGCAAAACATAATGAACATTACCTGAGTATTCGTGCCTCGTACTCCTCCCTCTGTCTGACTATTTGCTGTTGGAGACTAGTGAGGACACTGCGGAGGGCACTGGCGGAGGGGTCTGCCAGGGGAACGGGGGGAGGCACCCTGGGAGACCAGGATGGCTGCTGGGCTTCCGCTGGGGGCCACAGAACCTGGCCCCCAGCTTGGGATAGCTGAGGGGAACTTGCTGTAAGATGTGGATGTGGGTGAGGCATTGGGTCCTTCTGCTTAAATCCACAGGATCCCGAGTCCAGCTGTAGCTCCTTGTCATGCTTCTTGTCCTGGACTGGATTGTGGTCCTGGTTACTGGAACCGCTTTCAGCGAGGATGATCTCACAAGAGGACCAGGTGCTTTTGTCCTCACTCGCTCCCTCGATGTCCATCAGTCCCTGGATCTGCTCAGGGGCTAACGCTTTGTACATCTGCTCCTGCCAGTGCTCCTGGAAGCTCGTTTCCATGTCAAAGACCTCTTGGAGGCTGTTGGGGGTGACAGCGTCTGGAAGGTTGTCATACAGAGAGAGAGCACTCCTGTGCTCCTCGCTCTGGGATGGAGTGGGGCTCTGGTTCAGAGGAGCTCTGTCTTCAACTCCCCAGCTACCTATCTGTTCTCCTCTCTCTCCTCCTCTTGCTCTGTGAACGCCTGGACCCAGCTCTGCTTCCCAGCCCTGTCTTCCCAGGCCTCCTCTCCAGCTGCAGTAGCTGTGATCTGGCCATGTGCCAGTCCCTCTTTCCCCAGCGACCAGTGTGGGAACCTTAGCCACAGCTGGGGCCAAACCAGGCTGAGGGCTGCAGGGGCCTGGGAGTCTGGTTACAGCCGGGCACACAACCCTACTCTCCATATCCTTTTCCCTGGCCCTCCCTGGCTGGGCAAAAGGTGGGCAGTTGTCGTACAGGGGGTCCGTGGAGCAGGAGCTGGCTGTGGTTGGGGTCTCAGTAGTAAGACAGTTCATCTCCATGATCCAATCAGGCACATGGGGGTGCTGAAAGCCTTAGATAACTGCCCTCCCCTTGTCTGCCTGCTGCAACTTGGGATTTAAGTCTTTAGTTGTGGATTTGTGAGCGTGCTATTGAGCCTCCCCTGTGCCAAGTGCTGATGTGTCGTGGGGAGAGGAAGGGGTAGCAGCCTTCCTCCCCTTTGGCTGCCTGTGCCCTTGAAGCTGCTGCCTAATGGCAGACAGGTTGTAGTCCATGTGTGTGTCTTTAAGCAGGACTGACATCAGCTGTTGCTTTAGCTGATCTTCCGAGGGAGGGCCCAGGGTGTAATATAGTCTGGCTCATTCCTAAAGACAGTCACACATAAATGGAACCACAGAAATAGACAGTGGCCATGGGCGCAAAGTATGAAGCACACACAATTAACCCCATAATCTGCACTCATTTTTCAAAAACACATAAAGCTTTGCACTTAAATACTTGATGCAATATAAAAATGTAAACTGTATGGTGCTTATAGGATTACATGGACTTATTACCTTGGCTCGGCCATTGATTTTCCTTCTCTGTTTTAATGCACTTTGTCTGCATTAACACTGTAGGTCGGATGTGTAAACAGCCACGTGCTTGTACTGTAGACAGAGTTCACCCCACAGAATCTGCTGCAGTGCATCACTTATCACCTATCTTTGAGAGCCGCTCAGAGTTAAACCATTGAAATGCTGTCAACAACAGGAGCCAGGTGATAAATCCTATAGGATCAAATCATGGAGGTTATGGATTTAACCAACACTGTATGGCAGAAAGGAAACTTGTGTTTTTGTGTGTTTTTTATCAGGGTTGCAAGTGGAGGACACAAAAAGGGATAAAAGGTAGAATTTGCATAGGAGAGAGAAAAGAAATAAGACTCAAATCCTTACCCGTGTCATGGTCAGTGTGTCTTAAAACCACAAGGTGGCGCTATAGTCAACATTTTGAAAAGCCTCTAGTGTCAATAGGCGGTTCACCTTTTATATCATTTAAGATATTTTGAAGACGAGGATGATGAAGAATCAGATACTATTCTGATCAAAATTATTGTGTTTGCCTCCCATGAATTAATTTTCAACTGGATGTTTTATAGTTTTTTTTCGAGTATGTTTGAGTTGCAGAGAGTTGGCTGGTTTTAAAGCCTTACAAAGACCAGACGATCCGTAATCGATCTAACAGCCCAATGAAGACCTCCCTCGTTAGTCATTAGTCTGATTCAATGGAGGAACTACTATCAAAGGCACTTCCTCCTGATCAGAGGAAACATCCATACAAGCACTTTGTCCTTAAATCCCCTCCAGTCAAATGCTGCACAAAGTATAGAGGAAGTAAGGTCTCCCAAACCGTTGTGTAACCACGTGAGCACAGATTTACTCAATACATAATATTGAGAACAAAGTGCTACACGTTAGCCTTGGTGTCACTGCAATGCTTCTCAAATCAAAGGAGCACTTGCCAACTTCATTTCTGCATGGGCGCTTTAACCACAACTAGACTTTTATCAGCTCTGTGTAAATCAGCCTGTCTCCTTCAAGGCTTCACAGAGAGAAGGAATCACAACGTTTTATCTGTTTGTATGTTGCAGGATTTAAATGTGGGAAGAGTTTCCACCTTGTGCAATCCTGAATAAATAGAGGAAGATGCTTTCTGGAATATGAGGATATTGTAGTAATGCTTAAGGTGCAGAAAATGCTCTGAGATGTCCATTCTAAGACATAGGAGGCACCATCCAGAAATCAACTAGTTGGAATACCACACATGTGCTTTAATCTCGCTCATGCCCCTCTGTGGCTTTGCCCTGACCTCCTTCCATCACTGAACATGTGATGGACATCCTCGCCGTCTTTGCCCCCTTGTCCCGAATTCTGTGACCCCAGATGTGTGAACACAGCTGACTGTGCCCACACAGAGGTTAAGGTTCCTCCAAAAATCCCTTACTGCCCTGGCCCTCCCTTCTCATTCGTCCTTCTCTACTTCCTGTACATGTGCGTAGTTGTTTGTAGCCATGGCAACAGAATCCATAGCAACACAGATCCCCATGGTTCTAAATAATAAAGGTGGATGGATGGAGGAAGATTGTGGAGAGAGGAAGGCTCTGTGACTATTTTAGCAAATGTCTCGAGTAGATGGAGAGTAATTGAGGAGGGCCTTTGTTAACAAGAGACAGGGTCTGCTAACAGGCGAAGCTTCCAAGGACAACATAGAGACAAATTCTCTTTTATCTGGTTATGGAGAGGAATAAGGTATATATATATTCCAGGATATACGTGCATCACTGGTTTAAAACTAAGTCAGGGGTAAGTGTTGCTGTGGATGTGAGTGACGAGGAGTCGAGGAGATAGGCAACAAGAGAGATAAGAAAGCAGCCAGAGTTTGTGTGTATCCCTGCAAGCAGGTGTGTTTTGGAGAGATTAACATCCCTTCCTCTCTTTCCTCTGATCCCTAACCTGTGTGTGTGTGTGTGTGTGTGTGTGTGTGTTTGTGTGTGTTTTATAGCTGCAGTGCTACCTGAGTAGATTATGTACCGTGTCTTTGTTGTTTACTCATGTTTTATTAAGACGACCACAGTTTCATATTCCGTCACCTCAACAGCTCTCAGCGAAGGAAACAAAGCCCAACGTCACACCGAGTCAGACGTTAATGCTGCTATGAGTATGTTGCTTGAAGGCAGGGAGCATTTATTCTGTTTACCTATTCATTTTATTTCACTACATCTCATAGAGAGAGAAAAAAAGCTTTGTTTAAATGGTGCACTGACAGAGCGGTTTTGCATTATGAGCACTTTTACTTTTGATACTTAAAGTGCATTTTGTTGCAAATATTTACATTTTTAAAATACAGTAGTTTTACTTGTATGAAGTATTTCCATGGTGTGGAATTGCTACTTTTTTCCATAAGTAAATGAACTGAATATTACTTCCACCACTGGTGCCTACATTCAATATGTTTAGCTTACAAAACAGTTTCCCCCTACGGTCCATTTAGTAACTGTTCTGGGGTTTTTAACTAAATTACATCATCAGCTGCAGACACGCATTTAACTATTTTTTGTCCATGTTGGCTTAATTGATTTTCCTAGTATTTAGTTATTTAGTATGGTTATTCAGGGTTAAACTTTCTTCTCACGTGCAAAATGTAACTCAGACCCTGGTGAATCATAACTGTCCATGTCAGGAAGCATCTGTTCCTCACTCTCATCCATTTTAAACCAGTGTCTGTTTCAAGGTTTAATTTAACCCTCTGGATGATTTAAGAACACAAACAAGTTGTCTTCAGGCAACAAGACACACTCACTCACTCACATGGATGCATGCTCTCTATCAAACAATCCCACATAGATTCATACATTGGAGATGTGCGTCACTGGTATCCATGTGTGGGCAGGTTGTTGCTCTTATGCTAAATTGGATTATATTGCTTTTTTAAGCCATCTATCCACTATACGCAGTTAAAACCCTCTGTGCATTTGAACTTGTGACACGTTCATGTCTACGTGTGAGTGTCCACAGGCTCTATAGTTATAATTTAGCTATTATCATTAACATTTACATTAGAAAGCTCTAAATGTCATCTCTTGAGGCAGCCGTGATAATCTACCCATTAATGCAATGCTATACATTTTGTTTTCAGGATTCTTTTCTCATCGTGGGGCATCGCACATTTTGACAGTCAATTAACAGACCTGGCAGAGTCACCATGGGAACAACTTCTTCTAGAATAGAGTAGACAGGATAGGAGAGAAGCAACACCTTTAACAAACCAACCTGTCTTTCTGACTGACTGCAGCCCAGAGCAAGTGATTCATGTGTTATATGGATATACTGTATATGCAACCACCATTTTGCATCACACAGCATCCCGGAGTATGGTGAGACAGATGTTCACTGTACTCAAGCTATATAAAAAAAATAAAAAAATGAAATCAAGGGAAAGAGAATTTCAGTGGGAATCCCTTTGGAGCTGGGATGTTATTAGAGTGTCCTGTCATATTCCTGGGTGGGGAATAGAGGACGAGGAAATCTGTGATTAAAAGCAATTATTACAGATATTTTGGATGCAGAAAAGTGAGGATTAAAATTATGGAAATAAACAGACAAGAAAAGGAAAAGAAAAGAAAGAAAGAAAACATAATAAAAGATAGATGTGGAGAAACTGAAGGGAGTGGGCCCTAGCATAAAAACTATTGGTGGCTCTGTGTGTGTGTGGGTGTGGGTGTGTGTGGGTGTGTGTGTGTGTGTGGGGGGGGCGTTTCTGCAAGTAAAAAGAAAACAGTACCGCACCAAAGCAAGGAGATGGAAGGTAAAAAAAATGCCGCCGATTTGATGACTTATGCAGGGTTTCTTTAGAGCTCTCTTCCTAGGATCTCTTTGAGAAGGAGCATGTTTGAAGTGTCTGCATATGTGATAGTCTGTCTGTCAGTGGGAGGTGGAGCAGGAGGCGGCAGAGCAGACAGAAAAACAGACACAGATTGTGTGAAGGTGACAGAGCAAGGGAGGAAGGAAGGAAAAAGAACGGATTGCTAGAAATAGAGAGGACGTGAGCGAGGAAGACGGCAAATCAATGCTCTCCTCTACGCTGTGGAGGCCTCAGCAGGCATTGGAAACATGAAAACAGGTATTAAAGGGGCTAAAACTGACCTCTCACACTTGATTCGTGCAGAAACAAAATGGTGAGCGAAGCCAGGAGAGAGAAATGGGATGAAAAATGCTTTTATATGAGCAAAAAGGCACAAGCAAGCAATAGAGAAAGATAGGAATGTAGGGGGAAAGAGCAAATCAATACAAAAATAAACAACGTGAAGAAAACTGCAACATGAAAAATTGGGATCCTTAAAAGCTGGGTACTGATGTAATTGCACCTCAGGAGCTTTTCCACGCCCTAGAGAGGAGTACAGACATATCGGACCTTCTAGCTGGCGGCTAACGGGCAAACAGAGGCATGACAGTTTCTCAGTTCACCACGATGTGGACTCACAGTTTTGGCTCCCAGACCTGCGGTGTGTCTGTCTGTGTGTGTGTGTGTGTGTGGCTAAGCACACATTTAATACAAGGCAAGTTTGCACAGAGCGCTGGGAGAGCTCGGCTGATTGGCCAGCCCCGCGGTCACCGTGGGAGACGGATCTGGGACTGCTGATTGGTGCTGGGAGAGTAAACGATAGGATGATCGGAATAGCCAATGCGAGGGTCAAAGGTCAGCAGGGTGGATTGCCCATATGAGCTGAAACCTGATATTTTCACACACACACACACACACACACACACAGCAGACATGCCTAAATGTGAATGAAGGCAAACTGTTATGAGTGCATTATTCTTGGCTTTTTCCAGAGTGTGTGTGTGTGTGTGTGTGTGTGTGTGTGTGCTTGAGAGATGTACACACTGTCTTGGTTAGCAGGTCTTTGTTTATGGCGTCAGGTTTACGTCATATCTGGCGAGCGCAATAAAACATACTCGCAGCTGCCTGTATAACTCTCGATTGTCGAATGAACGCGCAAAGAGTAATATCTGCGAATGTGAAATGATATAATTTGCTTGTTAGCACGTTTTATCACGCTCGCGAGAAATGACATAATCCTGACGCCATATTTATGCAGCACATGCAACACACCAGTTTTACCCAGGGTCCTCTCTATTTATAGGCTAGGAGAAAAGAAAAGAGATAAAATAAGACACTGGTCATAATGACTCCACGGGTGGTGATTGTATTTGTACTGATGGTGTGTGTACAGTAGATGTGTTTCTGCTGCCAGGATCCCATCCCCCTCTGAGAACAGTGTAGGAAGGACGTCCCTGTGCTGATTACACTGTAAACGGACAGGAGCTGTGCACGGCACACAGAAACACTGCTGCTCTACGTCAAACATCTCTCAAATAAAAAATTATGATTTATTAGAATTTGAGTTTTATCTTTGTACCTTTGGCCATTCATGTTTACCCATTGTAAGAAGGCTGTGATTATTTGTTGGTACCTACAGTAGAGTAAGAATTGTTTAAATGTTAGTTATAATCCATCATTGGCACACAAACAAAGGCAAGTACTGTAGGTCAAAGTTAAAGCTGAAAGCAACCCAGTAAACTGTGACGGGTAATCATTTTGTACTTAACCTTCATTTTCTTTCCATAAACAAAACCTTGACTATAGGGGTTTAAAACTTGCATGGTCTATGTTGATGTTTGGTCCAAGTCCTCAGCCACATGCCAAATCTCAGCAATTAACTTATTGTTATCTATAGAAATGATGGCCAAACCTACACACACAGCATGGTTATATGGAAACTGGAATTTCATTCTGACATCCCTTGTTTAGATTAAGTTAGTTTAAAAATAGCATTGACAAAAGAGCATGATGTTAGACTAGAATTGGTGAGTGTGGATAAAAGAATAGAGGAGTTGGCAGCTGTTTTTTTAGGTTTAGAGCCAAATAGATTAGGAGATTAGGAGAATTTCTGCCTTTTAATCTCAGCACAAATAAACACACAAACTGGGTGATTAACCTGCTGTAGGCTATGTGAAGCCACCTTTCAGTACACTTGTAAATCACATGATGCTTGATTTTACAACAGGCTCTGTGTGCCTGCTGCCTCACACTACAAACTGTAGATTATAATCACATATGTCTCAATATAAACTCAAACTTTTCTGTCGTCTATAGCCTTAATTTCCTCATTACACTGCAGGATGGCATTCATTTATATGTTAATTACTGCAGATAACATGGATTGTTTCAAGCTTTGTTGGTATGATGCTGGCAGGCAGGGGTAAAAGAAACGTATTTTTTGCATTTTCATGGTGCCGATACCGTGGGTGCACCTAAAATACTAGGCCACAGTAGGCTATATTTATTTAAAATTAAACATTGCAGTTGGTGCTAAGTGGAGCGTCCATCATATTGTGATTGGTGATGTCGCTATCAGTCCCCTGCTCCGTTGGTTATTAATTTCCCACGAAGCTGATCACGGTTACGTGTTAGTTAAACTTCTCATCTCCAATCCTAAATTGAAAGATAGGCTACTTTACGGCTTTACTATCGAGTTAATAGGCGTGTGTGTCATGTTGGCCGCTTCCTAAGCTTCTGAAATGCTGACTTTTTTTTACTTTTTTTGATTTTTTTAAACTTTTTTTTTTTAAAGGGAGTGTGCTCTTGAGCACCCACCAAGTAAAACGTAAATCGGCACCTATGCAAGAGACACAGGTACACATTTCTACATTTGAAAGTATTAATAAGCAGTAATTAGTAAACGCAGGATTGAACGTTTGACACAAATGAAACAGGTTTGTGCAACCTACAGGTGAAATTGTATCAAATGCTACAGACCCCATTTTTACAACTTTTTGCTGAATGTTGTTAACACTAGATTAAATTAATGAGATATGGCAATTAACTAAGAACTTGTTTGCCAAGTTCCGTCTTACTTATGTTTTTAAATGAATGTTTGATTTGGGTACATTTACAAAAACACCTTAGGTTGTTGTGGAGGAGTGAGGATTGGACCCAAATGCAGAGATGAGGACAGCAGGCAGGCAGGCGGGTGGTAACCAGGAGTTTATTGTCCAAAAAAACACAAAGGAAGCCTCAACGAAACAAACCACCCAGAATACAAGGCAAAAAGCAAACATCCAAAAAAAGACAAAAGCATATAATCACCAGGACCAGGGAAACAGGAACAAAATCGGGGACACTGCGACAAAGCGACGTACTGACAGGCGAACAAACCAGAATGATCTGACAAGAGACAAAGGAAACACTGGGGTTAAATACAAGAGGTAATGAGGTCATGAGGAACAGGTGAGACGTCAGGTGAATCACATTAGGGCGGGGCAGGACAATCAGACAAACAAAGTAAAGCTGGACTAGGAAAGACAAGACAGGAAGCTGACTGACAAAAAATAAAACAGGAAGTAGAACAAACAAGTACAGAGAAACACAAGACAGGACCAGCAACAAAAGACCAGAGAGAAAAACAGACAAAAACACAAGGAGGCCAATGAAAAAGGGAAAATGAACCCAACTAAAAACCCCAAACCACAACATTAGGTTGCATTTTGGTAAGAGTTAAAGTCAACAGAATATCATGTTTTAATGTTACTTTAGCGCCCCCTGTGTAAAGATGTGTATGATTTCAGTCTGCAGCTGTGAATGGGCTCGGCGAGAAAAGCAGGTAGTTGACTATATCTGGATATGCAACTGAAGGAAGAATCACCGGCTCGTCAGGGATCCAAGAAGAGTCAGCCAACTCGTAGGGATCTGCACCGCCAATAAACTGTAATTTCTCTAAATATTGCACCTATTCTTGTTCTAGTTCTTCCCTATATGTCTTTGCATCTTGGATGCTTTTCTGTTGTTTAGACATGACTACACACACTTAAAGTATCCAAAGTGCACAATACTCCACTGTACTCCGTTCAGTTGTTTACACCAAGTGCCTCCAATATGGCCGTGCATCCGGGTTACTGCCCAGAACATCACGTCGGTGAAAACCCTCTATTAAATACAAAAATGGTAGTTATTAAGTGATAGGCCTACCTCCCAAAAAAAGGTTTAGGGTTACCTACATATATTTACACATATATTTCACTAATCTTCACAAAATACAAAATGGCGGACGCAATCACACAATTAAAATGCACCACCCAGCAAGCACGCTCAGGGACCCGAATCAAACACACCCACATGTGCATTCTGGGCCTGGCTAGTATGCTAAATGCTAAGAGGCTTCTGTGTTCACTGAGGAACTCCTACCTTTCTGCAAAAATCCTCAGTCACAGTTATGATGACAGAGCCGCTCAACATGTTTGAAAACATTGAGCAGGCAG
Source organism: Etheostoma cragini (assembly GCF_013103735.1). NCBI lineage: Eukaryota > Metazoa > Chordata > Actinopteri > Perciformes > Percidae > Etheostoma > Etheostoma cragini. Next base: position 14,229,214 of record NC_048416.1, on the reverse strand, counting down.
TGGGGACAGAGACTGGGACTGGTTATAGGCTGGTGGGACAGACATGCTGAGTGGACTGGTCCAATGAACTTTTGCATTGGGAATGAACGAGCAGGGAAGGAAGTTGGACCTGGAGCAGTTTGAGGAGGACAAGATTCGCATTCAGACAGGTGAGTAAAGTACATAGAAGGAGGTCCACTTTGCTCTCTTTTTGCTTTAATATATGTGTGCAGTTTTTGTGGCTGCAGTCACTATGGAGTTCATATTGAAATACATCTGTTGTCTGCCGTTGATTCTATAGGGTCAGGTTTGAGGGTGCAGAGGATAAACAATTTTGTACCCGCTCTGGTGTCCACAGCTCTTCATTATTTGGTCATTTTTGATCAATTATCTGAGTTGTGTCTCTTTTCCCATTAATTCTAGTGACGTTACACCGAGGAGGCGGTTGTATAATTGATAATCAGCTGTATGCACAGGCTGCAAAGTGTAGTCTATAGCTTTGTTGTTGGTTTGGACATAGGGTTATGTGGTATAATTGTACATATGGACATGTTACTGTTCTTTATCATGTAGCCCAAATGTGTTATTTATTTGAATAACTCATTTTACTTGAGTATAACATTCTAGTAATATTTCCAACCAATGTATTATACACACACACATTCTCCCTCTCTCTCTGACAGAGAGGCTATTTCTATCACTGTGATAGCCTCTCTGCTGGTCACTTTGTCAAATCTTTCTGCAGCAGAGTGATTTCGGGGGGAAATGGCTCTTAATTTAGTCATTTTGACAACCTGAGCTGAATATTAATGATACATCTGTTAAAATGGGAAGCCTTTGACGAAGTGCTTCCAAATTCCTGGAAAATTACTCTAGATATAATTGCTTTGCTCATTGCCGGACACTGAAATGAACAAATATTTGCTTTCTGATACAAAATTGGTGTCACTGTAAAGCAGACACAACATCAGGCAATGTTTTACCTTCAAAGCCGACTGCTGGTTGGTTATCCCAGCTGTCTGCTTTCTGGGTATAGGTCTGTTTCTGCTCCACTGTTGCTGTAGATGTTGAGTAGAGAAAGAGAGCGCTAAACTAAAGGAGAGACTGGAAAGCAAAGATGAAGCTGAGTGGAAGCAACTCTAAGAAGAGCCAGAGGCATGTGTCTCAATTTCACACCGCTGTCGTCCTTAGTGGGAGGGCTGATGATCACACACTCAACTGTCTATCTCAGTGTGTGTGGTTCTGCACACCTACCTCTACCAACCCTGCAGGCACAGACGTTTGCTATCTATAGAAAGACTGTTTGCTCTTTAATCCAGGCTCAGTGGAGACTTGTGCTCTGAATGACAATAATAAAAAGATTCACAATACTAAAAAGATTCACAGAGCAATTGTTTGCTTCCTTCTCTGGATAGTCATTGGAATTCCAGAGAAGGGCGCAGAAGCGTTTTAGGGCATGCAATAAAAAGACCAATAGTCCATCTGTCACACATAATTCCCAAACTATTATGAATCCTTCCATGAGCAAATATCCAGGTATAAACCAGAGACTTGTCTTCTAAAAGATGTGGTTATGAGTGCAGGGAGACCACAAAGCAGAGATTTAATAGGCAGAGTCTGTTCTTTTAATGTACCTGCTGCTGCATGAGCCTATTCATCAGATGCTCTTTAAATTCTCTCTCACAATGACAGGAAATAGGCTCATTCAAGCTTACAGGGTATCCATATAAAATCAAATTATTGAATATAATGCTTTCCTTCTCTTCCTGCTCTATCTCCGTCTGTCTCGTTTGGACACACTAGTTCCCACAGTACCTGCTCTCTTCTCACCAATTTTTCTCTTTCTTGTCCTCCTAACCAGGATGTTTCTTTTTTTTTCTTTTTTTTTTAAAGATTTCTGAGATTTGGTTCCCCTCAGAATATGTGTCAAGCAGAACAATTGAAATATGTTTTCTGTTTGCATCAGTGACAACAAATTAAAAGGGTGGTAATTTGCCCTCTGTATAAAGGGTTATGTTAGAATATCTCGGATGTGTAGCTCAAGAATAAAGAGAAGTGACCTAAGTGATCTATTTTTAGATTGAAAACAATGTTTAACGGCATGACGGGCATTCACATCTGATCTATGCCATTTCTCCTCTCCGTATTGATTTATGAGGTATTATTACATGCTGAATGGATACAAGGCCACATCATTCACACTGCTCTCTGAAAGGTATCCCTATCCCAGCCATCACAGCCTTCTTACATGACAATCAAGACACTTTAATGTAACAGTTGTCTCGCCTGCTCTCTTCGTCCTTTGCTCTTGCTTAACCGCCATTCCTCTGTCCATAACTCTGTCCCATTGGCCGTGTTTTACTGCAGACAGTTTAACTTTGCATAGCAGGAAAAGCATAGGTGTAACTAATAACCTTAACAATGACACCCTTGTCTTGTGTGACAGTGAGCCAGTGTGCACAATACCAGGATTCTGGTACTGAAACAGCTATATGGAATTCAGCGGTTATTATTTTACACCTGTCCTTTTCTCCCTTCTGTCCCCCTGCTATGTCAAAATGTCTCTGGGATCAAGGCATATTCCACAATATAAATACACAATGTACTCTAAAGTACATTGTACAAGTTTTTTTAGCGTACTCTTTTTTTTTTCGCGCTTGAGGTGGGTCACCTCTGTTTTATCACAACTGGTTTCATTCTCAAGCAGCTGTGAACAGGGCCCTAGTTTTAATAGTTTAAAGCAGGGCCTCATATGTCCTTGTGTGACAATGGTGACCATCAACAACACTGCCAAATACACACATACACAAACATAACATACTTGAGCATATTTTGTTGTATGCAAAACCTGCTTAGATGTGATATGTTGTTTGGAACCGGATCACAGCTCAGGCATCATCAGCTGGTTTTTCCCACCTGTGAACACCAGACCCAACTGGTAGAGAACCAGTCTGTCATCTCAATAGCCTACTTAAGGACATCTTGAAGCGTGGAGAGAGTCTAGTGTTGATAGTATGACTTGTACTTTGTGCGTAGAAAATCAGTATGTACATACAACTATGTTTACAGTAAATATAGAGAGTCGAGTTTTGAACACAAATTTGATCTGCAGAATCTACAGTTTAGAGTGGAAAATAAGGTTCATTATTTCAGCTTTTACTAGGCACCTCTATTTTGTCTTGTTTCGCCATATATTGTGAATACTAATGTGTATATACACATATTTATACCATGTTTTTTTTATTTGCATTACTTTCTCGTCTCATTTCTGTTTGTTTTCCAATTTCAAACTTTCTTTCTGTTTTTTTTATCCTCCTACATTTCCCCTCTTAGAGTGTTGGATACATAGCAATACAGTCCTCCTATCGCTAAAAATAAATAAATATGTAAAGCAAATTTTATATTATAGAGAAATAATAAATGAATTAATTTATTATTATTTGATCGTAATATTTTTATTCCTGTGTTATACTATGTATTTAAATCTTCCCCCCCCCAGCCACTTGCTGAAGGCACTGAGGTGTTCTTGTAATCATTAACCACGTGTCAGAGCAAACCATGATTGCTGAAGTAGCTGGAGGCGTTATTTGTACCGGAGCTTCTCGTTGTTTACCGAATTCTTTTTTCTGCACAAGCTTGGTCTTTTTTTTCACATTTGCGGAGAGGTATCCTCTTACCTTTTGGTTTGTGTAATTGTAGGTTTCATAAGATGCCTCATTAAAGGAGAAGCAATACCCAGTCTCACACACTCATAATGACTTTTCCCATGGATCTTATTAGGTCTCCTATTCAGGAAATCAATTAGTACCCAGAGAAGTATTACAGTTACAGCGGTTAAAGATGAGATTCATTATTAGTCATTATTTAACCATTAGATCCACATTGAGACAGACAATGAGTAAAGGAGACAACAAGCCAGCCACAGAACCACAGATAGAGAAAGAGAAGAAAGACAGGCAGAGGAGATGAAGGAAAGCTACAAAGTGCTGTCAGAGCGAGAGAACTCTAAATTGGCCTTTTAAAGAGAGCGGGACACCGATGATGAGAAAGGACAGAGAGGGTGAAAACAGAGTATGTGAGCCAGGTCACTCAAAAGGTTCCTGTCACGTTGGAAAGCGCCACAGTCTACAGTGCCCATCTCCAAAGGTAAATCTTGTTCGAAAGAGCTATCATTTTAGACAGTTTGACTCCTTAAACCATGATTCATAGCTCTTATTTCCAAGAAATCAAATTCAATAGAGCACATATTGGTATGTGCTCTGTATGAGAATGTTTTCAGAGCTTTTCTAAAGGCCTGTGATGTGATTTGGCCTGTCTCCTATCCATAGTATTTTACAGACAAAAGAGGAGCCAACGCCAGCCCTCCTCTTCCTCCTTCCTCCCCCGCTGCCGGTAGTCATTTCTCAACTATCCATTAACTGTGCCAAATATATGCCTTAAGGAGGAAAGGAAAAGGTTTCTCACTCTGTTAAAGGGATTTTCTGAGAGACGGAAGGACATGGAGAGAGGCAGAGAGGAAGAGTTAGGTAACAATAAATGGGCGATGGAGGAGAGGGTGAGGGATTGAGAGAGGGATGGGGGAGGAAGAAATGGCTTAGATAGGAGAGAAACAGGAGGAGGAGGTGGATGGATGGAATTCAGCTTTGTAAAAACACAATGTAAAAAATATCCTGCGACCTACTTTCGAACATGTCAGTCATCACGTTCCTCTTGGCTATTTCCCTGTCGCTGGTCACTCATTTACTCTCTGTATAGCCTCTTATTCACTATGCATGGGATAGGGCCATCAGTCAGAGCACAAAGCATTGAGCACTGCACTGAATGAGATACGCTATTGTTATTCTTCCACAGGAGACTACAATGGAATTATTATAGGGAGATGATCTTTTCAAGCTAGCCTCTGTGCTAGAACAGGATCTTTTTTGTTTTTTAGTTTTTCTGAAAAGCTGAAACATGATGGTCAGTGGTTTGTCCACATATTGAAGCTAAATGGGTATAAACTACAGAACTTGAAAATCAATGTTGACCATTTTAACCAAGATAAAGCAACAATTATTGTTAGCATTCTACTTCGCTTAGGATGAGGTTTCCCCTAGGACAGAGGCTCAGCTGTAGTTGAATCCCAACAAAATAACTGTTGCCTCATCTTGGTTGTACAATATTCTGGTCATGTTGAACTCTCGGAAACGATGGACACTGATGTCTTTCAGAATATGGACAGAAAACTCCAGTATTATGTCTTTCAGAAATGGCAATGAAAGAAATCCTCCATGAGAAAGTACATAGATAGAGTAGATAGATTTACTGGACTCTATGTTCTGTATATTTTAGCACCTGTTAATGTTAAACTTTAATGTTGGATAAAGGAACTTGCTCCAATTCAGATAAACCCCAAAGATGTTGGATGGGGGTGAGATCTGGGCTCTGCGCATGCCAGGCATGTTCTTTCACAAAAAATAAAACTTTCGCCCATTTCTTAATGGACCCTGCTTTGTACACGGGGACAAAATTATGTTAAAAACAGAATGGAGCCTGTAGCAACCTCGAAGTTCAATGTACACTACAATACTTCTATCAAAATAGCATTAATATTTTCCTTAATTGGAAGTACATTACCTATCGGAGACTATAAAAAACAGCTGTAGACTAAAAATACACAAAAGTATGTGGACAAGTCAGTAGGTCATTCTTAGTGGTACATGAAAAGCTATATACTGTATACTAAGGATAGAACTATTATTGGCCAATTACCAGGCCGCTTTCTTTCTGTGTTTTATTTTCCTGACAACCAATCAAGTTAATAAATTTAAAAAGTTTGCTACTTCTGGATCTGTCCCTGTGCTTCGGTTTCATTCACCACAGAGTCTGACTTAATGTCCCACCCGCAATACTATCCGACTATCTTTTACATTATTAAAAGATAGTGGGATAGTGAGTATTATGTTGAAAGTTTCTAATTTATTAATTCATTGCTTAAAGCATTCAAGTAAGGTTTAGTGTCGGAGTTTGTAACAATCCAAAAATCTTAATTTTGATTTTCAAGATTTTCATTTTAACTGCATATGCATATGCATTCCAAATGTTGTTTATTGGTTTTATTAACTACTAAAAATTGATATTGGCCTTGATCAGTTGATCCTTAATATATACTTTTTATACACATATATATATATATATATATATATATATATATATATATATATATATATATACGTATACATACACCCCTTAATTTAAAGTACTAGACTCTACCTGAAGTAACCTATATTAATATTACATTGTGTCACGTTTGGCACAATTGTTTGCCTTTGCTCTATTTACTGTATTACCTTGTGAGAAGGTTGCACAAGATTGTAGGGTTGCCATGTCTTCGTTAATTTCTCTGGCTTTCCTCTTTCTTGGTGTAACTGTATTACTGACCTGAAATATTGTGGTGGTGGCGATGCGCTTGTTAGGGGGCACTCATCTTCAGGGAGACATAAATATTAAAAAAATTCTCCCCCAGAAGCACAGAGAGAATTTATTGATCACTCATGCATCATAAACTGGGCTGGATGCACACCAGACCATGCCACACAGTTCTCTGTGTAATTTTTTTCAGCTCAATCTGCCATCACTCCTGGGACAGAGCAGAGGTTCACTACCTAACACTGTCTAATGGAAGGCACGCACACACACACACACACACATACACACATCACACTGTGTATCACCTCATTCCTATCACTACGACACAGTCCCAGTTTGATACTGCAGAAATATATCCCTCTGTCTGTAAAGTATAAGACCACATTCTGCAGCATCTGTGTGTTGTGAGGGAGGGCGTTCTGCTGGTAGACAGCCAGAGTCAGGCGGTTGGGAATGGCCTGGATTTAGATGTAGATCTGCGTTCAGACCCTGGACGCAGTCTGTCTGCCTCTCTGGCCCCCAGTGCTTTCAACCTCCTCTAACCTCCTAGACTGAGGTAATGGATGAGTTTAATGCTTTTAGGTTTCCTTAGCGTTTTGGTTTTTGTCTATTTTCCCTCAATAACCTTTAAAAACATTTCCTCTGGTCAAGCTTATTGACCGCCCGTGGTCTTGAAAGCCCGGCTTTCTAACAAATACACGATGCTTTCAAATTGACCATTAAGTGGGTTTGAAAGCGTAATGTGCAATAAAAGGGTTTATTAACCCAAAATGACGGCTTCAAGCTCTGTCGCAGCCAAGGTTGCTATGACGACATAGCTGAAGACCTGAAGAAAGAAAAAGAAATAAATGACATATGTTGCTAGAGAAAACATTGCAGATATGTTCATTGGGAAAATGTTGTTGCTACATAATACAGGCAGCATTACACTTCCGATAAAATGTGTTTATCGGTGAATGCGTATGAATGGTATTATTTTGTCAATAGAGTCTGGTGGTTTTGAGGAGAGCATAGAATGGCTTCAGTTCCCCAATCCACGTGTTAAAAGCTGGGTTGCCTGACTGCAAGGTCAAGGTCATGGTGAATGTTTTTTTTAAATTTAGCAAACTGACATTGTTTTATGGTTTTTATTAGGTAATTAATAGCTAAAATGATTAGCTACTGCCCCGGTCCATAGCAGCACATTGCTTAGCTTTTGTGTATAGATTATAAGCTGACTGTGTACAAGCACCTCATACAAGTCCACTTAAAAAAAAAATCCAAACTATCCCTTTAAGTTTTCCAGAAGTGTGTAAAGACACAGCACATGATCCCTGATCAGATAACTTTAAGATGTCCATTTTAAAACCTATCACTGAGAGTTATGTAGTCTGAGTTTTGCATTTTATAAATACATTTTGGGGAGTAAAACAATTATCACATGAATAAATTAATAAAGAAATCCTAGGACCATCAATTTAAACTTTATTTACACGTTTTTTTAAGTCCCTCTTTTGGACTTGTTAGAGGCAATTTTCTACAACCTCCATAACTTACAGACGTATTCGTAAACGCAGCCTCACTGATAAATGATCAAGTCCGATTTTTAATTGGATCCACATGACCGGAGAACAATACAACAACAACAACAACAACAAGTTCTGTCTGCTTTGTCAGTGTCACATGTTCCTTTGATGAATGGTGCTCACAAGTGAAATTTTCAGTGCACATTGTGCAAGTCTCATGGATATCAATCATGACTTGTGATAACAGATTTCTCTTGAATGTATTCTCAGTGAAAATGCTGGATATTTAGTTTCCAGATAAATCCTTCACCTAACATTGGGTTTCTTTTGAGCCCTTGCTCTTGAGCCATCCAGCTTCTGTAAGTCAATCCTGTTTAAGGTTGAGAATCGAAACCCGGTGCCAATACTAAACAACAGGTATCTACCGGACCAAATGACAATGCAGATTTCGGTGCTTCATTTCGGTGCCACTTAAATAACTGTGGTTCTCTGGTGCTAAAAACAAACATCAGAAGCAACAGAAGCATCAATGCACATGACGCAAGTTAATACTACACTTGGCAGCAGGTAACGTTAGCCTACCGTTAGCTAGCAGCTAGCTTAAACGGTTAAAATGCTGACAGGTAAACAGTCTAATGTGTAGCCGCTTTTTTCCTTCAAGGGCGTGCAACAGTCTGCAGCTAAAAAAACAGTGTAGCCTAGCTGCAGTTTAACAGCAATTCACTTGTGAAAAAGTTATTTTTATATTCATGTTTTTATTAAATTATTTAAATTCGACCATAGGGCCTTAGTTATAAACAAGCCATTCTTTAATGTCACCTGCTGTTAGTATCATGCACTGTTTAGGCCAGAGTTGTACCAGAGCCTTTTTAAAAGTATCATCTTAGCACCGGTAGGCCTATCAGGAAAAAGAAAACAATATCCAACCCTAATTCTGTGGTAGTTGATTGTTGCCCTGTTAGAAAGTCTAATAAGCATTTAGTGTGTTTGGAAAAATGCCCTTTGACAGTGCTTAATGACTTGGGGCTATTTATACGTACAGTACATGTCAGCTTTAGCATGTGAGCTAATTTAGAAACTGTCACACTGGCAATTCTATTGACTGTCACCCACTGCAATTAGCTATTAAAATGCTAATGTTATGGATAGATTGGATTGGCATTTTATTTTTGGTCAGCTTTAGCATCCCTATTAATGCCCCACCAGACAGAGGCATTGCTGTAGTTCAGTTTAAAAGCCAAAACACCATTGATGGAGGATAAATGAGGAAGATCCAAGCTGCCTCTCATTTATATGACAAGACTAAAGACATTGTTCCCTGCAGGCAAAGCCGTCTCTTACCCACTCTGAAGCAGACTAATCTACTAAAGGTCCTTCTAAATAGTTCAGAAAGCATTTAGTGTGAAAAACACATTTACTCCAGCAACAGAAGATTGTTCTGTACCTGTCCTGCAGTACCTGAGGCATTGTGTGTTTGTTAGTACTTCTATCTTTATGAGAAGTAATTTCAATTTTAGAAAGAGATGACATGTTGGCTTTTCTTACATCAACAAAGGGGCATTAATGGGGTAATTTAGGTGATTTAGGATTGCATTGTCATAAATTTTGCGGAGTAACAAGAGACTTCAAAGTTTTTAAAATGGTCATAATCCCAGCAGCAGAGGCCGAGGTATCGTGGTTAGTAGTCGCCTAGTTTATTTTCGTTTTCATCTTTGCCTCCATGCCTGGTTAACTCCATACCCCCAGTTTGTAACGTAGATTTTTCAAGCTTCCATTGCAGGTAGCACAATCTGAGATAACCATTAATTTATGATGTATGACCATAAATTAAATTTAGAACCACAGAGGAAATTATACAACTGCTTTTACAGGCTGAGCAGTACCACCCAGGACGAGTATACTGACCTTTTCCGTGTAAAACCAATGGAGTTGAAAGGCCAATGAGAGTGATGTTAGGTCATAAGAAAATTGCAGTTTTATTGTATTAATATTCATACAATAAATGTTTTAGATAATACACACTGCACTTCACAGCAGATGATTGTACGTGGTGAAAGCATTAACTGAAAATGATCAGTTTTATTGAACATTGCAAGTCCTCCTCCCATGAAGGCCGCCATGTTCACAGCCTGTTCACACCAACTCTCAATGTACATGAGATACATAATGTCCAGTCCCTGTAAAAAATCGCCTGCCCTATTCTCGAGAAATAGAAGCTCAGCGATTCAAGTCTGGAAGGTCACTGTTCAAAATTCACTGATATGACAGATACAATAGGATATGAAAGAGAACAATCTGAAATAAGGACAAAAAGTTAAAGACCCCTAATTATGTCATAGTTAAATAAAAATTTTAATTTGATTTGTTTAATGTAATTTTATTTCACTACAATGGTCATTATGCTCACGATGATGTAATTTGCGGTAGTGCTTCTTAGGCCAAAAGGTTAGGGAATATGAAAGTGTGTGTGTGTGTGTGTGTGTGTTTGTGCGCGCCCACAGGAAATGTCAACATAATGAACTACAGTCCGATGATGACAAATTGGAGAGCAGAAACACACCCCTCTGCAAAATAAGATTAGTGAAGCATTAGGGGTGATGTCACTTCTAAAGAGTGTGTGCAGTCATTATTGGTACTTCTCAGTAAACGTAACCATTGCTAGTATAACAAGAAATGATTCACACATAGATTTATTTTCAAAAATATGATATACTCATTTGAACTGATTTGTATAAGTCAGTGGAAGTCATTTAAGTGTTTGGGAGGTATTGTGATACACATAAACAAATGACTAAATGTAAACAACAATACATGCTGCATATACAATTTAATAGATACAGGGCTACACTTTTTATACTGAATTTAAACACTCTTCACTCATAGTTATAGTAAAACAACCCTGATAAAATATTTATGGTCCACATATATTATACATACATTTTAAGTTGGTCACATCGTCTCATTTACAGTAACTTTGTGCCATTGGTAACAAAATGTCTTGCTGAAGCTGCAGTCTGTTACATTTTCTTTCCATAAATATATTTTTCAGTTTGTGATAGTGCAGGAAATGTTCCCCACACACACTCAGCAATATTTTTGGCGGATAAGTCTCTAATCTGTTTATATTGTGTTCAGAAGAAATGAGAACAAAGTGAGTCTCAGTTTTCACTTCCTCACTCTTTGTCCAGCCAGGATTGTTTTTTTGTGCTGTCCTGTTTTAATGGCCAGACTGTGGTCACACACCCTCTATGCTCTCTCTCTCTCTCTCTCTCTCTCTCTCTCTCTCTCTCTCTCTCTCTCCTACACTAGATCATGTAATGAATCACACAGGAACACAATCACTCTAAAACACAGACCATAAATCTCTCTCTCTCCCTCTCTTTCTCTCTCTCTCCCTCTCAAACATGCACACAGGAGGTTTTTTTGTTAAACTCGGGCTGCTCGAAGGCTTTCTCCACTCAACAATTGTCATTGCAGCCTCCAGGCTGCAGAGCTCCTTCTATACTGTACATCAAAGACACTGTCAGGTTGGAAGAGGACATTTGTGTACAACAGCTGCTCCGTTGTGTGTGTGTTTTTTTTTCTATGTGCAGATGTTACTATCTGCCTTACTACAAGGGGCCCACATGAGTGTTGTTGTTCATGTGAATTAGAGCCCACTTATAGGAATGGCTTCATGATTGAGCAGAGAGAGATGGAGAACAAGGGGACAGGGGCTAGTTAATCACTTGCTGATGTGGGACCTTGTGTAGGGAGCTGAATATAGTGGAGACTAATCTTTCACCCTAATACAACTACTAGCTGTCTCCCAAGCCCCCGCAATGAAGACCGATGATAGTGAACGGCTATGATCAGTGGGAGCGGGAATTTAGTGTGTAAGAGAGTGTGAGAGAGAGAGAGAGAGAGAGAGAGAGTGTGCTCATGTGTGGGTTCTGGCTGCAGAGCATTGATAGAGAAGAGAGAGCCATGCTGTTTTCACAGGCCATTTCCCCCAGGCTTTCTGCCTGCACAGTCGGGGCCTACAGACACACTGCAATGTTAGAGGCAACGATTCACATAGCTTAAAATAATAAGTAATAGATGGAGGAAACCATGTGTCTGTGGTAGAGGACTGCTGATGAATTCACAAATTCAGACTGTGTCTCTCAGTGTCATTGCCATCACATTTTTTACAGACTGGTGCCCATGCATGGTCCCCTGAGGATTAAGCTTATTGATTTGAGTGATTTGTTATTCCTGTAGTGCCAACAGCAGGTTGACATTTTAGTTTCAGAGCATTTGGTGCAGGAATTTCTGGCTGGATCTCATTTCCCTTAACCGTCATATTGTCCTTGGTTCAAATTGACCCATTTTCCTACATCAATGTTTAACTACCCAAAAGATCTTTAACTACCCAAATAACATGATTGCTTTTTGGCAAATATCTACTTTCATTCATTTTGGGTTGTCTTGTCAATTTAATAGCATTTGAAAAAAACTTATTGAGTGAAAGTTGTCATAATCCAGCCTGTGATTATCCATCATTCCTTTAATTTTAGTCAAAATAGTTCATAATTTCTGCTTGTCTAACTCAAACATGAGATATAAGTTCCTATAAATGCGGTTTGTTGACCATAAATTCCAAAGATAACTGTATAACTAAGGTTAATAAGTTGGTGTTATGTAGCGTTGAAAACGTCAAAAAAGAATGACAAACACTGAAAAAAAAGCATAAAATCTGTTGGAAAAAAGGGACAACAAAAGTTAAAAACATTGATAACAAGTGTCAACATAAGACAACACAAGGGTTAAATTGCATACACTGTTCCTCCACTTGCTTCCCTTCAACGCATCTTAGTCCATCCTTAGTCCATTAGACCTTTCCTCTGAAACTTCACGTGAATTTGTCAGCTGTATGAGCGGAGTTAGCACTGGCTTTCAGCTGCATGGCTTCCGGGAAGACTGCTCTCATGTATCCTCGCTTAGCTCCTCAGAGATCATTCCTAGATGCTCGCTCCAGGAGAAGAATAAGAGCGTTGAGACAACCTTCCCAAAGGAGATCCATGACAACTTGCGGTTCAACCGTGGAGCTAGGAGATATCAAATTAAGGAAGTGAGATTCCGCCCATGTCGACCACAGCATTAATGATAACAACTTTGGTTATTCCCTCAAATCCTTCTCTAGTGCCATTGTCAGGTCAACATGTTGTGAGGTTTTGGACAACCTCACAAAGCTGCTAACATGGCTACTCTTAACCTTGTTTTTTCAGGATGACTTTGCACAGGCTTTGCCAACATCCCACAATTGTCATCATGATCCACAGTCTTTCAAGTATCAATAGCTGCATGAAAAGCACAAAAGCTAAAAGGTCATCCTCGTTTTCTTTGTGTTGCAGATTCATACACAACACAAGGCCTCTGAGTAAAAAGTGAGTGCATGACCACATTGTCAACATGACTCATCCCCTTGCTTGTGCAACAACTAAGAACTTTGTAACTTGTATCAGTCTTTCTCTGCATCATAACACAATAGTCCTCCTTGTAAATACAATGTAATGCGCTTGAGGAATTATGAGTCTGATTGTGGCAGCGCTCTAAGCTCTTTTATAAATGCAAACCAAGGCCTTGGCAAAGATTCACACCGGCCATCTGGGTACATGTGAGGTGCAGCTGATGCCACATTACCAGTCTTTCTCTCATTAACAAGAAATGTATTTACTAGTCAGTAACAGGCCTGTACGATTAATCTTCTTCGCCATGATTTAATTTTGTCTTCAATTCTTATTGAATTTCACGAGCCAAATGCATCACAAACACTACCTCTTTTTTCTACGAGTTTTAAACATATACTGTATAAAATAGGTTTTAAAGCGCTTCTGTATTTGTTCCCTTTTATTTTCCTCATGCTCTCTTTGTGATGCAATAAAACAGTGAGAGATTATCAGCCTCCCCCTCCTAACGGGTGTTTAATTCCCCCGAGGGAAAAACATGTATGACACAAAACAGGAGGTTAGGTAGTTATGCAATGAATGGAATGTCGAATAGGGAGATGCCCTTTTTAAATGCTCCCTCTGCTCTCCGCACCTGAGGGACATTTTAGAAGCCTGAATCTGCTGACTCATTAATGCAAGGAAGAAAAAACTGCTTAGCAAACACTCTGTGGGACTCTGTGGCTACTTGTGCATGCACACACTCATGCACAAGCATAAACGCACACAAACACACACATTTTAACCATTTATTTATGTCCACATGAAGGAAATGATACAGGGACACGAATATTTCTTTGGGGTGGCAGTAGCTCAGTCCGTAGGGCATTGGGTTGGGAACTGGAGGATCGCTGGTTTAAGACCCCACACGGACCAAAGTATGAAGTGTGGATTGGTAGCTAAAGAGATGCCACTTCATCTCCAGGGCACTGCCAGGTGTTCTTGAGCAAGGCGCCGCACTCCCCGCCCCCCAACTGCTCAGGGTGCTGGCAGCCCACCCACTCTGACATTTCTTCATTTGTGCATGAATAGGTCCTGAGCATGTGTGTGTATGTCATGCCTGTGTGTAGTTATCACTAACAGAACAGAGTGTCAATTGTAATTTCCCCATGGGATCAATAAACAATATAAGTTATTATAAGAGATGCAGTACAATACATATGCAAACCCATGGAGCAGTGGCATGCAGCAGGTCTCCACATAAGTGGCTGCTGCCAATAATAGCAGATATGGCACAGTACTTTGCAAGCTGTTTAGCCCTCTTTCTGGCCATGCCAAGTTGTTGCAGTACCAACAAGTGTGTGTGTGTGTGTGTGTGTGTGTGTGTGTGTGTGTGTGTGTGTGTGTGTGTGTGTGTGTGTGTGTGTGTGTGTGTGTGTGTGTGTGTGTGTGTGTGTGTGTGTGTGTGTGTGTGTGTGTGTGTGTGTGTGTGTGTGTGTGTGTGTGTGTGTTGTGTCTTTAGTTGACCAAATATGTAAACGAGTAGTGTGCACCTATAGCCTAGCTCTGAGATGGTGTTCAGGAGTAGTTGGTATTTAACTACCTTGAAGTAGAAAGCCTCCTCCATGCTGGAACCGAAAGTGCAGCCAATATGTACACCTCACTGGACTCCTTGTTAATAACAACATCATCTGGCATAACCAAGTGTAAAAAAAAAAGGTACTAGGGTTACTATTGCAGTGCTGAAAAATTGATGATTTTACATGAGAATGTTTGGACATTCTTACTGAGGGTGGAAAATGATTATGACATGCACGTGCTATGTATGTTCCTTTTGTAGGCATGGCAGCCATTTACGATTTGTGACACTGTTTCAGAGACATGTTTTGAGGTGTGATGCAAACAACAAGGGACCTGAGTTTGGGGAACCACACACACACACACACACACACACACACACACTTTCTGCTAGTAAATCCCCCAGCTCTGTCTTCCCCAGCCTCAAATCAAATTGAGCCACCACAGCAGTGAACACCACAAAAAAACAATGTAGCTTCCAGTAAGACGTGGAAGTGGTGAACAGTCGTCAGATAACTGTGGCTGGAACATTAATAGAGAATCTGACACCTCGCGTTTGTACAGACTCTCCAGGAATACACACTGATAGATGTACTTGAGACAAAGCGAGAATGGGAGGTTGGTAATGACAGAAACGCACAGATTTAAATATGCACACGTGTGCTCATACGTGCAGTGTAATATGTAGCATCTCAAAAACCCATGCACAGATAAGCACACATGCGTAAATGTAGGGGATTCTGTGGAGAAGCAGCTGCGCACGATATCACTCCTCTTATCACCCCACCCCCAATGACCAAGCTCACACATGCCAGCATGAGTGGATTTGAATAGGATTTTGGATAAGCTGCCCTGACTGATTGGTGTGGTTGTGTGGGTAGTAGTGGGCACAACATCTTTAAGACGTTTTGTTTAGTGATGAGGTAGGCATGAAAACAAATCCCTGGGATGAGGAGTATACGCCTTTTGTGCTTCATCCATACACATATGTTTTCTATAGAACTATGACAGCAACGCTGTTATGTAATCAGCTGTGTATTGAAGCGTTTAGTTTTTAGCTGGCTGTAAGGAAGCACTGTTCCTCACGCACTGGGCCTACACACTCTGACTCACCAAGAGCCCCACGCCGATTCGCCAGCATCATGGATCTTGACGATCATCACTGCAAAACCTAAGTGGCGAGGCTTTGTTCTCTATTTTGTGACTTTTTAAAAATACTGTTAATGGGAATGTTCACAGTAAATCCTGGCACAATTAGAAAGGACTAAAAAGAATTGTATTGCAACATTGGTTATTTTCAGCTTTGCACCATAGTAACCACTCTGGTCTCGGCAGAGAGATGGGCCATAGTTGAAGTCTGAGTGGAAATGACACAAGCAAATGCGCCAAGCTGGGATGAATTCTGGACCTTTTTAATGGAATTTTCTTTTCTTGGCCTGTGTTCATTTGCATTTCAAACTGTCCTCAGGATATGGAGTTTCCAATGGTAACTTATGTTGAATAAGAAAACAGCAGCAATACAGAGTACATCCTATATTATACTAAGCAGTGTCACGCATCTGCCACAATTCTATACATGAGAAAAGGTCTAACCGTGTGCAGCACAAACCGTCTAATTAAATGACAAAAATATGTTAATAAACCAATCAAAATGTAGCAGCACTAAATTAAAATGAATTATTGTGAGGCAAAAACTTTGGCACTTTGAGGGTGATGTAAATGGATTTTTCTGCTTCATTATGTTCAAACCCTTTGATATAAGATGAGTTTTTATCATAGCGATAAACAGTGAGAGTGGGGCGAGAGTGAGGTGAATATTTATCCTGGAGGAACATCTTTTATTGCTGTACAACTTGTTCCAGCATGCTAAACATCTCCACCCACACAGTATTGGGTGGGGTACATGTGGATGAACACACTAACAATATGAACACATGCACAAAGACACATATTTAAGCCCGCATCACAAATTTTGAAATGCGATTTTCTATTTCTCTATGGACCTCTCCGTGCCAGGCAAAATATCTTATTTTTTTCCTCCTCCTCAGCTCCTTATTATCTTTATCTTTACTACTGTTTTTTTTTCCTCAGTTCGCAGTTTGTTGGTTTTTGTTCTTTTCTTCACAAGAATTTCAAGTCTTCTCATGGCAAATTAGTAACATCAGTGCCTCTTTGGATAACATTAAACTGCATGTGTGATGTATGTATGTATGTGCACTGAAACAATAGTGTAAATGTGTATTATATATGTGACCAACTGCATTTTCTTCTTCAAAATTATTTTAGAAAAGCAGTCTTACAATCACAAACTGAGTCATCATGTGCAAAATAATCATGTACAATGCAAAAGTACTCCACTACAAGGTAAAGGCCTGCTTCCAGAATTTAAAGTAAAGTGAGTGTGCCTTAGCTGCCTTGCCTAAAGAGGTACTACCAGGAAAATATTCTTAAGGTTTTAAAAATAAAAATAGTATTTAGGTCACATGACCCTATAATATATTTTAACCACTTACTGTATACTGTTTGATAGTTTATGTTCAATGTTTCTAGGGAAGTAGAACTATAGAAGGTATCAAATGGAAATCTATTCAGGTAAAGGTCATCTTTAAATTGTACTTACGTAAAGGACTTGAGCAAATGCACTTAGTTACTCTCCATCACTAGAATAGATCCTTCATTATGCAATTTGACTGTACAGCTGTATTTGACAAAGAAATAGAAGAGAAAAGCAGTTGAAGCGGCCCATGTAGCATTAAATCAGGCTGGATGCAGAGCAGCTGGCTAATGGGTAACCACTTTGATAGCTGTCAATCTATGGGTGTCTAGAAAAAGACTATGCGCTGGTGGTAGGTAGATACCCAAGGAGCCTCACTTCCATTAAAGTAATAAGCGGGTAATCAGGATGGGGACATCGCCAACCCGCCTTGTTCCAGACCTCACGAAGACCTGTTGCTAGGAAACCCGACAGGGGGCCAGTGTAAGGACCATCAAAAACCAACAATCCTGATAATAAATTCCCTGTATCATGCAAGGCAAGGTGGGACTTTGAACTATTCCATTACATGTCTGCATCGTAATGTGATGGAACAGTTGCGAGGCTTTCTCCTCCGATAGGAAATAAGTTTTTTAGGGCAACGAGATGTTATTAAATTCAGCACGTAGAAGTTTTATTTGATCTAAAATGTATCTATTTCAATAAGCCAGGTTGAAGAAGCAATGAAAAGGGGAAGCAGCTATGAATAGCCTATGACTCATGCTGTGCTTTCTCGGTCTCTCCATAGGAGCATTCTCAATGCTATTGTACATCCCAGTAAGGATGGAGCAGCATGTTGGTAATTATGGAGAAGAGGGCAAAACATGGGTTAATTATCCCACATAATGAGACGAGATGTGTCTTCCTCACACAGTTTTCAATCCCTCCACCGTTCTCCCTCCCTGTTGTCCTTCCTCTTGCTCTCACTATACCTCTCCCCCTATCTGACCATTTGCATCCCTCTTGATTTGCCCTGTCTCTCAGACTCACACTAATTATTATACATTTGCTTTCCTAATTGCTGATTATGCTGTCTTTGCGAATCCTTCCCAGCGCTGTGGAGTGAAAAATCCTGCAGACCCGGAAGGCGACTGGCTGTACTGAGATCTGAGTAATAACAAGGACTAGGGAGCGAGAGGAAGATAGAGAGCAGCAGGTGTGCGATCGTAGAGGATGCAATGAAGCAAAAACAGAATAGTATCCTGGAAAAAAAATCGAGAAAGTGTTGTTTTCTTTAGGGCATGATTTACTTGATCGCCGACAGCAACAAAACACTAAGTCTGTGTGAAGTGTGTTACGTCAACTGGTTAAAAAGTGCATCTATGGGAAACCTGGATAAGTTGCCATGCAGAACCGCAGGGTACTCGGTATGTGTTGGGGCATGGTGGAGTTGACACACACACATTACATACACAAAATAACCCTAACTGAGACTGCACTGTCCGCAAGTCATACTGGAGCTGCCCCCTTATAGCTCCTCTCTGTGCATAATGTACCGTACTCAAAGGATCATAGTCGTACACCCACTCACTGCCCCTGAAGAGTTCTATGCATCAGTGATCTTCATGCTGCTGCAGACAGTTTTATAAAATAATCCACGGATTATGTATTCTCTGGTAATGTAAAGCGACAAATGTAATGGATGACAAGCTATAACCAACATAAGTGGGTCTCTACATCCTTTTGCTGAAGTAATGGCTTTAATGGACAGTCTTTTTCGCCTGTGTGGGCATGAAGATTGCTTGAATTTTCTGTGTCTAAATCGCTACTTTATTTTAGTTTCCGCTGTCAGGCCACATGCCATTTCTTCTCCTGCGTGCCTGTTCATGTGTAGGTAGGATCTGTATGGATGTGACACCATAATGCTAAGGCACTTTTTTTTTTTTTCTCGTACTAATGGTGTGGTGTCAGAATTAGTGATACATATGCTGCTGACTATACTACCAGGACCGTCACCAGGATGTGCGCAGCAAGAAATGTGCTTTGTGTGGTGAATTTCATGTTCAAAATATGACCCACAATCCCTCACCTTTGACAATGCGTTTTATCTTACTGTCACTGAATGCTGACAAAAGCCCCTAGGGTAGCAACTAGCACGTTGAAATATTGCTTGAACATGAGTGTCGCTGCCTTTTTATTTTTTCACGTTATCTTGTAAGTGTTGGGTGGCAGACACAAATTATTTCCGCAGATCATATTAAGCTCTCAATGATTACAGTTAGAGTAGGATATTTTTTATTTTGCAACAACTGATTGATTTTATTTTTCTATTGTCAAATTATTTTGTGCAGTGATTAAATTTGGCTTTATCACTATGGTTCTTTGAGGTTTCTCATAAACACTTTGAGCCTTATTGTTAAGACTATACACGTGCTCTGGTGTAGGAGTTAGCGGGTTTGTGTGTGTGTGTGTGTGTGTGTGTGCGTGTGTGTGCGCCACTGCCTTGTGGATCATTGTAACCACTAAAGCGCTCTCCTCATGCTGTAATATTCACTGTCTGAGCATCTGAAATGATGTTCATTATCTACCCGTAATTGAACATGTCACATACCTGCTGAACAAAATGGGCGGACTGCTGTCAAATGTGACAGGATGCAGCTGTGCATGCGTGTTTGTGTATGAGGTTGTAATGTGTGCCTGTGCTTGCCAAAAACGAGACGCTGTGTACACGTATCTAGCCCATCGTGACTAATCCAACAGTCACACTTGTCCACCTGGCACTTCCTTTATTACTACTGCAGATGGCTCAGCATCTCACCTTGTTCCCTTGTCTGCTTCTTCTCTCACATGTCTAGAGGCAGGTAACACACTCCCATCCAAATACCAACACACAGTTTAGAAATAAGCCACAAATATACCACCAACAATATGAAACAACCTAAAGGCGGTTTAGGAGAAGAGGAGATAAAATAGAAGAGACCATTTAATTTTTCTGGAGTTCCTGGGAGGAGGTGACTGACCTTTAAAGTGTTTTCGCTGTTGCATCCTGACCTAAACCGAGATGAAGATATGACGTCTTAGAGCTGCGACCTCAGAGGAACATGTACATATGATAAGAGCTTGATGAGCGCTATTTCTTTCAGTGTGTTTTTCAGTGTGTGTGTGTGTGCCTGCTTACGCCTTCCTGTAATCTTTGTTATCCATTCTTTAATAGTGTTGTGGTTTCATCGCCCTGTGGGAACTCACCTCTTTCTGTTCAGGAATCTAACGTGTTTATATGTTTATTTATTTTCAGAACATCAGCCTGCTTTAAAGATATTATTATTGCAAAAGAAAAATCTACAGAACATAGTGAGTTTTAGGGCTTCTCTTCTGTTGCTGTTGCAGAGATCTAGACAAAGAAGACAGAGCCTAATATGAAAAAGCTTTAATCCACGGACTACATATAGTACACTGTGACTAAATGTGTTTGTATAGTAAATGCTGGAATGTGCCAAAAAAACCAACTGATTTTCAGCAGCCAAAGTGTATCATATAAGATGCGTACATGCAGTACACTTATGCATGTATGCTGGTGTGTAGGAACAGCTGCTCTGTGGCCTTGTGTAAGACATCTACCCAGTGAGGTAACCCCCGGGAAGCTGATAGGCTCCACTGACTTTTTTGTGTGTGTGTTTGTTGTGTGTGCATTTTGTGGGTAAAGTCAGATGAGGTAATGTCACACTCCATTATTTTCAGAAAGCTCTCAAGTGTGTGTGTGTGTGTGTGTGTGTGTGTGTGTGTGTGTGTGTGTGTGTGTGTGTGTGTGTGTGTGTGTGTGTGTGTGTGTGTGTGTGTGTGTGTGTGTGTGTGTGTGTGTGTGTCTGTGTGTCTGTGTGTCTGTGTGTGTGTCTGTGTGTGTGTCTGTGTGTGTGTCTGTGGTCTCCAAGGAGGACCTGTCAGGATGGACTGGATGCCGGTGCCAGCATGGGGGCAAGGACTTCACACTGTTTAGATAACTGAAATGGAAGAAGAAAATTGGAGAGGGGGAGTAAGTTTAGGCCATATCTTTCTCTAAAGGTCCGTGTCATATCCTAGAAGCTCCACCGTCTACCTTCCCCATGAAGGTAATCCTCATTATGAACTATCGTGTCTGGCTTTGGAAACCAAAAGCCAAAATCAAAAGAGAAAGCTCATTATTTGTCTACTTCTGCCACTTCTTAAACCTACTGTATATCAGATACAAGTTGTTATGTTTGCATCACAAAGAGGGAAGGGGGTTGAAATCCTGTGGAATCGCATGAGACAGGCTAGGAAAGGATCAGATCAGACAGGAAAGAATCAGATCAGAACGCAACAAATATAATAGGATAGAATAGAATTAGGATAGGCGGAGATCGGATAGGATCTCATATGATGGGATGGGATAGGACCCGATTTTGTTGGGCTGAATAGGATAGGATCATGTCAGATAGGATAGCATTGGATTGCATAGGATTGGATCAGGTAGCAGAACTGCACTGGAACGGATAGTTTTAGAAAGGATTGGATAGGAGTGATGCCAGAAACAAAGATAGCAGGTGTGCTTGTTCAGCTTTCACGCCAGTTGACACTTGCATGTGAGAGAGAGTTTGAATGTACCAGCTTGTTTGGAACAGCACATAGATAGTCTAAACATGAGTCAGAGTCACTCTTCACACCTGGTTCAGTACAATAAATGTCCAAATTCTTCAGGAGGGATTCAGGACCCGTAATAATTACTAGTGAAGACATTTACTCAGATTAGTAGACACCAGCCATTCAAATAATTGACTCATGCTCAGTGATGATGTCTGTGCCTCTGTAGGGAAACTAGCTAAAGGGTGATGTCATGGGCTTAAAGCTAATCATGTCCAAGGCTCCACATTGAAGTCTGGGAGCCTGATTGGATTGGCGACAAGCTCAATGGATGATGTCATCCATCTGACTTGGCATTGGCCCAATTGTGCCATGGGCACTGCCTGTGTGAATGATGAACATAGCAACACTGTTAGAGCTGATGCTTGGCGACAAAGAGAGAGCCTGACAGAGGAAAGAAAAAAGAGAGCTAAAGAAAATGAGAATCACTTTAGATGGAGAAGTAGCCTGATTGCCCCCGGGGCTGCTTTTTGACCCGTTCTCGTTGGTTTTGAATCGAACACTCCTACCTTTGATAGTGCAAGCAGCCGGAACACTGTGCGCTTACAGGCCCTCACAGGCACTGGCCTGCTTTTAATGTCAGCTAACACTCCAGCCAGAGAATAGTGTGTAAGATTGGTGTTGAACAGAGTGTGATAGACTACAAGACACTATAGCTGTTAGTAACATAAACAAATATTCACTGTACACAGTTTGTCTGTAACACTGTCATTTGTCATGGGAAGTGTAGGATTGACTGAGTCTCACCTACTCCTCCTCTCTCCCGCTCGCTCACCACTCTGAGGTGACAGAGATGGAGACAAAGTGTTTCGGCAGAGAAAACCCATCTGTCACCCTGGCAACAGGAGGGGTATTATCCAGCAGAGACATAGCACTGGCTTGTCAATCCCGACGCCTCCGGTTGCGAAGTGAGAGGATGGAGAAAGGATCATTAAGAAGTTAAGGACCAACAGGAGGAAGAAGTGTTGAAGACAAAATGTGGACATAAGAAAGATAAAACTGTGACCGATAGAGGGGTAAATGTTTACTCGTTTATTGTCAGCCACTGTTAAGTCAGATGAATCCACATGAAAAGTTGCATTACTCTGTTGCTTATGAGATCTCGTTCAGTCCCATTCAGTGACATGCCTGTCAATCCATTTTAAAAACTGAGCAGTGTCCATGTTTGAGATTAAAAAAAGCTTCACTGGTCCTTTGTAGTAATATCTTCAAAAACTGGTCCTAATTTCCTGAATAAATTGTGTTCAGATCAAAACTCTTTAGTAGTACCTCTAGGAGTATAAGCTTTTGAAGTTAATTTTGGGCATATCAAATGAAAATAGCTTACTTTGAGCCTTAAGTGACTTACTTTACCACCTCCCCCAATTTTGGCGTATAGGTAGCATACATATTGTATGAAATACACCAATATTAAAACTTTTTGATGTAACATATAATGCAAAAAATCTGCGCTTGTTGTAATTTAGAGAGGGTGTCATTACATTTTGTCCAGCAGAGCATGGTCAGCACTTGACTGATACTGTGACATACAGTAGCTTACTGGTGTTTATTTAGCTAATTCATTTAATTTGTATTTATATTTTATTTTCTCAATGTTCATTCCTACAATATCTTGACAATACATTGTATGTATAATCATGCAATCTATTCTTTAATGAAGTAATTTGTTCAAGAAAGCAGCTTTCTAACTACCTTGCATAGTTCACATGCGCACAGTTTACATAGAAAAGTTCACATTTTTGTTGCAAAAATAATAATATATTTTATTTGTGTCAGTCAAAAAAAAAACTGAGAGACAAAAAAATAAAGTAAGAATAGTACACACGCAATGAAGTGTTGTGAGGTGATTCAGTTTGCTGAAGAAAGAAGATGAAAGCCAGAGGCAATCAGTAATAGCCAGTCAGTATGAATATAAAGAAGTCAGCACTCTACATGCAATCTGTATTCTTCTGACCATCCTTTTGAAACGTCATGCTGAAAATTTAATTGCAGAGTGAGTGACAGGGGACAAGAAAGAGGGAAGGCATCATTTCCATACTTTATACTGAGATGAAAAGAGAGAAACTGCAGATAACATGTGATCTACAATGGCTTACAGACTGCAATTTGTTTCTGCCTGTGCCTCAGACATTCATTGACCACACAATAATCATAATGATAATCCTTACATATGAAACACTTCTTAAAGGCATTAAGAGCAGAAGACGTTGACTGGGCAAGAGTCATGGCAAGAAAGGTTGATTCTTTTCTTCATATCCATGTGTACAATAGAAATCATACAAAGAAATGTTCTAATGGCAGTGCTAATTCTTTATCATTTAGCTTTGGTTATATATCAGTGCTCTTAATTACTCCTCTTGAACACGATTAAAGTTAATTAAATGGTATTTACAACTGAAAAAGAAAACTACTGAAAGAAATGACTCTGAATAGTCTCATTTAATCGGAACCTGTGATATTTAGTAAAGAATGACCACCAAGACATGCAGTATGTACAGTGTTTGTGCTCTGAAGCCTTGGGGGGACACGTGATGTCAGGACCAAAGCCGTCAACAGGAATTCCTGAAGCTTCACGGTATGAACTAATTAGCCCCACATCCGCTCTGTCTCAGTGTCATCATAAGACATAACACGTCACAAACTGTCAGGCACAACCATGTCAAAGCAGCTCAGATAAAAAAAACACCCACGCCCTCAAATCATTGTAGATTCACAAGGCTGCTCACAAACGAGAGTACACATCTTCTCCTCTTTAGTACTGCTCGATATTGCAGCCGAATTGGATTTGGATCCGTGCTGTTTGCACATCTGTGTTGTTGATGAGGAGCACAGACGTATACTGAAACATCAAGTCATTCTTCTCATGTCTGAAAACAGATGAGGGACATTGCAACCCTAAAGAATCCTCAACATGAATGAATTTAATAGACAAAAATGTTTTTTTATATATATTTTTATTGTTTTAAGTATTTTGGCAGAACTTTGTGGGTTTATGTGTTATATGAGAACAAATCTGAAACCCAGTGTCCTTGAGCGGAGAGCACATTACCCACTATGTGGCCATGTAATCCCCTGAACCCCGCTGATCCCAGAACCGCAGGGAGAGTGGCAGAGGCCTGTAGCCCATCGAAGGAGCTCTGTCCTGGGCAGGCTAAACGCAGACAGACCCCTTCACCCTGGGAGTCCCGCGGTAAACAGAAGGATTATGATCCCTGACTACATTTTCATCTTTGACGGAACAGGAGGGGTAAGTGCTGTGTGGGAGGATAAGCCTGTGAATACATCCTTTCCATCACAGTTTCCTCAGGTTGTTAATGACAGGTGACAGCATGTGCAGGAAAGGAAAGAAAACGCAAGACGAGCTTTCTGACATTTCAACAAAACAATAACAATCACTTTTTTCTTCCTCTACATCTGTGAATTCCTCAGTTTTGTGTGTCCCCACGGACAAAATAAGTTACCTCCACTGCAATGATTGGGCACCGTTAATGCGATGGCCAGGAAATGAAAATTGCCAATTTTCTGATGTTCTTTCTGTGCAACAAACATGGGACTGCAGTCTTTGAACTGTCACCCATATAGACAGAGAGGAAACATATACGGTTTCAAAGATCCACCCAAAAAATAAGACACGATGCCCCAGAAATCAAATATAACCTAGATTTAGAAGACACCACTTGATGGCGAGAAAGTTTGGCATGTCAAGTTTTGATATTCAGAAACTAACTTTGCTTACCACGATTTTCTTTTCAATTTTTGCAATCAAATATTTTTATTTGGGAACATTTCAAATTACAAACAATATGCTGAGATTGAAGAACTTCGTCCCAGGACGCTTACCAGGATTATGTAAGGTAAAGTTAGTAATGCAATAACTTCTTTAATCAACCTGACCTAAACTGTATATCATTGCAACACTCAAGGTGTAGCCATGTGACTCTCAATTTTTTTTTTCATTTCAAAGACCCCCAGTTTGCTATCTACACTGTTCACATCTGAGTGAAATTGAGCTTTGCCAACCATAGGTGCCTCCTTTCCTCTGATAACTTCTGGTGTTCCTCCCCCTGGTTTTTAATAACTTTTGGAAATTGATAACATTCCAGATGTTTTTCTCGGTCTGACCTATTGGTACCACCTAAAACACAGCAATAATTAACCATTTTCCTTGATAACGTTCAGGAACTACTTACGTTCCTGTGCTTTGTTGTGACTTCCGGTCTGATGACGTTTCAGTAAAGGTTATACTTGATCTAGCAAATTTTGGAAGGTATGGTCTTTTTTTGAGTCTTGTGTCACAAACTACAGACTGGTCTGTCCTGACCTTCTTTGTCTTTGCCTAGAGCACAGTTTTCTGGCTCATGTTGTCAGCCTCTTAGGTCTCGTTATTGTGACTGTTTAGTCTTGACTACTTTCCAGATTTGCCTGCCAGAAGGGGGCATGCGGAGTGTCAGACAGCCCTCCCTTTCCTCCTCAACTACTAGAAAAGAGAGCACTCTTGTTTTGCCACCTAGCTCTGTTCATCCCCCTCTTCTAAAAGGGGGGACGCGGGACGGGTGTCGTACAGACTAAGCCATTCGTCCGAGGAGACAGAGAGGCGCCTGCGGAAAGGAGGACTGATTGGCTAGGTTGGCGGGCTAGACGGAAATCTGGAGCTAACAACACTTTGGCCTGCTTGCACTCTTCACAATTAGCAGTGGACCAACAAATGACAAACAGCAAAGGTCTCTCAACTCCAACAGAAGCAAAGCCTCCAGGAATCTGTCCTGTGAAGTCTTTGAGCTCCCTATTCATGCTTTTCAATGCAGCTATCTCTCTCCTGAATGCCTCTTCTTTTTTCTCTCTTTCCTCCCACTCATCCTTTGGCAACTAGCTGTCTCTTCGTTCTGTTGTGCACAGGGGAAGCTTTGCTGAACAGTCTATCTCTACATCACAGGCCCTAGGCTTCCTTGAATGTTACAACTGTTTTCTCTCAGCATGATTGGCAGGGGTCTAACAGTACAGCACAGCGTGTTTTGGATTATTATATTAAACACCTAATTTCTTAAAGAGAACGTATAGCCCCATTACAAGTGATTTATATTTGCAATGGATGCAAAAGCAAATTAATTTTGTTTTGGTGCATTTTAAGTGGCATAAATAATGAGTAGACCGCTGGCAAGGTATGTTGGGCCCTGCAGGAGAGCCAAGGAAAAAGGGTTGTTAGAGAAGACAGAGGGAGAGAAGTGAGGAGAGTAAATAGACAAACACTAAAGAGCAACTGGAAGTCAGAAGAAAAAAGAGAGAACCGGTATGAAAAAGCAAATGTTTTAGTAAAACGGATTGAAGGCTTTAGATCAGTGCCCATTCAGAAGACACCCGCAAGTAACAAGTTCAATTTCTGCAAGGTCACCTCACTGCTACCAGCTACCTTTTGGTTGTTACATACCGTGTCTAACCTAAGCCTAACTCAAAGGAATAGACAGTCGAAGTGGTGAAGTGAAAATGATCTTTTAATTTGACGAACATCATATTTGCAACCCATGGCTCAATTCAAATGGGAACAAAATATACTTAATTAAAAATCATTTTAAAAATGATTTGCCTCTCCCTGTTCACAGGGGAAGGGGTGTGACTTCGGCTCTCTATTTGCATAGGTTTCTAAAACAGCTTTATCATTTTGCTAATACAGTTGGAAAGCTGCAGTTTCCATGAAGACTATGTTTGTGAACGCAGCATTCTCATACTGTCTTATAGGGCTCAGTTTGGTCTGTAACTGTCAAGTTTATTAACAACACTTGAGTGGGATGTTGTTCCCTCACGCCGGGACCAAGCAACAGCTTTTGATAAAGGCGCAATGTGGGTGTTATATACTGCATGCTAATGGTTTTGGGGGGTAGAAAGGGAAAACAGCAAACAAACTTTGAGAAGTGTTAAAGCTGCAACCAGCATCCTTCACTGATACAGTTGCAACTCCTTCACTGTAATTCAAGCTTGTGAGGGGAGAATGGGGAGGAGAGGTGATGTGAAAATTTGAATGCACATCTGTCTACTTCCTCTGCTAGTCCAAGAGCTGTTTGAAAACTATAAACAGATCCCTTGAGGCTTCCGTTTAAGTGACTACACACAAATAAACACGCATGCACACACAAGGGGAACTAACGTAAGAGACTGGTGAAGAGGCACAGTAAGTGAGTGAGACACTGGCAAACATCATCTTAATCAAACTAACCTCAGCTCAAACATACTTTTAAGTTTTCCATGTGCGTCTGTTAACACACACACAAACACACAGCTGGGAATCACCCTTCTATCTGGGGAAAAACACATGGTCACCACAAGCTCAGGCATTAGGACATCCAGGATAGGGGTCTGGCATTTGGCAGTTAAAAGTTTATTATATTTTGTGTCTTTTTTTTTGTCTTTTTGAAAATAATTTCTTTAAATTATAATAGATTTTAGTTGCTAAGAGATAGGATCTATAAAATCTCCAACGTGGCAAGAAACACAAGTAGTTATATGTTGAAACAGGTACAAACCCCTCAGATAAATTGGTAGATAATTAAGCCGTACTGTTGACTTGTATTCAACCTCGGATCATCTGTTTCTTAATGTTTCTTGCAACCCTATTGCCAGACGTGTGTGTGTGTGTGCGAGCGTGTGTGTGTGTGTGTGTGTGTGTGTGTGATTTCTGTCCTTTGCTGCAATGTCAGAGCCATCCTCTCCCTCATCCAGAAGGCCCAGCAGCAGTCATCAAAGCTCCAGGGACAAGAGCTCACACACAGCACCTCATGGCACAACAAGGACCTTTACCACTCTGCATCTCATCCGTTTAATTAGTTCTCTCCCTCTCTTTCTCTACAACACTTCCCTTCAAATTAATTACCCCCCCCAATAACATACTTCTTAGCCTTAGAAATAAAAACAACGACACAATGACAGTATAGCAACCAGAGCAACACCAGACAACATCCCACTCCCTTAACCCATTATTCCAGCTTTTCGGTTTTGGACATTCCATTAGTGTTGTTTAAATTCAAATCATGGTATTAATTTACTAAGGTTTTAATGGAAATACAGCCTGGCTGTTAATGTCAGAGTCTCATTTCCATACTCAGAGTTGGCCTTTTCATTCAGGGGTCACGGTTTGGGTTTGGCAGTGGATTACCGAGGGTTGGGATTACACATGAAAAGAAAGACCATTGTTTCTTGTAGTCTACCTACAACTATTTGGATAACCTCTCTGGTCTGGAGCTTATGTATAATGGGATGACTCATTAGCCAATCAAAAAATAATTGTAAATAATACATCAGAATGCTGCATATTAGGTGGTTGACATCTGCATTTTTCACAACCTTGACATACACTCCAATACATGTAATTGCGCTAGATAAATAGTACACAGAAATTATACTGTCTTTGATTTGTCTTCAATAAGTACATAGTAGCAGTTGTAGGGTGTATAGGGATGGACAGGAGGGAGAGTACAGAGCGCTGGTGGAGGACTTTGTGGAGTGATCTGGTAAGAGTCACCTGCTGCTGAACGTGAATGGAACACCAGAGAGATGGTGATTGACTTCAGGAGGAAGGGAACGGCTCTGCAGCCCCTTTGCCCACCTGGGTGTCAACTTTGACAAAAGACTGAACTGGAAAATCAACAGAACTGCTGTTTACAAGAAGGGGAGGATCAGACTGTAGTTCCTGAGGAAGCTGAGATCCTTCAACGTGTTCAGCAGAATGTTGGAGATGTTCCTCCAGTCGGTTGTGGCCAGCGCTCTGTTCTCCACTGCAATCTGCTGGCTCCGTTATTGACTGCAAACAGGACACTCTTAAAGCTGTGGTGGAGAGGAGGTTACTGAACAAACTGTCATCTATCATGGATAACCCCGACCACCCTCTACAATCCACACTGGTCCAACAGAGGAGCACCTTCTCTAAGACGCTCCGACAGCTTCGATGTCGCACGGACCGCTACAGGAAATCCTTCCTACCACAGGCAGTACAACTTTTTAACACTTCATCCCTGAGTGGTAGATAAAACTCACACACACCACAACTGCACTAAGTGCACCTTACCTAATGGGTTTATCTACAGCTTTATCAATAATAGTTCAACATTAAAGTTAGTTTAAAAAAAAATGTGTTCCCAACTTGTATATACTGTATATACACTAACCTATAGGATTACTATGAACACCATACCAATACTGTGTTTGACCCCCTTTCGACTTCAGACCTGCCTTAATTCTACAGGAGATTGTCTTGACCAGGACCACACCCCTAAATGCATTGAAGCAACTGCCATGTGATTGGTTGATTAGATAATTG
>NC_048416.1:14187610-14198802 GCF_013103735.1 Etheostoma cragini | reverse complement strand
TATATATATATGTATATGTGTCAGCCAGGTGAAACAAGGGTGCAATATGGTCCTGTGAATTGAGAGAGAGTGCCTGAAGCATCAGAGCACTGGGACTGGTGAAAAGAAGAGAGAGGGAGAGAATCTACCACTGCCTGTTGCCCACAGCAGCATCAAACCACACACAGTGAGCTACCGGAAATCCATCCCCCTTCAAAACAAAAGCTCCTTAATACTAATAATGCCAACTTCGGCACTGACTGAAATTAGCCTACAAAGATGATGAAAATGTGTGTACATGAGACACGGCAATGTTTTGGATGCCCTCTCCCAAAATCACAAAGCTCACTGTGTATATTGTTGCGTGGTAAGTTCATTAGCTTATTTGAAATTTGGTAAACAATTAAAATAGTCTAAATAGTATAGTAAACTGTCTTTAAAATGGGTCGTGCATTAATCTTGTCAAAACTATGCATGCATTTTCCTTTATTTGACAATGTGTCAAAGTAATTTCCTTTGTGAACTTGAATGTGATGAGATGCAATACACAGAAAGAGTTTTTGTTGTCAAAGAGGTCCCAAAGCTATTTTGCCCTAAGTGAGCTGTACAGATCCTCTTGGTATGTTCCTACCACTTGCAACATAAATTGCAACGTTTGCCATTGAGTGTCTTATTTTGAAAATCAGGCGTTCGGAAGCCACATCATTTTTCCTACTTGACCGGTGTGCGAGTAGTTCCCTCTCCTGTCCTCCGTATTATCACTTGTTCCGAGGACGTATGATTGTGTTGTGCTGCCCGCCGTCTCTCCGTGGCGCAGGACAAGACGGTCGCCACGCCTTCAGGGACGCACTTTACCACGGCGTCAGCTCTCCATCTGTGTCCGCTGTTCACCGGCGGAAACCTGTCCAAAGCCAGGACATTTAAAGCCATTGACACACATTTTTTCCCACTTACACCAATCAGACTGTACCTTTGGAGTCCGGCTCTACTTCTCCCTGCTGCTGCCAGTTGAACAGGCTGTTTTGTAAAACTGTTACTAATTTGGGAATATCTGGAACGGCGGTTTTATTGATTTGACATCGAATACAAGTCGGTCAAAGATGGGGATTAAGGTGTAGTGCTGGTAAGTAGCGTATAAAAACAAGGTTACCCCCTCTACTATTATATTAGCATATTAAGATTGCGCTCACGCCCACAGCCTGTGTGCGTGTGGGTGTGTGGGTGCGTGTCTGTGTGTGTGTGTGTGTGTGTGTGTGTGTGTGTGTGTGTGTGTGTGTGTGTGTGTGTGAGTGAATGTGTGAGCGTGCGAGGTGTTTGAGCCTTCCACGCATATATACGTTCTATTTACTGTGACAGGAACACTGTTTGGTAACAGTTTGAACTTTACTAGCTACAGTCATGGCATCATAATTCCGTATCGTGTTAGAACCGTATCTGGTGTATGCATCACTTTACTACAGTAGGCATCGGCGGCGTGAGTCAGCGGTGTGCAGGTCTCTGTAAAGGGCGTGTGAGCGGATCCAGCTCATTTTAGGAGCCGGAGTCACTGCGTCGTCTGCCTCTGACACATTTACAGTGAGAGAATATCGGATATTTCGGCAGGTGACATTGTCATTGTCGTTGGATAGCATTGAAAACAAAGACCTCCGATAAGTAGGACAAATATCACATCTTGGTTAACTGGCCAAATGGCTTATCGTGTTTTGTGTAATTATTAACGTGTATTAACGTGGGAGTAACGCCTCTGTGTAAACTCACTTCTGATTAGGCTCCTCTTATCAATTTTGTCTGCATACAGTGTGTAAATGTAAGTGGAGAGTCTTTGTTTGCTTTTTTAAGGACAGAATGAACAGGTGTGGCACTGTTGACATTTTTACTCTTATTTCCCTGGACTGAAAAAAGAAAATCTGCATCATCTACTGGAGCATCCCAAGAGATGGTCGGCAGCCCTTTTACCCAAAGGTGATGCAGCAGCTTGCACAGCTTATACCAACACCAACCAAAAGGATTTGTTATCTTTCTCCTGCAGCTTATAGGGGCTGCAAGGTGCATGAAAGTAAGACCGGCACGGTTAAGAACCAGTTGGGTGGGGAGTAATTCTAGCTGTTGATATAACCTGTTAAGGGACTTCCGCTCTCAGCACCCTCGGCTCTGGTCTCCTCCACCCCTCAGCCAGGCTGCCCCTTCCAGCCCCACAGGAGGGGAGCACTGGAGTGGGGCATCACATTTCGAGACTGTGCTCTTTCAGCGTGGAGCTCCATGAGGCAGCAGCAGCTTCTCTCACCGCTGTCATAACACATGCCCTGCTTCGTCTTTATTTTTCACACTCCCCCTGTTTAGGATGCAACCCTGGGAAACTGTGTATTTGCTCACTCTAACCTTCACTGGCAGTGTATATGCTTCTGTATGCCCGAGGGGGGGGGGGGAACAAACATTTTTTTTCTTCTGTGTCGTGCTTGCTGAATGAGAGTTTTGTTGTCAAGTGACAAAATGCTGTGAATCCATCCTTTGATTCTCTTCAGTCTTGCATGAGATAAAAACTGAATTATGTTGATCCTGTACCCTCATCAGCACTCTTTTGACTCTGTCATCCAGTGATCAAGACCCCGTGCAGCTAGCTCTTTCTTCCATTTCTTCTTCAGTTGAGCTTGTCTGTGCTGTGTCCATGAAGCCTGCTGCTTGGCAATAGAAGGATTTTGAATTGAAATGACAGCTTGCCTTAACAACAGTACAGTAGATACGGGTTGTACACAGCATGAGTCACCCGAGAAGGGGTCTGTCAGAAGTCGGTGGCAGGTCTGCAGGTACAGACACAGACTACAGCACATGTTTCCTCCAATTCAGGCCAAGTCTACCGAGAATAACAGGTGTGCTGTTTAATGAGGGCATTGTTTGGTTTCAACGCAAGATGGAGAGAGGCAAATTCCCCGAGAGTGAGGACAGAGTGTGTATATTTGTGAAGAGAGAGAGAGAGAGAGGGAGAGAGAGGGAGAGAGAGGGCCGTGTCTGTCTGGGGCAGGCCGACAGGGAGGTGTACACAGTAGCTGTTAGTCTGGTAGCAGTGACAGCTTTATCACCACCACCAAGGTTTATGGGGGTGTGTATGTGTGTGTGTTCTGAGGAATCATGGATCACACGCGATTCTACGCACGGACATGACAGAATTACACTTCTGACTTGTGATGGAGCCGTCAAAACCGGCATCTAGTACAACATCCCACTGGCAATTCTGTTACTTGGATTCCAGTATATGATAAGATTGTTAAATACAGATAAGGCAATCCAACTTTTTTAATGAAATGTTTTTTTAATTAAACAATCAATCACTTTGTTCACGCACAAATCCATCCCTCCACCCTGCTGTGTGAGACGAATGTGTGAATGAAGAAAAAGTGTCTTCTTTTATTGCTGAAGCCAAGTCATTTGCTAATTTAGAGAAGGCCTTTTTAGGGGAAGTACGCAACAATACATAAGTAAATTACAAATAGTTTAAAAAAAGAAGATATTTGTGTATTGGAATCTTTTTACCTTTTCATTTCTATTCATGGATCATCTCAATTTTACTGCTAAATAGGGAAATTTCAAAAGTTACTGGTCTTCCTCCAGTGCTTCTGGATTATCAAGTATTTTTTTCTTTTCTTCGTTAGCTTACATAAACAGCTTGGGACAGAACACCGTGATGGCCTGTGTGTCTGACAGGCCTTCGGATGTCCTTTGGCTACAAGGCAACTTTGCCACTGACACGGGGATGATAAGAGTGATCTCGCTGACAGGCCGAGGCAGGCCGGGTTCACATGTGGAATCACTCTGTCACAGCCGGCTGCTATGTCACGGCAAACAGAGAGAGAAAGAGAGAGAGAGAGGGGAGGAACAGGAGATTTGGATTGAATAAGAGAGGAGCGGGGGTGTCACTGTGGGGATCTAATTACCTCCCAATAGGGGCTTTGACTCCATGGAAACGAACGGCTCTCCAGAGCTGGTCTTAGCTGCCTCCACATGGCCTGCATGCTGTCATATGGGCAGCTATTGACAGTCTGTCTTCATGGTTTGGCTGGGTCAAAAAAGCAATGGAATGTGATTTGATCCCTGGTGTTTTCAATAAATCACATGGGTAAGCTTATGGATTACTCCATCAGATATAGGCTTCAAGTAGTAATGCAATTTTCCCTTATCACGTGAACAGTATGTTTTAGTTGATATTAGGCTGGAGCGCCTCTGCAAACACGATCAGATTTCTGATTGAAATAATAATTTTGACAAAGTTGTTGTTTTTAGACAAAATGTAACACTTAACAAGTTTTATTTCTTTTACTGATTAAAACATAGTTGGATATTTTTGTAATTCAAGGTACGAGCTGGAGTTTTGGACCGGTAGTAGTGCTGCAATGCAGAACAGCGTTGAAAAATGCTGGCTAGTAAAGAATTATATACAATTTAGCATTTAAAATGCTTTAAAAATCCGATGATTTGTTGATTTATGAGGAAGTAAATGCATTCAACACATATGTTAGACCTCAAGAATACGTGCTTTGCATTGGTGGGAGTGAATGTCAACTCCACTACTGATACCAAATAATTTAGATTTTAGTACTGACACTCATGTATCAGCACGAGTATTAAAACTGTTCAAATACCAAGCCCTATTTGGTAGTGATATTTTTCTAAACATAACAAAGGTTGGAACTGTTTCCAGGTGTATTTGTTGAAGTGGTGATGGAAACACAACTGACTTTAGAAACCTAACCCAAACGGATACAGTAGGTCTGAACCATTGTTATCTGTGTGTAAGGACACGGTTCCACTTTTAAAAATAGTGTGATCATTTTAGCATTCAATGTGGGGAAATGCCTTTCTTGATATCAATAGCACCATCGTGCCCACTGGGCAGTCCCCTGATGATCTGTTAACACTCCACTACTGTGGGGGCCCACTGTTGCTGTAACTCATCACAAATGGAAACAGGAAAGTGTGAATGCATCATGAAAACATTTCATAGTATGTGGATGAACCATGTTCTAGCTTAGCTCAAGAGTCTTTATATCAAAAAGAGTGTTATTTCAGAAAGTGTTATGGGCACAAAAATGAGATGTATAGATTTGAAATCAACTCCAAACAACAACTTGAGGGCTACTGACGCATGTATTCTGGCCCCTGTCTGTCTCTTATCATACCAAAATACATGAGGAGTGAGTAATGAACAGACCCAACCATGCAATATTCCAACACTAATTACTACACTTTGACATCATACATCACCAATGACACAACACATGGCCTCTGCCAGTGCTGTTTGTAATGAGCAGATAGATGTACTTAAACTGGAAAAGAGACAGCCATGATGAAATTAGCAACGTCTAGTTATTAGATTTGCATTTGTTACCGTCTCGCTCATTATACTGCAGCAGTTATTGTGCAGGTTGGATTGAGAGTATTACAATGCGGAGTGGGTGTTTGGATGAACAGTCTAATTTTTTTTTTTTAAGTGCTTAAAGGACTATCTGGGTAGCGGCAGACAGGCATTGTTTCATTCATCCTTTTTAATGAATGTTCGCCACTCTGTTTACACTTCCTATATTCCTCCATTCACTTGGTGAGCTGGTAATTCCTAAGTGGCACTTGAGGCAAAATTATGCCTGTTGAGGACAGAGACAAAATCACTCTTGTCCGATTCTCCCCCCAAAAGAGTATTGCATCAGGGGTGGTTGTAAATTGAATTATTATGAATAATACATGACTGTTTTTTAAAAGCATTATGACCATTGTGAATGACGGATTTAGGATGCTCGAGACTCGGACGAGTACTATGTGCTCGCAAAGAGCCAATCTGTGCTCAACTTTAATTATCTCTAAGTAACATGATAGATGGCCCAGACCCATCACGTCACAGACCTTCTATTCATTTTAGTGCACCATTTCCATCCACTCCGAACAAGGGAAATAGATTCAGAAGTGAATTTTTCACACAAGCAAAGTGGTTTAAAAGAGAAGCCAGTGGATAATAGTGCTCAACCCTTAGAGTTGGTCTCAAAAGCACAGACCTTTTCTGCGTCTGATGGGTTTTGTGTAATGCTGATATTCCATTTAAATGCATGGTAATAGTTTGACTTTAGAGTTTAAAAGTGTGCAGGTTCTCTCATGCAACATAGTCGTTGCGTCTTGCTTTATCTCACTCTGTTTTTCTCTGTGATTGGAGTTTGACAGATGGTTGCATTCACAGTGATTGAATGACTTCACTTGGACTTAGATACACTCTCTCAGCCTTTTTGCATGCACATGCACATGAGTGCAAGCACACACACAAAACAGAAACGCATACATGCACACAATTGTGTCCAAACCCGCTCAGGAATGAGGACGGCTACACATGTGCAACAGGGTGTGTCCACAGAGAAGAATTCCCAGTGAGCTTTACATCGGGATTGATGGAGCTGCTGGGTGTGGAACAGGTGCCAGGATGTCAGCGTGACCCCTCTGAGACACTTCTGGGGAATTCCAATAAATGGATTTGGGAAGTGTGTCCCTGTTGAGCTCTGAGTGGGATTCCCGAACTCTGTCAGGCTCGTACCAAAGAGATAGGCCGGGGAATGGGTGGGGAGCTGGAATGCCTCGACGGTAACTCAATCCTGTGTTTGGCTGCTGTGTGGGTGCAAGTGTGCATGCATGTGTTTCAAGACACAATGAACTCATTTGTTTTCAACACCACTCCTCCCCAAACACACACACACACACACACACGCACCCCCCCCCCCCCCCCCCCCCCCCCCCCCCCCCCCCCCCCCCACCCACACACACACACACACACTAATAACTAACAATAGTGCGCTGGTTTGGTTTTGTTGCAACGCGTGTGCGGTGACATATGTGTGGTATTTTGCGCTCTTTCTGTTGTCAGCGGTGCCAGGCAGTCACTGTGCAGCTCAGCAGCCAGATTGGCTCGGCCCCTGCACCTCGGCATTCAGTCTGGACGCCAATACACTTTCGGGCTCCTGTTGAGACCTGGGATGATGGTAGGGGCAGAGGGCCAAAAAGCCTAACATGCCAGTAGCCCCCACTGGGAGAGCAGGCTGCTGCAAGGCCATCTGCACAGGCGTCCCGACTGGGCTCGTTGGAAAGTAGGGCGTGGAGAGGGAGATAAAGGAAGAGGGGAGGACTGGAGGGGACATGTGGAAGGGAAAGGGAAGTTAGAGGCTGGATGACAGAGTATGTGTTTACTTTCTTTCAAGCCTCTGCCATCACGAGAATACTCCATTGTTTCTTTAGACGCATCAGTTTAGCTTTCAAAGAACACAGTGGAAAATGTAGGCCAGAGCTGCAATACTCTAAGGCACACAAAACAGTGTCAGGAACAAAAATACGCGATGATCTGCTTTTTTAGAGCGCAGTCCCAAAATAGATAAAGTGATGAAACTATAATGTGTTAAAGAAGCCACCATGTGGATCCTAAATTAGAAAGGACGTGTTGTACGAGTATGTAAAATTGTTGGTGAGGATGGAGCTGGGGAGTGATACGATGGAGTCGGCAAAGGAAAAGAAAAGATATGTTTAGTAAATCTAGCAGGAGGCAAATTTAATATTCATAGTGCTTAGACAGTCTGCACCCTACCCTGGGGGGGGATATCACACTCTCACCCCCTCCACAGCCCACCTTTCTCTTCTATCTTTTCCGTCTCATTCCTATTCTCATCCCCGAGCAAGGTAGGAGATGCCGTTTTTACCTCAGCCTCTGTGCCTCCTTTTGACTGTGATCTCTGAAGCAACAACAGTGAACAAAATGTTGCTGCAATACCCATGCCGGATATTTGCTGTGATGATGTGCCGCTCCTCTAAGAATAGCATTGCATCAGGTCTCGGTTTCACTCTTGCTTTGTGGTGTTTTTCAGTATTGTTATGTCATATCCTTTCTGTATAAAAAAATGTATTGAGCCAAGTAGTTATCTAGGCATTCTTCACTCAGGAACATGAAAAACTACAAAATATAGCAATAATGATAATAATGATTTTATGGTTTGACATTTCTTAGGAACCTATAGAACAGGGGATTACAAACCCGCACTCTATATGTATTATATTTATATTATATATTGATATCACACAACATGCAGTACCTGATCAATCTTCAATCAAGCCCCTTATCAGTTGGCTGGTGAAGGAATATATTTAATTGGACTTCAGCTATACCCTCAGGGATATGAAACAACTTTGTAAGCATGCTTGTCTGGGACTTATTTAAGCTTGAAGAAGAATGCTAGTGGGCAGAGATAAAAATGATGTCTATGTGTTGGTACAATAAATCACTAAATCAATAACATTTCGGACATATTTTTCTACCCTATCAGTATTTCCAGCCTACTTATCAGGAATACAGCTCGTCCTTGTCAAAATCCTATTTTTTTCCATCCTGATAAAAGGACCTATACTATTTTTGCTAATATAAAAAAGCATGTGGGTCTGGTATATACCTGTAGGCAAGTGTCTTGTCCTTTCTTTTGGGGTGAGGAGGAATAGACATCGCCAGCAGCGCCAATGAGTCAAAGTCAACCGTGACCGCCTTAATGGATCTTTTAAAGTCTTTTTTTCTTTAAAAATGCCCATAACTACAGACAAAGCTTATACGTAGCCTTGAAACTAGGTCGAGCAGCAGAGCATTATTACAATAACGACCCCAAGGTGACTTTGGATCCATCTGCCCCCACCAAGAAACCTTAACTCTTCACCTTTGACCCCTGGCTCTTTCATGCTAGAAGTCAGACAGAGGTTTCATTTTCCTGAACAGTCTTAATGGACAGCCGTATCTAATGCCGATTGACCTCATCCATTCACTTCTTGGTGGCAGATCAGATTTTTCAACACACACACGCACACACACAAGGGTAGGTGTGAGTAATACCATTTATGTGGTAAAACAGGTTATACAGACAGCAAGACAGAAATGGCTACTTAACAAATACATGAAGCTGTTTGACAGCTTCAAGCTGCTTGGTCGTGTCAGGAATGCCATTGTTTCAAGTTCATCAACACACACCACACGTACACACAAACACACACACACACCCACACACACAAAAACACATACACAGCTAGACAGTCAAGGGTGCTGATAAAGATTGTGTCTCCAGACAGTGGCATTCTGTTAATCACGATAGAACAAAGCAAGCGGATCCCCTGATGACAACGATAACTGTCTGACAGAATCAAAAGACAAAACACACACACACACACACACATACACACAAACACACACACAAGCTGCAAGGACCCCAAACAATGTCACTCCCCCAGCTGTCTAGACAGAGTGCAGGGCTGCCTTTGGCTTGCCGCTGGAGATCTCAGGGGGGATTAGAACACACACCACTACCCTCACCTTTTTTATAGCCGCTTGTTTCTCAATGTGTATTATGCAGTGTTAATGTAACGTGACAGGCAAAGAGTGAGCTGGGTGTATCACGACGTACGGAAACAAGTTATACATAGAGTACAGTTGTAGATGACTTCTTGGTCACATTGTAGGAAAAAAATGTGTAAGCTACATGGTCGTAAAGCAGTATAACAAGTAAGAAAACTATAGTAGTCCGTGAGATTTTTGTGGTTGTTCACAAGACATTACTTAGTCAATATGTAAACTTTATAACTTTTTTCTACATGGTCTACTCTTACACTATGTTTTAGCAGGTCACAGATAAATGTTTCTTTTTTGTGGTATTTAGGCCTTAATTTAATGGACAGCTTAAACATGAAAGGGACTCGATGGGGAATGACACGCAACAAAGGGCTGCAGGTTGGAATTGAATCTGTAGCCGCTGTGGTGAGGACTGAACCTCTGTACATGGGGCACACACTACCAGGTGAGCTACCAAGGAGCCCCAACAGATAAAAAGATTCAGTCAGGTCACCTCATGGTGATTTCTTAAAAAGGGTACACCACCATTTATCCTCCTATAACATCAGACTCACGCTGGAAAGTACAAACCTGAGATATTGGCTTTTTAATTCTTGACACTTCCTATATTTCCCTACGATGTTTACAAAGCAACTTGACCGCTGGCAGGTGGAAGGAAGGTTTGGGTTTGTGTTGCTGGTTGACCTGTAAACAGAGTTTGATGTGTAACATTGGCATAGTTCCCCTTCAAAGCAACTGACTTGAAGTTGAAATGAAGTGAAATTCAATGTGCCATTTTCCTGTAATTGTCACTTTTGACCAAAGTAGTTGCTGTTCAGCAAAAGTTATACAGTCTGGCTTTACAGCAACTTGAAATGATGATCACTTAAAGATACACCAATGAAGTTTCCCTCCTCTATGTGAAACAGTCAAAGGCTTACTTACTAGTTCAAACGCTGACACTTTTTAAATGTAAACCTAACTCTAAAAATCATTTCACATCAGTTTTACAGGCCCAGTGCGAACAAGGTGTGTCATAAACAGACACTGATGATTGCTCGATCATGACATGTACACA
This sequence comes from Etheostoma cragini, assembly GCF_013103735.1. NCBI lineage: Eukaryota > Metazoa > Chordata > Actinopteri > Perciformes > Percidae > Etheostoma > Etheostoma cragini. The sequence continues at coordinate 14,188,369 of NC_048416.1, read as the reverse complement.
TCTGTAGAGGAATTACCCAATTGACCTCTGCTCACATGCTGCAGACTGGGAGGAATCATGGGATGGAGACACAGAGCTGTGATGAAATCATGAATCAGCCGGAGAAATGCTGGAGAGGAGAGCTGAGGGGGAAGCCATTGGAAGAAATAAGGAGAGTGAAGATTATCACAAACGATAGAGGAAATCATTGACAGTGTCGGCACGTAGAATAAATCTGTCACTCCCATACATACATATATAAACACAAACCTGTGTGTGTGTGTGTGTGTGTGTGTGAGAATGAAAGAGTGAGTGAGATGACTCACAAATAAACTCCTGGAATTTGTCACACACACACTCCTAGAGCTAAGCGTTTGTCCTACTGTCATTCCTAGGAGGAAGTTTCTTCCAGTCATTGTAATGCTTTCCTACTGCATCGGTGTTGTTACAGAGGCTTGCTGGATTTGTCCATTTCTCTGTGTATCAAGCCATGTCTACTCTTTGGCTGCACGTTGTAATCCAATCTAGAGGAGGTCGCTGGAAGGACACCCCTGGCTTTCCCCCTTTGGAACATAATCTTAACAGTGATAATCTTGTTTATAGGAGAAAAACAGCTCAATTGTTGGATTAAGTACATTGTAGACCAGCATTTTAAAATGTGTTAGTCATATATTTCAACTGAGATTCCGTGGTCATGTCTCACCCTGCAAAAAAGACTTCAGGGCAGTGAGAGACACACATATATACTATAAGTTATTTTTATCTGCTGTGTGAGTTTTC
>NC_048416.1:14107455-14187510 GCF_013103735.1 Etheostoma cragini | reverse complement strand
AACTTCAATATTCAGATAATACATTCAGAAAAAGTTCCATCAGATGTCCTGATTGTCATCTGCTCACTTAACTTATTGTCTCCTCACAGGCTTGAGGAGGAGGAGCCATTATTATAACTGAGGAGTACACCAGAAGATGTCGGCCCTCTTTAACCACAACATATACATGTGTTATAAGAGATATGAAGTAGGAAGGAAGGCTGTAAAACCGCCCCACAGAAAGACTCCCATCCCCCAGCGTTTAGTGTGCCTGTCAGTGTGCATTTGTGTCCGTGTGTGTGTACAAGTGCATGAATAAGTGCTGTAGTGTTTAAGGAGAGAACAAAGGAAAGCTAAACTCCTCTCACAGGGAACTTGAGACATGAGCTGCGCTTCTGCACACCAGTATGCGCTTGACCTTTCACCCCAGGGACCCCATTTTATTGAGGTGGCTGATAAGGAAGGGGGGTGGGGGGGCCACACTTGAAGGTCATCAGAGGATGAATTGATTGCAGCGAACCTGGACTATTCCTAGGTGTCCTCCAGTGATTTAGAATGATGGCTAATGTTTCCAAATCATTTTTTCTTTGAACTGCTATTGTTACAGTTTATTGCCGTGGTTTTAGTAAAGCTCTGCCTTATCTGTCAATATCATGGGGGAACGGGTTTATTTGTCCACCTCTCTGCTTTAATACTATTCCTGTTAGTATTAGCCCAAGCTGTTGTCTGAACTGCAAAGAGCAGGAAGAATATGTCTTGTTTACATCTAAAATAACTTCCTGCATGTTGGTCAAGGTCTGTGGGTTTGCTGCTCTTTTCGTGGCTCCTGCAGGGAGGGGCTTTGTGGTCCTGAACAGTCGCCTTCATCGATGATGACTGACTCATGTAGACGTAGTCACCAGGTTCGGTCAGTGGGAGTGGGAGCACAGCAGTGTCTATGTTTATTCAAATGAATTTGAACACAAGGAAACAAAACAGTGCTGGAAGTACAACATTGAATTATTTGCTAATTTTCAGAATGTCATTTAATTAAACAGCCAATTTTTCTTCTAGCTTAAACTTGTCAATAAAGGAGAGGTCTCTGTAATAATGATACAAATATTAATAATATAATCTGTTGCATGTAGATGACATTAAGGTGATAATGAGTGATGATGATAATTGCACCCTGAGGATCATAATGCTCTCTGTGTCCGTAGTATCTCTACTCTAGCGTTCAGGGCGGTAAGTGCTTCTTTCCACTACAGCTGCGTTGTTGATCCATTGAGGGAAAAAACACGTTGAATTTTTTAAACGTGTAACCCAAAGCTTTCTGAAGGGGAAAGACGTGCGGGGCAGAGATGGAGGCCACGCAATTGCTTTTAGGCTGCAACAGTCTCCACGGCAACTGAATGACCCACATATCCGTTCTCTCCTCTGTCTCGTCGATGTGGGAGATTGGGGAAGCTGTTGGGGTGTATTCCGCATCCCCTAATGAGGGCAGCGGGTCATCAGTTGGATGGAATGAGATGTGTTAATGGACACCATGAGGGTAAACATGATGATACACACTGAGGCTTAGCAGATCCATTGCAGTGAGAGTGTGAAGGAAAGACAGATTACAGCATTAATTTCATTTCCTCACACTAAATCGCACTACTATACCAATACCAGCACTTTAGTTTCCATTTCATAAAACCCAATCACTCTTCCTCATTTTGTCTACATCCTGCTGACAGTATTCTTCTGTCTGGCTATTTGTGTTTTAGACAGGAATGCCCCAGACTGTGTGCTCAGGCACCATGTTCACCACCCCCAGTGGCTTCAGCCCCCATCTGGCCTGTGCTGAGCCGGAGGAAGAAGAGGATGCCCCACAGGAGGGCCCGGGGCCTGGTGCTTGCCTGGCCGATGGGCCCCCGATCACCTCCGCCTCCCTCGACACCCTGATCCATAACCTGGTGCCCACTGCTGATTACTACCCCGAGGTGAGCAGAAATGTACTACAGTCCACTGTTTATTTGAAACTCATTCATTCCATCAGGAAGTCCATTTCAGTTTATAATGGTACCGACAGTACTGCTAATTACATTATTACCCCCTTGACTTGTTGTTTAAAGTGCTACTCTTCCTTTAATTACAGAAATTTGCAGCGTTCTTCATTGATGTAGTGGCAGTGTTTTAGCTAATGTCTCTTTCTGGTCTTTGACAGAAAGCCTATGTGTTTACCTTCTTGCTGAGCGCTCGTCTGTTCATCCCTCCTCCGGAGCTCCTTTCCAGGGTGTGTGAGCTGTGCATCAAACAGCAGCAGCTGGATCAGAGCCCACTCGATACGGTCAGCACTGCACCACACACATATACATCTACTCCTTTATGAGCTTGCAAAAGGTCATTTAACAGAAACACAAGCAAGCACAGCACAAGCATTCAGACATACTTGTGTTCTGCATGTAAGCACCCACCACTACCACCCACTTTTCCCAGATTGCTGACTTGATGTGTGTGTTTTCTTTTGCTGAGGGACTCACACATCAATAAATCTCTCTCACTTTTTCAACAACAGGCAAAAGTGCGCAAGTTTGGTCCCAAGATCCTGGAGCTGCTGACAGAGTGGACAGAGACATTCCCGTCTGACTTCCGGGACGAGAAGATGGTCGGACACTTTAAAGACATCGTCCACAGGATAGCTCCGTGTGATGAGGTACACTAATGACATGGAACTGCAGCCATATGATAGCAGTCCAGCCATCGTCACTAAAGACATGAATTATTTTCTGAAATGATGCTTGATCTACTTTATAAAGGATAAAATAACAAAATGCTACACATGAAGTTATCAGCTTCTTCAGGATAATCATTTGTGATGTACTGTAAGACTCCACAGTGTAGTTGTTGCCATTATACCCTTCATTAGCTGTACTGTAGCTGCAGTGAGAAATGTTCTTCGGGGAAAGAAATTCAATTATCATCACTACCACTGTAGCAGGGTGATGGAAGGAGTCAGAGTGTCAGCGTTGGGTGAGTAGCCACAGCGCTGTGTTACGCAATCTTACATTACAGGCTAGGGGAGAGGAAGGAAGGATGTTAGAGGAGTGGCTCTATCTGCAGCCTCGAGGGGGAAATAGTGAGAGGGAGATGGATGGAGAAAATGGGTGGATGGGATACAGGGGCAGGAGGAGGAGGGTGATGAAGTCAGAGTAGAGCAGGAATAATGGAGGGAGGTGTAGAGAGGACAGAAAGAGGGGAAGGGCAGGTGATGATGAATGTGCTGCTTTTTACAGTACAGCTTGCTGTCCACACTGTGTGGGTGTGTGCATGCGTGTGGGAGCTGTGGCTCTGGGTCATTTGTGAGACAGACTGACCTAACGGCCTCGCTCACCACTCAGCTGGAGGGAGGGGCACAGAAACACACATTCCTGAACACAACACACACAGCACAGAACCTCAAACACATTTTGAGTCAACAGTGAAGCGTTTTGACATTATTTAGTGGTCATTTGATAATGTTAAACTGTGTCACTGTTGTGCTAAGAATAAAGATGCTTTTAAATATGAATGTGTTAGGGATTAACCAGTACCACAGTGATACATGAAATACCAATTTACACATAGAAAGAATTCATAAATTGCCAGAAATGGATTCATTCTTTACAAATCCGTAATCAGATGATACACCTAAAAGCTATACAGGATGATACAGAGACACAGACATAAAACTAAATAAAGATAACTATTAAACTTAAACATTCAGCTGTATATAGCTGTTGAAAACAGTCAAGCGCTCCCTCCCACTCACGGTGATTTTAATGCTCGATCTGAACCCATCATGTTACCGACAGTGAGATTGACTTTCGTACCGCTGGTCACGTGATTCGCACGGTAGTCCCGAAAAATTGCTGTCACCCTCTACTCATTAGTAGTCCTACTGAGAATTATTAATGACTGTTAATAACTGTATGCTTAATAACTTATTGTAAATGTATTTGTTCTAAAATAAAGCGTAAGTATGTTTTACATATGTGCTCACAACCCGGCAACCCAGGAGTTATTTAGATTTATGCCTATTACTTATCTATGAAGCATTAATAAATTATTCATTAAATTTGCTGACAGCTCCTCGCCTCTCCTCTCCTCTCCTCTCCTCTCCTCTCCTCTCCTCTCCTCTCCTCTCCTCAGGCCTACTGGAAAACCTTGAACCAGGTGTTGCAGAAGCTCAGCCAGCGACTGGCCCTGATTAGCCAGGGGGAAGAGAGGAGAGGAGAGGTTTCCCTCAACGCCTCCTCCATTTCTGACAAGCTGGTGGCCTTTAAAACCAAGCCTCCGCCCATCCAGAAGGACATGCTCTCCATCTGCAATGACCCATACACACTGGCACAGCAGCTCACCCACGTCGAGCTGGTGAGGAGAGGGGGAGGGAAGTGTGGGTTAGATAAAGGTCAGGGATTGGGATGATAACAAGGATGTATGATGTGGAAAGGATGTTTGATCGGTGGAGAGAAGGAACTAAGGATGGTGAAGCATTAAGTGGACATAGTCCAGTTAAGGACATGGAAGTCAAGAAACACATCAAACGACGAGATGGAGTAGATGGAAAGAGAAATGAGGGGGATAAAAAATGATTCTAAAAGAACAAAGGAAAGAAGGTGGGAGTTATAATAGCAAACCAAAACTGGCAGAATCACTCTGTGATCTTGTAGTACTTGAAGCTTACTGTAGTGTGTAACCTTGAGTATTACATGTCAGCACTAACAGGTCTCCACCCAGTATAAGAAAAAGAACAAAGTGAATAATGCAATGCAACATACATGAACAAAGAATCTCTGCAGTGTCCCTCACATTGCATGCATGGTGCCTTCAGTCTATTCATGTGTGTCTTGATCTGGGCACGTGTATCTGATGGGGGGTTGTGTGTGTGTATGTGTGTGCCTGAGTAAGCTTGTACCCTTGTCTGAGCGGTGACATCACCCCAGAAGTCAGTGATGTGCCTGGGGCTTCAAACAAAGGGGATAAAACTGCTGTGGATATATGTGACCTGACAGACTCTGGAACGCACACACACACACACACACACACACACACACACACAAGTAGAGAGAAGGAGACAGACAGACAGACAGACAGATAGACAGACAGGCAGGCATATACAGTGCACACACAGAAATATTTTTGTTGTAGGTTTTAGCAACATGAAAATTGTGATTCAAAAGAATTAAGATGCCGCTGTGCTGTGCTGTGCTGTGTGTGTGTGTGTGTGTGTGTGTGTGTCATGCGTCTAGTCTAATGAGTCCTTTTTTTTCGCACATGCATGTGACTGCACAGTTGCCTTTTAATAGAAGTGAATATTTTCTCAAGTGTCACTTTGAGGAAACAGGATTCCAATGAGTCATATCAATGAGTCATTACTTCCTCTTATTGATTTCCTTCCATTACTGAAATGAAAGAATTATTAATGGTTCTACCCCCACCTGTGCCTGTGTGGGTTTTCCAGGAGCATTTGAGACATATTGGGCCGGAGGAGTTTGTCCAAGCCTTTGTTCAGAAAGACCCACTAGATGGAACCCAGGTAAGCCTTTATAAATCACCATGTTTTTCCTGTGTCAGTCAGTCCCTACTTCCAGGGCCCCTGCTTGGACCACACACATTTTTGAACTCGGCTTTTATCTCGATCTCAACTACACCTGTGAACTTTTGTGACTTCATCTTGCGATGACAATACCTGACCGCAGACATAAACACCTGACAAAGTACTCAAAACTGCCTCTCTCGTAGTTCCCGCCACAGGTGTCTCCAGGACCCCAGTTTTCCTTGAGGACACACACACACACACACACATACACAAAGACTTACAAGATGAAAACAATACCAGGTCAAACCACAGCATTTTTTTCAGATTTTCAGTTTTGTTTAGTCTGGGATTGCTTTTTTTTTAACCTTTATTTAACCAGGAAAGTCCACAATTAAAAAAACACAATCAATGACATTTTTTAAAGTTACACAACGCAGATAGTTAAAAACATTTACAATGTAAACAGGTCATTTCAGTTTCTCTCAATCTAGATTTAAAAGCATTTAAGGAAATAAGTTCAGATAATTTCAAGTCTTTTTGCAAAGAGTTCCATGCAGAAGGAGCAGACTGTACACTGTACATGTCAGCAGGCCACTGAGGTCACATACAGCTCAGCAATGTAATACCACAAACTTGATCAAGCACACTCGATTATTTCATTTTTCCTATCTGTTTAATTGTTGCTTCTTTCACCCTCCCTTGTTCACTGGGTTTTTTTTCCATTTTCCGTCGCCGCCTCTTTTACAAATCTTCTCTCCGTCTGTCCTTCCCCTATGGGTTTTTTCTCGTGTTCTCCATTGATTGCGTTCCGCTCGTTGTCTTTGTCATTAACGCTCACACAGTGGGGTCATCCTGTAGATTATAAAGCTAATTAAGATCAGCTAATTTCCCTATGGTAGCGCTTCCTACACTGACTTGCTCTTGTGTGCATGTTTGTGTGTCATCTGCAGCCATGCTTCAGTGACCAGAAGAAGAAAACCTCCAACCTGGAGGCTTATGTCAGGTGGTTCAACAGACTGTGTTACCTGGTGGCCACTGAGATCTGCATGGTGAGTGGCCAATGTTGACACACCCAGTACTCATATGTTCTGACATTAGACTCTAGGAGCAAAGAAACGTCACACAAAATATACTCATTATGCCAAGAGAAGAGTATGAAAAAGGAACACCTTTCACAAACTAGGACAACCACTGATGGAAAGCCCTTTAATCATGATATAGACATGAAAATAAACAAGCGGAGATATGTAGAAGTTGTTCTCTATTTTTACACAATTATATTCTGGTGTGCTTTTTGAGTGGGGATTTATTTCTGAAACCTACTGTGTATTTTCATGTTTAAAATGATCATTTCTTTAATAACTTGATATTTTAGTACAGTATTTCATTCTTATGAACCAATAGAGGGACAGCATATCGAGACTAGTTGTTACAGAGCGCCACTGCCCCCTTATGGTTAGTTTGTGACACTGTCACTGGCATGGATAGTTAATTGTGCTGTTAGCTCACAAAAAAGAGATAACATTAACTAGAAAAATTAAGGGAATATATAAAACAGAAACCCCTATTTTTTTGCAGCCAGCAAAGAAGAAGCAAAGGGCCCAGGTGATCGAGTTCTTCATCGATGTGGCAAGGGAGTGTTTCAACATTGGAAACTTCAACTCCCTCATGGCCATCATCTGTGGGTTTAATTTTGTGATTTCCCAGAGTATTATCCCTGAGAATCTTTTTGCACGACTTGGTATTGATAGTTGAAATCCATTTCCCCCCGTAGCTGGTATGAACATGAGTCCCGTGTCACGTCTGAAGAAGACTTGGAATAAAGCCAAGACGGCCAAGTTCTTCATTCTTGAGGTAAACTCAATGCAACCATTCACTGACACTGGATAGTTCTAGTAATACCTTGAGCTTGACGGTGTGTTGCTCGTTGCCGTTTGCTTTGACAGCATCAGATGGATCCTACAGGGAACTTTTACAACTACAGGACAGCTCTGAGGGGGGCCGCGCATCGCTCTCGGACTGCCAACAGCAACAGAGAACGGGTAGGGCTCACCGCTGACATCACTCTGAAAGCATGTCATCGATTCAATCATGTATTTTCATCTACACATCAATATTCCTTCATCTTATAATTCATAATATTACATTTTTATATAGCACGTTTCAAAGACACTTTACAATAAAACATCACTTTAAGCACAGTTAAAGTGAAACAATCAAACCAGCAAATAATACGGTAGATGAAATGTGATTTTTTAAATTTATTTTATCTGTTTTCTCTCTTCAGATTGTTATTCCCTTCTTCAGTCTGCTGATCAAAGACATTTACTTCCTGAATGAAGGATGTGCCAATAGGCTGCCCAACGGCCACGTCAACTTTGAGGTGAGACAGTGAACGTTTCTCCTGATGCTGCCTCATTTCAGCCACCCTAAAAACATTTACTCAGTGCAATTTCTATTTCTTAGAAATTTGTGGAGTTGGCACGGCAGGTCGGGGAGTTCATGACCTGGAAACAGGTGGAGTGTCCATTCGAGGAGGATCGGGCCATCCTACACTACCTCCACACTGCTCCCATCTTCAGCGAGGACGGTGAGGACCTGATTAAACGTCTCTGCACGTGTTGGTCCAAGTATTTCCACCATATTTCGTGATAGTTTTCTTGACTTATTTACCAACTGTGTTTTGTTCTCACTCTTCCCCAGGACTTTACCTTGCATCCTATGAGAGCGAGAGCCCAGAGAACCAGGTAGAGAAGGACAGATGGAAAGCACTCAGGTAAGAATAATAACACACTTCAAATGAGAGATGCTATTATCTTGACACACCGTCCTTCATTAACCTTTTCTCCCATCAGGTCTAACGTTCTGGGAAAGACATGAGGCACTGACGGCAGCTGACCCTCCCGCCAGCAAGGGAGCGTGTGTTCTCGTTGCACTAAAATGAACTGTGAAGGAACCTAGCTGGTACTTAGGTGTTTTTCTATGAAGAAATGGCGGGGCGGAGGGGAGAAACACGATGAACAGGATTCATCAAGAAGAGTGGTTGGAAAATGAAAAACAACAAATCACAAAAAAAAGTGAATTGAAAAACTTAAGCTATGGAAATCGGAGCAAAATGCCTATCAGTGATGAGGTACGTTATGTTGGAGAGGGATACAGCCTTTCCTCCTTCCTTCCTTCCATGTGTGTTTACTCTGTGCAGATATGTTTACTACTATAGAGAGTACAGTTACAGGCAAAACCACTTTACAATAAGAAATTCCTACTGATTGTTGTTTTGGTATTTGTTCCCCCTTTTCTCTCTCTCTCTCTCTCTCTCTCTATAATTCTCTTCCCCTTTGGTCCAAAAGCCTTGTTAAAAAATTTAATTTTGCTTTTTTTTTTCTTTACTTGTAATGTACTGTAAGAATATTAAAATAATGTGAAGGGCGCTGGATAGCCCTACACGTACTTTTATGTGTGCGAGTGTGCTTGTGATCCAGATGTTCATGCGTTCATGTCTGTTCAGATTGTCCCTGTCTTGTTTTGCATGAGAATGACTGAAGAAGCCTGTCTATTGGTCATCCCTTCTTGTATTTTAATTTATTGTATCTTATTTTAGGCGGGGATATAAGAACTGTTTAAATAGTGTTTTCTACTTTTAAATGTATTGTGCCAGTAATGCGAGACAACTACAATATAGCTTAACAGTCACAATGGGAGATAGGCCACATTGATTGTGTACAGGTGACGTTTACCCCTCTTCTTTCTGCTCTTCAGGAAGTTTTTTCTGACTGACGTTCAGTTGTCTGATATATTTATGGAGATTCTGTGCTGACAGATGTATAGTTTTTATTGTAACTTTCCTTTACTGAATATGAAGTCCAACAGCATGCTCTGACAGGTGTTTTTAAAGGGGCATTACGTGTACCAACCTTGTAAAGATTACAACAAAGGACAATGGTTAATTAGATCATAGTCTATGAAGTAAAGAGGGAATTTTGTGCCATACGATTCACTGGTTGTTATGACAATTCAGGTTCCTCTGACTTAAAATGTGTTGTTTATCGTTTTGTGGGGATTGTCACAGAACTTTGTTTTTGGCGGTTTTGTTGTGATTCGGGAGCCATTTTTTTAAATGGTGGGTGGCGGAAGTAGAGGAGGGTTATGGGGAACTATGTAATTATAAGCTTTTTAAAAAACAGTCTTAATAAGTTTTCTATAATTGATTGATGTCAGTGTTTTCTCTTTAGAAACACCTTTCCCTCTCACTAACAAACTGACTTTAATTCTGCTTCCTCATTTGTCATCAATAAACTCGCTTTCCCTGTAACACGTTCGCCAGATAAGTTAAGACGATAGAGAGCCAGAGATGTGAAGTCAAACCTGCCCTTCAAGGTGAACACCTGTTTTAATAAAACATTGCCTGCCATTGTGCCATTTGTGCCATGTGTTTTCACTGACAATCACAATACATCAGTCCTGCTCTTTTTGATGGTGTCATCACACTGCAAAGTCCATCTTTGAATTTCTTTTGTTCCCTACATACATTGCTGCATTATCCAAGGACTGGAGTTCATTGAATGCTTTTCATGGTTACTGAGGCCAAGCAGACACCATTTTGGTTCTTACATCGCAGTAACATTTGGGACTGGTACCTTAAAATCCTTTAATAAAAGTTAACCATGCTTAGTGGATTGCCTTCCGTTCATTTTGTTTTTGTCCGTACTTGGTTTGATTGATTTCCATTTTTCTGCCTGTTCAAGTTTCATGACTTGAACAAAACGTTGAAACAGAATTGCAACGAATCCACACAATCAGGCTTTTTAATATAATGAATGAGCCCTGACATTTTATTGATAAAAAAACACTTTGTCATTTGCATGTAGACATTTTCTAAATGTTTGAGGAACAAAAATGCATGAAATCCACACATTGCAAGATTTTTGCAATTCAGACATAAGTCAAAGCTGAGGGACAAAAGTCAAATTAATTAGGCAATCTACAGTCAGTTGCAACCCTATTTTGAACCTTCAAATGGCTTTCTTTACAATATCAGTACCAGTCAAAGGTTTGGATACACTTTCTCATTCACTGAGTGGGAAACCGTGTCCAAACTTTGGACAGGTACTGTATGTATTACTGATCAGATAATCATTTTGTCTGAAACACGTCGCAAAATAGCGGTAGCTGCATCACAATTTCTCCTTTAAATAGCTTGTTTTGAACAACCAACAGTCCAAAATCCAAAGATATTGAATTAAAAAGGTTATAAAACAGAATACAACTGCACATTTGAGAGATTGGAACTGTGTTCGTCATTATGCTTTATAAAAATGACATTGACAATTAAAGGATTATCTAAATTGTTGACGATTATGTTTCAAATTCTAAAGAACATTAGGATGATGTAAAGTGTTGGTAACAGTTTAACACAGGAAACTGATTCTCTTACCCTGTGCCAAAAACAAACAAACTGGGAATTTATGAAAATAGTTTAAAGTTCATCTTGACATGGCAATTTTAGAAATACCGCTCACGCCCTTATTTTATTTTTGGAGTGAAATTTCAAGCATAATCCACATGAGATGGCGAATGTGGTGAAGCATACAACACAACTTATCAATGAAAACATGTTTATTTTAAGGGTGAATACATTTCAGTCTTTGCGTTCTTCTCCAGCTGGGTCAAATGTTATCTTAGCAAGTTTGGTGTATGTTTCAAAGTGCCTGGAGCTCAGGTAGGTGCCGAAGAAAACCTGCAGCACCAGCACAGCCCTCATTCTCCTCAGAATCGGTCTGGAGAGGTCCGCCCAATACCGGAGATGATTGCCCTTCTCTGGCATCGGGGCTGTGCTGTACCTGGTTGCAAGCCCAACATTCACAGGTAAGGCCAGGAGGATGGGGTACACCCCGCCCCCGACCACACCAACAAGTGCACCTCGCATCAGGGCACAGGTGGGACAGTTGAGGTCACCGGACAGGAGGGGCCCCGACACTGCTGCGTTGTACAGGGCAAATGTTGTGAGGAAGGGCAGCACGGCCATCGGCAGGCTGGAGGCGATGCGCGCCTGTGTGATATTCAGAGCTCTGCGATACAAGCTGTTGGATATCAATCCTGCCAGGCCACCATTCCCCCCCAGATACATGGGTCCATAGATGAAGATTTTCTGATCAATGTCAGGCAGTTTTTCGAAGTTCTTCGCCAGCATTTCAGCAATCACAGCTCTTGAGAGCCCTTTTCCAGAGACGCCGTCCTCCAGAGTATTCTCCGACATCTTCACAAACAGTCCGCTGCTCTGTCGTTAGAGACTCTTATTTACAATTGTAACAACTCAATGATCACGCTGGTAAGGTGGTCCTCGGGACGGAGACAGGGCGCAGACATGTTTACCCACAATTCTAAGCGCACGGTGTTTGGGTTTTAAAGCCCTGAGTTTAGCCTTCCAGGCACGGTCCCGAAGGTGTTTACGGCTCCCAGAGGGTTAATAATTGGCCAAACAGTAGAGTCTTCATTTGGAAGTATTACAATACTAGTAAGTGCAAAAATCTGTCTGGGTGTCAGTGTATAACGGATAACACACAGAACACTATCATTTAAAAGAAAACTTCAAATTCAAGGCATGGATGACAAAATAAAATACCTAAGACGACGCATTTGATGCATTTGACATCATGCAATAATGATCTGTTTCATATGAATTTCAATTCAATTCAATTCAATGTTATTTATAGTATCAATTCATAACAAGAGTTATCTCAAGACACTATACAGATAGACCACACTCCAGAATTTACAAGGACCCAAAAGTTCTAGTAGTTTCCTCCAGAGCAAGCAACAGTGCGAGAGTGGCGAGGAAAAACTTGACTCCGATTTTTCTTCTCCACTGTAAAGTCAGAAGCCTTTCTTAATATTCCAGTTGTATTTTTTGTAATTTTGCCGGAACGCACCATAATATTATTAGCAGCAGCATAGTTCTACTCTTAGTGTGTAGAGATCATCTAAATACCCACTGAAGTAGTAAAAAAAACATTTTAAAAAAGCAATTCAAAAAATGAGTAACCTAATATAGATTTTATTTAACGAGAAGAGAATAGGGAATGGAAAGTATGTATTTTTACAGGTGAGATTTTGTCACACAAATAATGTAGGGATTAGTAAAAGTAGCCTAATATTCTTCTAATTGGGAACATTCTGATGCCAACCAATAGATACCTTTAGGATTTGTTTATTTTTAAACAAAACGTTTCATTATTTTTTGGTCAGTAACATAAAAACCCAAGATTGAGGAGCTTCTATTTTTCACAACCCTTTGCACTCTGTACCATGGCGCTACTGTCTTACTTTCGACAAGTTTGATTTGTAGACCACATCTTACATTTTTCACGCCATGCTATTTTGTAAGACTGTTACAATTTTAGTAGGAGACTGGGTTGACAATAGTCTAATGAGTACTTGGTTCAGCTTTGTGTTTTTTTCTGTTTTTAGCTGTCATTGGTATTTCTGTGCATGTAGCCTACATTGAGAGTAATACAACTCAGATTGCATATGGGAGAATTTAGCCTTCATCCTATTCTGTCAGGAAGCTTGTTAGGTTTAGTAAGGCCAACAAAACTTACTTGCTTTAAAAGATCAAAGTATGGGGCCAAATCCTTTATGTAGTTCTGATTTTGAACTAGTGCGTGATTGCACCTGAAAGGATGAACTCAGGAACATAATCCCATGTGTGAGATGAGTGGGCGTTGTTATTGTGCGTTGCGTCATCTGCTTCTAGATCTTACGCGAGGGGAAGCTCGCCATCTTTGAAGACGACCAGTCAGAGGCATTTTGCAGTTTCTTTGTTCATATTTTTTAGTGAACATAAAAAAAATCCCATTTGAATCCTATTATTGTAGAAAACAGGTAAGTTACACTCACGGAACATAGCCAATTGCCACTTAATTCTGTTACATACTGTTTAGCGTTAGAGTATTTCCCCAGTGTTAGCTAGCTAGCTAACGTTAGCTTTTCCGAAATTCGACGTCTCGCCAACATGGCAGATGCTTATCCGTCTAATTAGCTGAAGCTAGGTACGACAATCAATTCCTCGGGAACGGAATGTCGTCAAATTAGGGCGAAACTTTCTATTACTTCGGCAGTCAATATGTTGAAGTTTGTAGTCACACTCTAATGTATTCATGTTAATGTAGTAAGTTAGGCGGACTGAAGTAACGCTAACGTTAATGATATATTGGGTGGCTAACGTAGCGTTAATGTTGGCTAGCGTGCTCAGCGATTGAAGGGCCTCGAATCGAGATCAACATCGACGACTTTCTCTGCTTCATTTACCTCCAGCTAGTTGACTGGTTATAAACAATCATAGACCTAACGCACGTCACGTTAGTTACCATAGTTATTTACCATAGCAAATTACAATCTGTCTATGAAACAATGGTTGAAAAATGCGTTTGGATGCATCATGTCGTGGAAACGTCGACACAACGTTCTTTTAACGTTGAGTTACAACTTCCTTGCATTTCGCGCTCTCGTGCATTTGATCAACTAACGTTAACGTTTAGATTAAGTAAGATAACGTTTCATATAGCGTTAGTTTTCTGTAACGTTAACGTAAACTCCTACATGTATTGCATTGCGCATTTTTATTGTCAACGAAAATTACGCAATTGTTTGTATGGTTTTGATTGGGTTTGAAAGCTGCAACCTTGGACTGTATAAAATGGCTGCAAACCACGATCGTTTCCACTGTCGATTTTATATGCTAAATAGATTGATTTATGATTTGTAAAAAATAAATGGAGCTACATGGATTAGGGTTACATGAGGGTTACACAATAGATAATGTTGGGTCATGTGCGTGTCTGTTTCTGCGTGTTATGTCTTTCTCCCCCCGTTTTACCTCCCTTTTTAATTATTTCGTTTTTCAATTTTTTTGTTCGTCGTCTCACAGTATTGTTTGTCACCGTTTATTTCTTAAATATGGGAAGAAAAAAAAGATCACAAAAAATATAGACGCAAGCGGCGATTCGCAGGTTCAAACCTTTTTTTCTCAGTAGCGACTTCCCAAACAGTGCACTTTGTTTGAATGCATACAACTGATTTGTCTTGCGGTTGCATACTCAAATCTAGCAAAAAAGCGCCCCCCTAGTGGTCAATTTGAGTGAGATTTGCAGTTTATGTGTGAGGTTTCCTGGAATTTTGCGTTGATTGTACACACATTTAGCAATTTAAAGCCTTATTTGCGCTGTATCACCTGCAGCTTGTTTGCATTTATAGCGTCCCCTGGTGTTCAATTTTACTGTAACTTTCAGGGCGTGGTTCAAGTACTTATGAGGACATATTTTGAGAGTTTTGTGATGATTGGACAATGAATGTGTGTTTTATTGTGAAATGTGTCTAAAGCCACTCACCTATCTTCTTGTAGCGCCCCTAGTGGCGTGTGTATATAAAACAGTCTGGGTAGATCTGGGGCACTTATCTGAACATACCCTGTGAGTTTTGTGAAGATTGGCCTTGGAGTTGCTGATTTGTGTTCATGTCCAGAGCCACGTCCCTTTCTAATTTCATTGGTCAATAACTTTAAATGTAATTGAGATATGGACATGCTTTTTACAACTTATAATAAGCTTG
Source organism: Etheostoma cragini (assembly GCF_013103735.1). Classification (NCBI taxonomy): domain Eukaryota; kingdom Metazoa; phylum Chordata; class Actinopteri; order Perciformes; family Percidae; genus Etheostoma; species Etheostoma cragini. The sequence goes on along the minus strand of NC_048416.1, from coordinate 14,172,383 downwards.
ACCCATTGTTGATACAATGAAAATTCGCTGGCAATTTAAGCTACGGCGTAGAAGATCTCAAATGTTATTTAAAAAAAAAAATGTAAATGGCTGGAATTTTTTGTAGACTGACCTTAATGCTCCCTGAGGCTTTTTTGTAGCGCACATTAAGCCGCACATGTGTGAGAAATTTAAAGTCAAGAATTAAGAATTTAATGTCTTTTAGGATTCAGCGGATTTCCTTTTTTGACATGTTTTGTGTCTTTCAGATGCGCCACTCAAAGCGAATGCGCTCGCCAGGTGTCTGGCTCGATGAGTACAGCTGGGAAGAGAGAATGGAGTGTCGTAAACGAAAGAAACATGATTCTCACAGCAGCGAAAGAGAAAATAAGTCCAGAAGAACTTATCATCAACACAAGACCTATGAGGGGTAAATATCTTATCAGTATTGGTTGTGTAAAGCACCAACTGAAATTCTATGACCTAATTGGTTTTTTGTTTTGTTAAGGCAACGTTTTACCTGAAGTAAACAATGAATCAACTAGATTGTCTAAAGTAGAACTACAGCGTTAGATTAAGTGTTGGATATGCTCTCAATTTCACCTGTGTTGTATGAAATAAATGTATTTTAATGACCTTTTTGTAGGAAAGCTGTTCAACTATCACATAACATATAGGAAACGTTGGCCAATTTTGAGTAAATATTAAGATATCTTCCACTTGTTTCCTTAGAAAGTTAGAGATGGAACTCTGCGTAAGCTGAATTGGCCCATATGTGGACACTCTGATTGGATGCAGATGATGTAAAAACTAATACCTATCTGAACATGGGAGCAATTACAATGTTTAAATTGCAGGTCAGTTTAGATAGTAAGTCCTGTGAACCATTATTGAGCATGGTTCCATTATTATTAATATAAGTCAATTTATATTATTACTAGCTTTCAGAATTTGAGCGGCTTGTGCTGCCATGTGTTGAGATGAACTTCCAGTTAGACTAATATGGCTTCAAATTTGTTAATTCATGTGCTCCATATATCAAAGAGTGCATGTACAATGTAGAGCATAATTGTACATAGTTGGTACTATTTGCAGTGTTTTCTTTGTCATTACATGTCAGATGTACTTTTTAAAATTAATCCTTTGTCCCTAAATGACAAATCATTTTGCAATTTCAGTGTCATCTGTTAAAGTTATGTACAATGTTAATATGTTGTGCAATTCTGGCTTTTTGTGGACATGTAAGGTGGCCTATAGGGTTACATTAGATGTTTCCAGATCTACTCTAATTTTAATTCTGTAGAGAGGCAGACTTCCTCCTGGAAGACAACTGACACCACCAGGGTACTAGGGCCCTAGGGGTTTCTTGGTCTGTTTCAGATGCTTAGGAGCTAACATGGCCTGCTGGGTGGGTGAGCCAGAAGGGATTGGAAAGATTTTACGCAAACTAAACCTTAATGAACAAACATGGATGTTTAACAGCAAAACATGTATAAGGAACTGTTGGAAGGTTATATGAATATTTATGAAAGTAAGAAAAAGATTCTTCCTAATATTCTTTAGTTTTATGCATTTCATATTGGCAGAAGTGGCACCACGTAGGTGTTCACTTCTGGTGTATTGAGATCTGCAGATGTGAAATCACAGATCATATTACGCACTGGTTGTGCCAAAAAGCTTTGAGCAACTTTCAATGCCTCACACATTAACTCTGCCAAAATGGCTCTCTGTCAGGGTGCCCACATTTTATGGAAGGCAAGCTTTGAGTTGTCAGTGTGATAGCTGTATAAATGTTAAAATTGCCCGAATGTGACATTACAGGTCGAAATTTGCATACCCCCAAAAGTACTATTTGAAAAGTGATAAACTGCTAATAAAATACTTTCTGAAACGGCTTCTCATTGAACAGGATGTTTAGTGGCTGTAAATCAGTATGTTGCTAATTACAAATGTTACATAAAAGGCTCGGGGTAGAGTGTCAGGCAACAGGCGGACCATTAGTGCCATCATTTGCAGTCTTCATTTGAGAGAGTTATCAGACGAAGAACTGGGCTGCTGTTGACCCAACATACAATAGCGCTTGTTTTTGATTTGTGTTTTTTTTGTTTTTGTTTGACTGCAGGCACTTCTTGGAAACCCGCAGCTTGAACCAGAGGCTGGACTCTCGGGAACGAACCACCAAGGACATGGTCATGGCCTGTGAGGAGGACAGCCGTGAGGGCACCTGCAAGGACAGAGACCGTGACTGGCACCACTACAGCAAGTCATCCGGGCGCAGTGGTCGGAGTGGGCGCAGCAGGCGAAGCAGCCGCAGGCGAAGCAGGCACAGAGACAGAAGACACAGACGTAGCCACTCTCGCCACAGGTCCTCCTCGGTACGGGAACCCCCTTCTCCTCTCTATACCCCCCCTCTCTTGTCTTTGCCACCATATCGAATGGGTCAGCACTGGTGATTAGCCAATGCTTAACACCTATCTCTTTGTCTCTTTGTATCTCTGTTACCAACTCTTCACTATTAAGCATGATTTCCAGTAATGACAAGTAGGGGCTCAGGAAGTAAGGGTTTGAGTGTTTATTGATTTGTTAGAGAAAAGTGGCCCCAGTATTTGTGCTGAAATCTTAGTGGGTAGTTGAGGAACGTGATAGTAAAGAATCAAGTTGTTTCGGAAGAGTTACAAAGAACTACAAGTAGATAGACTGTAATTAATCAAGTTCAGTTTTTTCTGTACTACTCTGAGAAAGTATCTCATCTGAAAATCTTGTTGCCATGTTTTTCTTCTGTAACGCACACTATGTGGTGGCTGGCGCCCAATTTCTCTGACGGGGCTGAATTTGAATTTGCTGCTCCGTCCATTCGCCTGGCGGTGTTACTGAACGGGCCGAATCTATCCACCCCTACACCTCCCCCCCTTGGCCTGGTTGAATGAATGACGATGTCGCATTGTGGTGGCCTGGTGCTGGCTGACTGATGGGTTATTGATGTGATGGCGGATTGCGGCGGTTCCGGTACAGAGGAGGAGCCAACAGCGCAGGAGCAGGAAAAGATCCAGGAGTGTTGAGGATGATGAAGAGGGTCACCTCATCTATCACAGTGGAGACATGCTGAGAGCGAGATGTATAGAATATATACCTTTTTTTTTTTCCTATTGTTCACACTTTGTCTCTCTCACTCACTTGTCTGGTTTTTATTTCCAAACATTGATTTATGGCCAATAGACTTCATTTTATTGGTAAAATACTGCTTGTCAGTGTAACATGTTAAGCTTTGAGTCATAGTCCAGTGTTCAGAAGTGTTTATAGTAGTGGAGCTAAACCGAGCAATGAAACATCAGGCAGTGCACCAGCCAAAGGGCAGTGTTTTACTTTGTCAGTGCTGTGTTTCTAACTTCTTCTCTCTATTTTCTGTAGATGAGATTGTGTGTACTCTAGGAGAGGGTGCCTTTGGGAAGGTCGTTGAATGCATTGATCATTCTAAGTAAGAAAATATTCCTTACAGCTAAATGTTTTTAATCTTTTCTTGCATTTTCTTTCTCCAACATTGCATGTTAAAAGTAATTTAAATCGTGTGCTTCCAGTGATGGAGCTCGAGTGGCTCTGAAGATAATTAAAAACATAGGCCGCTACCGTGAGGCAGCCATGTCTGAGGTAGAGGTGCTTGAACAGTTGAAGTCCCTTGACTCTGATAAGAAATAGTAAGTCGATCCATGATAACTTCATATCACAAAAATGTACAAATATTTTTAGAATTTGCCACACAGACTTAATCTGCATTTGTTATATCTCTGCTCCTTTTTAGCGCATGTGTACACATACTGGACTGGTTTGACTACCATGGCCACATTTGTATTGCCTTTGAGCTGCTTGGCCTCAGCACCTATGATTTCCTCAAGGAAAACAATTTCCAGCCTTTCCCCATAGAACACATCAGGCACATGGCGTACCAGATCATCCGGGCTGTGAGATGTGAGTAATTGACATGCATGCACAAATAGTTGTGTAAAAAACATTTTGATTAAAAAATATGTGGTCTTGTTTTTCAGTTCTGCACAACAACAAGCTGACTCACACAGATCTGAAGCCTGAGAATATTCTCTTCGTTAGTTCAGACTTTGATATGGAGTACAACCCTGAAATGGTAGGTACCCTAATGGTGCATTCCATGTACCTCGGAATTCGGATGCCCCAGCTGGGAATGACCTCTCACCAGAGTTTGATGCAATACATACAAGTTGGTTTTTTATTGTGTTGGCTCTATTCCGGTTATCCATTGTTTGCCAGTTGATAACAATGCATTACGCTGTTGTTGTTTTTTTGTGTATACAAACAGCGTAACATGTCAACAAAAATTGGACGATGGATGATTTAGTGAGACAAAATAAGACAGAAATTCTAATAACTGTTTGTTACTAAACTGTGAGGCACGGGGCATCCATTTGGGATTTTGAGGTCGGGGCACTTGTAGGTTGTCAGAGTTCCGAACTAGGAAATCTGACTGCCACGTACAAATGGAACAATCTATAAAAATGTATACACAAAATTTAAGTATACGTATTGGCCAAAATTCAAAACGTTTAGTTTTTTGGCAACTTTGTGAGTGAGTGATTCCTTGTCTTTTAGAAGCGGGATGAACGAACATTGAAGAACCCAGATGTGAAAATTGTGGACTTTGGTAACGCCACATATGAACATGAGCACCACACCTCTGTGGTGTCGACGCGTCACTACCGTGCTCCTGAAGTCATTTTAGGTACGTGGCTGTTTTAAAGCACTGCTCGGAAGCTTTAGGCAAATCCTTTAGTGATGACTTGTTAATTTATTTACATTGTCTCTTTTTTTAGATCTGGGCTGGGGCCATTCCTGTGATGTCTGGAGTATAGGCTGCATACTCATTGAGTTCTACCTTGGATCTACTCTCTTCCAGGTAAGTGGCAGTAGAGAGCATGATTAAATTATTAATACTGTGACTTTTATCATGGCATTTGGCAAGATGTGTTGTTTTTGTTCTCCTTTAGACTCATGACAGTAAAGAGCACCTTGCAATGATGGAGAGAGTCCTGGGTCCCATCCCTGCAAACCTCCTGCAGAAAACCAAGTATGTGGACCACAAACTGGCTTGTTTAACACCATTTATTAGGTCACCAGAACACACTCGGATAGAGTTGGTGTTAAATCATTTTAAATTTTTTGATAAATGTATTTGTTGTATGTTGTACAGGAAACGAAGGTATGTTCACCGTTGCAAGCTTGACTGGGATGTGCAAAGCTCTTCCGGGAGATATGTCAAGAAACATTGCAAACCCTTAAAGGTAAGAGCAATATAACGCATAATAGTAATGCATCTGTAATGCTTTTTTTTTTTTTTTTAAATACACTTTCCAACAACTCCAAAACTCTGATCTTTACATCTTAGCAAGCACATTAACCATCAATACCTCCAAGAGCCACGTGTTTTCTTCTGTTACAACATAGCCCACACCTTCACAATAAGTACAGGATTCCTCATTTGCTTCATGCAACCACATTGCATCGTAAAGAAATCACACCAACATAAGTCTTTACTCCAAACTTACATTCTCTGAAGGGCTTTTTTGTTTTGTCCACCTTGTACATGCTTCATGTAGTTCACACATGTAATGTAGAACTACACTTAGTGAAGAGCATTAGATTAATAGTGGCATATTTTACAATTGCCTCTTTCCTATCAGAATTACATGCTGTCTAAGGGCGAAGACCACCACCAGCTGTTTGACCTGATAGAGAAGATGATGGAGTATGACCCAGCTAAGCGCCTCAGTCTGGAGCAGGCCCTCCATCATCCCTTCTTCTCCTGCTTCTGCAAGAGCACCAGTAAAAGCAAAAGCAGCAGAGGCGGCAGCAGAGGCGGCAGCAGAAGCAGCAGCAGCAGCAGAAGCAGCAGCAGCAGCAGCAGCAACAGCAGCAAAAGACACTGAACTCCTGACCCTGTAACCTTGGACAGGACCTTACTGTCACTATGACGTTTCTCATGGTGTGCAGTGGCAGCCTCTACTTCCTGACTCTCCAGGAGAGGTGTACCTTAACTGACTGTATCAGTCCACTGCCCTACCTTGCTGTGTGCTGTCCTAAGCCGGTGTGGTTCTTAGTCTCACTCATCAAGTTGTTCTCACCTCTGGCATGTTTTGATGTAACGAATCCCCCAATTGATTTCTATTTATTTGCCATTGTAATTTAATTTGTCACTCCTAAGTATATACTGGTAGAGTTGTTTTTTATTAATGAGTAGTCCGATTTGTGTCATGTTCTTTCTCTGCATTATGAAGTGGGTGATGGGTAATGTTACAAATTGAGAATTGCTTTACCCTCCCATCATTCTCACCAGTAATTTATTCAGCACTGAAGATGAATAAAAAAGCTATTGCAGGCATTTCTTGTGTATATATACATAATCAAAGTAATTTCTTTTTTCACTGACTGGTTACGCAACTTTTGCAGTATCAAGTACCTTCTCAATAAACGTGAATAGACAACAGAAGTGTGTCTTGTGTGCATTCTGTTCAGTGATCCAGGTGCAGTAGCTGCAATACTCCAGAGGATGGCAGTAAAAAGCTTGTATTTTGTTTGTTTTAAAGATTAATTTTTGGGGACAATTGAGGGCTTTATAAGTGACAGGAAAAGTTAGACACGAGAGAGGGGAAAGACATACAGCAAATGACCCCAGGTCGGTATCGAACCCATGGCCGCTGCGTCGAGGACTGAGCCTCTGTATATGAGCACGCGCTCTGCTAGTTGAGGTACCCAGACCAGTAACCAGTAATTTCATGAAGTAGAAATGGTGTGTTCGACCGACAACAAAGAAAACACTGTATTAGGCTTAAAAATTCTAAAATTAATGTATTGTTATTTTTCAAACTGCTCAAGTTTCGCGATGGAATGTGGGAACACCAGTGTAGATTTAGTTTGGTGAACTAGCCGATAGCCTACTACTTTTGTGACTTAAGTTGAACGTCTACATCTATTGCGTTAATCATTGACAATATGTGGCGACTAGTTTAAAGTGTTATTTTTTTGTTCACAAATCAGTCATGGGCAACATAAACCGGTTGTGTGTTTGGAGGTCTTATAAACTATACTTATTCATCAAATGTCAGTTTATCACATTACCAGGGCACATAATCATCATCGGTCGCTGTTCGAGTTCAACTTAAATTTCAGCCGAGGACAGCTGGCTTCGAAAATTATGTTGAAAAATATTATCTGCAGGGTCTCTATGCCATATTGTGATCAGAAGTCGGCCAAGTCAAACCCTCAGTCACACAACTGTCTATCTGCAGCCTCCCACGTGGTCAGCAGGGCGGGCGCATCTCAACTAGTTGAACGTGCAACCAACTTTTAGGAAGGCAAACAATTGGACCCAATGCTAGTTGCACTTGCACATCCATGTAGGATAGGCGACTCTCCAACAGGAAACCAAGACCTGCAAGTTAAAGGCGCTTCTTCTCTTGTTGGCATCCAGATCGCTCCCCTCTGTGTCTGGCGTAAACCCGGTTTGCACTGCTGCTGCCCCTTATCCCGAGACTAATTTAAGACAGCGCTTTGAACCGTGAGCCTCTAGTCAACTGGAGTTGAGGGTTGTGAATGTTTTAGGTGCGCTGCTCAGTTAGTCCACGGAGCCTGATTAGAATTTGGTCTTAGAACTACACCAACAACCAAATATTTTCCATACATAAGGATGACTTTGAAGCAGGATTCCAGCATGGATACAGCCAGCGACTGTATCGGGGAAAGTAAGCCGGTGTGTCAGTGTGCGCCCAGGTCCGCGGTCCAGCGTTGGCTTCCAGGTTTTCCCATCGCTCTGTGTTTGCTGATGTCCCTGAGCTCCATCACCGTGTGTCTTCTGATGAGCCTCAAGACCTACCAGCTGGAGAACCGACTGCAGCTGGAGATGGGCAAAGCGTCCGTCTTCCAGCCGCCGCAAAGGGCTTGTCTAAAGGAGGATGGGACCCTAATTCCAGAGCTGAGCACCTCCATAGGGAAGCTCGTGGAAGAGGTACGTCTGTTGTCGTTAATACATACATATATTGCGTTTGTGAACCTCTGACAGATGCCTTCATGTGCGTGTGCGTAAGAGTAGGTGACATGTGTGGTGAAGTTGATAAACGCACAGACTTGGCTCTTTTTTGGGTTGCTATTTCACCCTAATTATTCCCCCTAACATCCGAATGCAGGGCAACTGGCCAATTAGTTTGCTGTTACAGCTCTTTATAGGGTCATAACCACTGATGACAGACCATCCTATAATTTATCAAATGGGAAAGAAGTTCAGGATGCTCCTTTAATTCTAGAGCTTTATGTAATGGGAGGGTGGCATTGGTATTGTCATTGAGATTATCATGATGTTATTCCACTCTCTAAATGTTTTTCTTAATGATTTCCACAATGACAATATATTGAGCTTTAGGACTGGGACTTTTATCTCACACTGGAATTTGTTCTGTGTTTGCAGAAAGTGGAAGTGCTGATGCCGAAAATTCGGACAACTAGGGATGTTGGCCAAGAGTGCTCCTGTCCTCAAGGTATGTCTCTGCTCTGTGTAGCATTAACAGTTACAGGTACAGTCCAGGCATGACTGACTACTTGGGAAACCTGACTGTCTGATGCTCATTGCGGCTCTCCCGAACTTAAAGATTTCAGGAGAGCTGCAATAAGCATCAGTGTAAGAGTGTATGTGTTGTCCTTTTCTGTGTGGGCGATAACGGCCCTTAAGCCAGTGTGGGGCCCGTACTCTGACAGAGGGTGTCACGCTCAGTCCTGCAGTGCCTGAGTCCTGCAGCTTTGGGTCAGCGGGCGATGCTCACTTTAAAAGATGGAGCAGCCCAGTGCCAACATTGGCCACGTTCGGCTTGCGCGGTGTTCGTTACAGGGCTTGTGATAGTTCAGAACAGTGTGTGATGCACATCATGTTACACACAGAGTCCCCCGTTACGCCTGTGAATTAAAGGAAGATGGCTTTTTTTTATTTTGGATAAAACTGATGCTCTGATATTGGATGGGATGTGTCCAGATGTATTGATAAAGCCTGAACATGAGTGGGTGTGACCAACTGATCAGCTGTGTGTTTAATGGTTAAGATGGGCTGTTTGACCCAAACTGGAGATAAAAGTTGTGCTTTATTTTCTGAGAAAACGTCTGGCTTGGAACAACAGGATGTGTGTTTTTTATTGATGCTGGGATTCACGACATTCCAGTTAAAAAAAAAAAGAAGCAACTCAAGTGGAATCTTACCATTATCACAGAGGAACTCCTTGCACTCATGTCTTTAAAATTTTGTATAAAGAAGTCAGAGCAGGGGTTGAGTTTTTTTTAAGATGCTTATCTGCACATTTGGGGAATTTCTCTCCCTAGGTCTTCTTTCTTTCTCTTTGTCTCTGGGTGTGAATGGCCCTCCAACAACAAGAACAGGTGAAAGTGTTCACAAGTGGAATTTTTGGCCCGCTTTCAACCTATTCTGTTTTCCAGTCTGAAGTCTGCTGTGCCAAGATAGCTCGCTGGCTCTGCCTGGCTGGTTACCAAAGCTGATGTGTTTGTTGTTTGCATTGGATTCAGCACAGCCATAGTCACCGATACTGTAAATGGAAACAGTAGTTATCTGCTGACGTTCAGCTTTTATATTTTGAATGCACTTCTACCAAGCATGACTCAATAGAATTGTATTGAGAGGTATATGTATCTTGTAAAACGTTGCTTAATTAGGTCAAGCCTACAGTGCCCTTGCTTTGAATGCAATTTTTCCATCGGATCATATTATTGTATAAGTTGTATTTTCCTGTCAATTTTGCTGAAGTGCTGTGCAATCAAGTGGTTTTGGCACTGAAATCCCCCCACAACTATTCAGAAGTTTTATTTAAAGTTCTCTCTTCTCAGTTTCTGGTCTTTAAATATGTGTGTCTTTCTGTTTTGTGAAACAAAAGGCTGTTTTGTTTGTTGTGGCTTTGACACAACCGAACACCTGTGTACATGTACTTTTTTTAACGTTCCCCAGATTGGTCGATACACTACATTCTCCATTAAATGTTTTTTTTTTTTTTAAAGGGATTTTAAGATTTGTAGAGTTGTTCTGGGTGCCTTGTGCTCAAGAAGCCACATGAGCTGGCTACAATGTGGAGTGTGCATGTGTTTGTGCCAAGCACTGCATGCAGTATGTGAGTCATGTAAAATGTTTGAGCCGAGCTGTGCCTAAATGTGTGCATTGCATCTGTGCCCTGAGTGTACAGTCTGGTCCCGTGTGTGTGTGTGTGTGTGTGTGTTTGTGTGTCTGAGCCTGAGTGTCTGTTCCTGGGCCTTTGAGGAGCCGACAGAGGCAGCTCTCTCAACACGACAGTGTAAGAAGAGACCCTCTTCTCCCTTTAGCACCAGCTCTTCCCACCTGAAACTTGAATCTCTCACCACCAGGATCACAGGCCAAGGTATTTCTGCCTGTGTGTGTGTGTGTGAGAGAGAGACACACTGCCACACAGCATGAGCGGCATTTGTGCCATTAAAGCTATGCCCTCCGCATCAGGGTGCTCACCTTTCAGCGGTCATGTAGACAAGGGCCCAACAGGGGGCAGCATTTCCGCAGCAGCTCTGGGAATGATGATGTTGAATGTGTCATTGACACTTCTGACGGAAAGACTTCCTCCTGATGAAAAATGAAAGTATTTCAAAGGCAAGGCCCTCTGTTTCAGTCACCACCGGAGTAGCAGAGCCACTGCCTATGAATAGTACTTAACGCTGACAGACATTTATTTCTCGTAGAGCCCCTCAGTGGGGGCAGCATTGTGACACTTTTGTGCCCACAGATACGACACGGCCAGCAGTCGTTAAGACTTACGCACACTATAAGGCACAGAGTCCAACTCTGCTTACAAGCTTCAGGTGTTTGCAATTAACACCCGCCTGTTCCCTCAACAGACACACACTACGTATGCTCGCACACAACACACATTCATTACTTACACATGAACACAACACCTTTTTATGGTGCCTCGGCTAATTAGAACCATGTGGGGGCTGTATGTGTCCTGTGTAGGGGGAGTGTATTGTCATCTGCAATTTGCATTTAAAGGAAGTTTAACAGGTCTGACAGCAGCAAGGGGATGCACAGTCTGCGCACACTTGGGCACGGGCCCAAAATGAAATGCCAGCCAGATACAGCCATTAATGTTACTCAGTCCCCGAAGTCCATGCAGCAAGAGGGAGCTGTAGCAACAAAGTCATCAACCAACCATGTAAAATTACAATTTTGGGAGATTTTCATATTTTAAGGAATTCAAGGATTGCTTACAGTTAAATGGTATAATGTGGATTAATTAAAAAAAAAAAAAAAAAGGATTGTAAAACTTGGGAGGATGTCAACATAATTTGTTTTTGGAGTTTGGACTGTTGGTCCAAATTAGAAGACGGGAAAACGTTCTCTATATTTCTGATATCTACAGTATATTTCCAAACCGTTGATTAATCAAACCTAATGTGTTGATATCTTGTGTCCCCTACAGTTTGTGATCAAATGTTTAAGATTAAAAACATTGCGTGCCCTCAAGATTGTGATTGTATCTGAAAGATAAAACTTTATTCTTAATTGTCACATATACACAGTACAATGTGGTGACATTCTGTTACTGCATTTGACATATCCTAAGTATTAGGAGCAGTGGACAACTTGGCGTTCAGTGTCTTGCTGAGGGACACGTTGACACGTGACCTGAGATTGATCCGCCAACCTTGTGGTTGTGGGGCAACCATTTTATGTCATGTTCAGGACTGAGCTTTTTCAGTCAGCGTAGAGCATCTAAGTCTTTGGTGTAAGAGTATGTAAGGGCAAGACGGCAGACCCCTGGCTGTGCGGTCAGATCCATTTCCATCAGATAAGACTGCACTGAACAGGAACACAGGCCCTCCATATATGTGTGTTTGTGTGTATTTAAATATCTGAGAGAGCATGCTCACAGCGGGGTTCCTTGACACATTTAACACATACAGACAAATGTATTTAACATAGTTTCTTGTGTGCTTTCTGCACACAGCTATTTGTATTTATTGCGACTCCAAATTCCTAAATATGTGACGGGTTACTATTATACTCAGTATGATGTCTTGTGTCAAGCCCATCAGCAGTCTACTGGTGTTAACGCGCCTGTCTGGGGATCAAGCTCTGACTCAGGAGGCAGAGGGGAGGCAGCGCTCTCTCCCCACCCAGCTTCCTGCTCCCCCACCTGGAGGAGGAGACGGGGAAAGCCGGCTTTAAGGAGACCCACAATGGGGTCAACACCCCCCATGGGCTGCATTTAATTTTTAAAGCTATAATAAATGGGACAGGAAGCTTGCAGCTACCTATACAATCTATCGCCACAGGAAGAATACATAGGCCATATAATATCCATTAATGACCATTTTAAAATAATGAATGCAGGAAATTTGTTTTCATAAGTGGTCTTGTTTTAGATTTGTTCCGCTATAGCTTTGGGCTGTAGACAGTGTTTTCAAGTATTAATAAGCTGAATGCAGCACATTGTGTGTGTGTGTGTGTGTGTGTGTGTGTGTGTGTGTGTGTGTGTGTGTGTGTGTGTGTGTGTGTGTGTGTGTGTGTGCGCGTGCGCGCACTTGTGACAGTCTTGCTTGCAGTCATGTATTTTGTGCATGTGTGTTTGTTTTGATGTCTGCAGGCAAGTATTTTACTGTGTGGCTTCCACTGACTGACTGCATTGCTTTAAATTCACGGCGTATGAAGTCAGTTATGAAGCGGGTATCCTGTGGCATAAAACCCAGGTGGTTTTTTACATTATGCTGCAGAATTTTCACCAGGAAAGAAAATAAACCGCTTCTCCCACACTCTACTCTTTCATTTCCAGAATAGAGTTTCCCCAACTAATTGAACCTGTCATACTATACATCTTAGTAAAATTCAGAGATGTGTATCATAAATTGGCATTTAGTATTTTAAGGCAATATGCTGCCTAGAAAATGTCTGTGAGTATTTTATTTGAGACAAGAGCTTTATCATGGACATTGTTTTGAATGAAAATACCCTTTATCCTGCTTTCCTTGCAGCCTTCCTTTGTTTTTCGCACTATATCACAGACTAGATACCGCCGTTATTCGGACAGCCGCTCTGATGCACAGCTGTGCGAACTCATGTCCTCAGGTTACTTTATTCCTTGAGTTGATGCGTCTGTTATTCCCTCTGTAAGAGTCGAATAAAAGTGAGCAACTCTTCTTGATGTCTTGGAAGAGGATCTTGGAAGGCTCGAGTGCGCTCAGTTTATTTGTAGAAGATGAGAGGAATGCTGCCTCTTGGATAGTTGGCAGTGGTTGTCTGTATCATTGAAGTCAAAGGCTACATTGAAAAAAACTTCTAAGTGAGATAATATTAAAGTTAGCTTAAAAGCCTGACTTGTTAAAGATGGATTGTCTAGTGATCAAAGTCTTATAGTTATCTAGTCTGATAAATCGCCTCAAGTGAATTCACTGCTATGTTGGGGGCAAAGACTGCAAGTTTGGAAATTTACAAAATGTCTGGATGTGGAGGCAGAGAGAAGTGAGTTTTCCAGACCTCTGTAGCTCACTCCTTATCTCTGCTTGAGGCTGGTGGCTTGAGGCTACATTAGCTGCTACTAGCATAACACCCAAATATACGCAGTGTTGCTACAGTTACGTTTTCAAAGTAACTGAGTTACTTTACAGATTACTCGATTTTAAAAGTAACAAAGTTAGATGACAAGTTATGTTATTTTACATTCAGCAGCTTCCTACAACTCCCCCGCCACCTTAACATTCAAATGACAAGCGGTTAACTGTGAGTCCGCTTGGCATTGACAGTAGTGGGGATCTTGTTTAATATGGCACAAAAGAGAGCCAGTCTACCGTGTTTTAAGGGCAGCACTTCCTCTACAACCTCCTGCTCTCTGCTTCGCACCACCTGGGACTTGTTCTGTAAGTTTGATTGTGCAGTGCTGCGACTCCAAATGTTTCTTCCAATTGACGTAGTGTTTTTGTAGCTAGATAGCACTTTGTCGCCACCAGCACAGAGTGTACAACCAACCTTAATATTGCCGTCTTTAGCTAACACAAACCCAAAATAGTGACTGTATTTCCAGTTTGAAAACGTGCATCTCTCTCTCCTCCCTTCGTTGTTGTTTACGTTTGTGTCGCTGCGTGGCACATGAACAGTCTTCATGCTGAAAACGGGACTTGTCGTGTACGTGAATTCACTCCCCGAGACGCAAGAAGAAAGCTAAATTAAAAAATGTTTATTAAGGAAAATGAGAAAAATACTGTAGTAACGCACAGTGACTTGGATAAGTAACTAATCTGATTACTGGTTTGGTAATAGTAACGTGTTACATGATTCGTTACTAAAAAAAGTGGTCAGAGAGTAACGCGTTACTTAGCAACTACAGGCATCACTGGATAAATGACTGAACTGTTTGCGGTAACGTTTCATTGTGTGTAATGAACACTCTAGGTTTTCAACACATTTAAGTTAACACAAATTACAACCAGGCAAAATTTGAATTTAAAAACAGCTGATGCAACTGGTTCCAGGTGTGTGTTGTATGTGTGTTTGTAACACACACACATACACACTATGCACACTACTCAGCCATCTAGACCCTTCCCCTCTCTGTCTCTCATCAGCCTTCTTATTAAAATTAGTTTTGTGAAACCACAGTGTTTAACAGCAGAGGCAACATTGTTGCTTTTGAAAACTAAACTGCTGGATGCGGGCCGGCCATGAAGGCCCACAAGGACCACAGATACACACAGAGAATCAAAGGGTGCCAGGTAGTGAGTCAAGAGGAACTCTTTGAACGGACAGACTCATCCTATAATGTTACAACACCAAGTAGAATAGAAAACACAACTGGATGCAATTATCAATTGATATAACATCATGTTACAAGTGAGGTCATTAAAGTAAAAAGAGATGTGGAGAAAATAAAAGAAGTAAACTTAAACTGTAAGTATTTTTGAATCCATGTGTTCATATTTAAGCATCTTGGCTAACAGTGGGAATTCCAAAGATAACGAGAACAGCTATATAAGGGTCTGTTTTATATTTACATCATTGTCTTTTTCGGGGCAAGTCAGAAGTGTGTAAGTGCTGAGTTTTCTCATGCACTTATAGCTCCATATAGTGGTGGAAGGATACAAAAACAAAAACTATTGTCATACACATTCCTGAAATAAATATGGACCAGATTATTACCACAGTTGGACAGAAATGTCTGAGTTCTGCATTTTTTTTAGACATGTTTTGTGTAAAGACGTAAGTAGCAGTTTCCCTAGAGGTTTTCATTTTAGTATTTTCATAACATTATTGGACTTAGTTAGTGTTATTAAATACATATTTACAATTGCACAATAGAGAACATTTGAGGAGGCTTGGTTCAAAATGACATGTATACATTATTTGAAAACACATGGCATCAAAGTAAAACTTAACATAGAGGAACATCTGATTTGATCCTTGCCACACAATAATGCTTTGTCTGATGCACAAGATTACAAAACAACAGTTGTTTTCAGCGGACCAGCGTGCATCAAAAGCAAGTGTTGTGTTCAACCACAGGGACGTAACTCATTTCTTCAGTCTTTTATTGATTTAAGAGCATTGATGCAGAATCGTTTATGGTGTGTCTGGAGGGAGAGAATCTGTTAACATAACAGATGGCTTTGAAAGGATACACTTAATTCAAGGCAGTATTCTATCTTGTAATTCATTTAATATGTCCATATTATGCTCATTTTCAAAGTCGTTCTTGTCTAGTGACTTAAATAGCAGGAAAAACAAACCTGTTTAAAATCTAATATTTTACTTGGGGAAATAAGAGCATTGTCGGCCACGTCTGTAGGAGTCAATTTCAGCACATTAACTGTTAACACAAATTCATTAATAACACAAATCAATTGCATTTTGGCATTAAATTTAAGAGCAAATGTCTCAAACTAAATACTACTGCTGGATTTTAGTGTTCTAAAAGTGGTTTTAGTTTTTTTCCCACCCTTCATAAATCAACTGATAACTGTCTTTATTGTAGCTAACAATTTAAAGCACTTAAATAAAGTATAAGGCCATAATAGACTTCCTGAATATCTCAATAGTCATTGACAAAACGTTTTTACAGGGTTGCCATATTTTTAGCGAGGACTAGTATAGTCTGGTTGAGAGCAGGAGTGGCAAGAGCTTACTGGCAGCTCTGAGCAGACACTGTGCCAAATGTGGAAACTATTATAATGTTTTCTTTAATTATCACAAGTGGCAGGTGACAAGGTGAATAGCCTTTTTATTGGTAGGGCAGAACAACTCTTCAACACGACCAGGTGGCCATCGGCGGGCTGACAGCACTGTGAGGTCAAACGATCTCTCTTTCTCTGTGGTGTAGTTTGTGCTTAAACCCATTTAATAATGGATCTGAGTTTACAGGACGGTGAGGAACGAGACCTAAAGAGGACTTCCATTTAGTAAGAAAAAAGAATGCCGCCATTTGAACACTCCTGTACTACACAAACCTGTAACTTATGTAAACAGGTTTTTATTTCAATCCCATCTTATGTTAAGATGTCCAGCACGGATTAAAAACCACAGAAATAAGTTTCCAGTATCGGTCTATTGCATTACAGTCTAGTTAATCCATCAGGAATGTAGCGTGGCTGAATCCAGCTGCAGGACGGGATTCATGCAAATACACCTGGCTTTATTAGACAGATAGCATCTCTGGATGTAAACCCAGACAAATAAGGAGTCGGAGTTGGAGCAGAGGTTATCGTCTATCCCAGACCAGAGTGGAATGAGCAATCAAGGGGTATCTTTCTTTGGTAGCTATTGGGGGGGGGTGGGGTTAGAGGTGTAAAGGAGGGCATCGTTGATCCAGATGGTCTAACTGTGCCGAACATGCTCCTGCTTAGTGTAAAAGCCTCTGGACAGGCTCGTCACTCTCCCGGCACCTCTTTAATGAGAACCGAGCTCGTAAAACTGGGCCTCAAGCCTTTGAACAAGCCCTCAGCATCACTGGTCCATGTTATCACTGGTACACTTATATAACAGGGGGGAGAGGGCATTTTGGAGTGGAGCACTGGATGGCTCTCAACAACTTAACACTACGGCTTGGGGAGGGCTGTACTTACATGTGCCTGCTGGGCCCGTTTTCGCTCTCGCTTTGACCTTTCCAAATGTGTCTTTGTTGTTCTTTCTCTTTTTTTTCTGCCTCCGTCCCAACATTTTGCTCTTGTACATATGATGCATTTCTCTCTTTCGGTTCCCTCCTCCCCATCCTTGTGTCTATCTATGATTTTGGTTCCCTCCTCTCCATCCTTGTGTCTATATATGATTTGAGTATGTGTATATTTAACACTGTGGTCTGGAAGGTCCCCATTGGGGAGGTACAGCTGCCTCAGGCCTTTCATTGTATGTATACATTAACCTAAAGTTCCACCAGGAGTTTGGGGGGGGGGGGGGGAAGAGAGATGGTTATCACACATGCTGTAAACAGACAATGAAGAGATGCAGAGGGGGATTATCATGGTAAGTGGGCGCTCCCTCAGGTGTGTCTATCCAACAAGCTCATTTCCTGCTTTTATAGCCAGCAGTGACAGCAATGGATTAGTCTCTTATTTAGCTGAGACAGAACATGTACGAGTTGACCACAGGCCTTTTAAATTACAACTCTGCTATGGAATGAGTAATTTGAAAGAATAACTCGATGATTATATATTTGTGTTTTTAATCAAAGGAACTATGAATCATGGTGGATCTTGGTCAGTTTTGAGGGAGTTTAAACAAGGCAGAGAATCAACTCCAATAAATAAAATTGAAACCCTCAGACACAAGAGTTAACCAACCACGACGGGCCGTTGTTCTGCTCTGTTTACAACTGTATGTAACACATGTACGGCTTGACATGGAACCGCAATGGCTGCAGTAAAACTCCCAGCTTCACTGCAGTTAAACTCTCAGCTTCGCTGCGTGTGAAACAGCCAGCCAAAGCCGGCGATGGGTCGTTTCACTCTGAGGTTTTTCTAACCCTGATTTGAAGAGTTGTTTCCCAGCAGTGTTGATATCTGAATATAATTACAACAATGTTACACTAGAATTACCCTGTCTAAGGAGGTCTGGTCAGCTTGGTTAGACGTGTGTGTGTGTGTGTGTGTGTGTGTGTGTGTGTGTGTGTGTGTGTGTTCATATCCTGTGGACCAGCAATTGTGTGTTTATCAGTCGGTTATGTGGACGATGGTGCTGCGACGGTTTGATAATGAGTGTTAAATAAGTGTTAATGAGCGCACTCATAGTGACTTGCCGCCAATAAATTGAAACTCTCGGTTTCTGTCACTTCTGCCGCTCACCGTCTAACTGCCTCGGCCAGATGGACGCACAGATGGGAGGGAGGACGAAGTGGAGGAACCTAAACTGAAATATATTGCACATGTTGAAACTTTTTGTCAGCGTTCCATCTGTTTTTTTACATATTGAACAAATGCTTGTGTGCCTCTGCATTCTTGTTGCAGAAAGAGTGTATCTGCAAATGTCTTGTAATTCTCATGCATGTGTGTGTTCCTACGTATTTGCGTACATCCAAAAGCCCATCTTCATTGCTAGCCTCTATTGGGACTTCCTATCTGCATATTTGTTGTTACACTCAAGAATCAAAATAAAAATGAGTCCTGAGTGCATTTTGGGAGCCAGTAGAGTGGATGACAGATGTCCACTCAGCTCTGGTTACACATGGAATATCTGGGTTGAACATGTGGACAATCTATCAGGTCCATCATCTCTCTTTCCTCTCAATTTCTCTCTGACTGTATCAAAAAAGTTTTTCCTTCATTTTGTTTCTTTTCTTACCTTTCCTTACAATGTGGTCTTTCTTGACTAGAATCTAGACAGTCGGCGCACAAATGCAGTTATTCTGCACACATTTAGGGTTTGGATTGATTGGATCCTAAAGGTGTAGAAGCACGTGACGCGTGTGAATATGATCTAGCGACTGTCTACACTTAAGCATGTGTTTGTGCCTTCTACAAGATAATTGTCATGGTTCAGGAGCCGCAGCTTTGACACATCAAGAAGAAGAGGACTGCTGCGGTTTTATGAGACAGCAGGGGAAAACAAATGCTTATACACACACACACACACCCACAATACAAATTGATATCCACATGCATACACTTGTTTTTATGGTGCGGTCACTCTTTCATCTGCTGTTAAAACTTCTTAATCCAGGAACTAGGAATACACTTTTGGAACCGAGCAGGCACTTTTTTGGTCTTGTTTATTTACTTGGAGTATTTCCCCATGTCCATGTGGTTCTGATTGTGTGATTTGGAACAAGGACAAAGACGGGGATGAGTAGAGAGAGTACGATATTGGCAGGAGGGAGAGTCGGAGAGACTAATGTGCACAATGTGATCCTGATAAATGGAAATGCAAGAATTTAAGAGATATGTGAAGTGGACATATGGAACCTAATAGTACAAGTCATTCTAGTGTTTTTCTGTCATTTAAAATTGTGTCTCAATGTGCAAATAGGCTATTATTGCATCAGCATCTTGGCATGCAGTGCTGCCTCCTCTGGCTTGAGCCCCATATGATTCCTTTTTACATTCTAAACAAAGACTTTGGCTGTTTAAAGCAAGGATAGAACTAAAAGATTATGTACTGCCCAAATTGGCCCTTAAATTGGGAACTGATTTAGAATGTACAACGGGCCAAAAAGGAGACCTGAAATCAAGCTGCCCAGCAAAAAACATGTTGTCGGAGTAACAGCCAAACCACCAGCTCAAAACAATTCTCTAATGCAGTTTCACTTTGAAGAATTATCTTGTTGACACAGAAATTAAGTCGGCACACAGGAGAAAAATGCTCCTGATCGAATTAGAAAAGATAATTAAGATTTAGTTTATCAGAGGCGTCGAGATGGGAGGTTGGGTTTCTGACATGTGGTTGACCTTGTTTTGGGGTCAGTCTATTTTCTGATAGTCTTTTACAAAGAAGCATGTGTATTTGTTAGATGCTTTTGAATGTTTTTATGCAATGCACCAAATAATACAAGCCCAGCCACCGCAAACGATTAACTGCAGGGGTACTGGATGATATTTTGTGTTACTTGGCTGCTACCTTCCACGTTATTATACATCTGTGATGTAGTTGTGAGCAATGACCTTTCACTGCTGAGTGAAGGCTGTGTGCCTGTGAACATATCCTAATCAATAATGCTGTGTTGGTCAAAATCATCCATATTAACTTATTCTCAAATACAGTCTTTCTCATGGAAGACCAGAAAAGCTTTCACCCTGACACTTTGAAGCTAAAAAAATCCAATGTTTGATATAATTGAGCTGTAGATACCTACTGCTTCCTCCACTGAAGAACCTGACTACTGTCATTCACAGAAAAACCTCCAAAACACTTTCCTGTTTTTACAGTACAGCACAGACCTGACCAACATTTGTACTTTTAGAAAACAGGAATCCTGCTGAGCCTTTACAACAAGCAGCTGTCTACGAGACATCTTTCCTGGCACAGAATGTCCTATTGATTTATTTGTTGCAGATGTTTTGATCAAATCAGACAGATGTGACAATGTGTCTGTCTGGTAGACCAATTAATTCCCAGTGCAGAATCAGCTGTTATTTTTTGGTTTGGTAATTACCTCTGAACTTTTAAACTCTGTTTTCACATTAGCTCTATCTGTTTCTGTTTTCCACTTGGAAAGACAGGCAACGGTAAATGGAGCGTAAGTACCAAGATTTTTATCTTTCCTCTCCAGGATTTAAGCTCCCTGCATGGCTGAATGCCTGTGTGTGTTTGTCTGTGATGTGCAAGTTAATGTGTATTTCTTTGTGTGTGAGTGTGTTTGTGGGCAAAGCAGGTGAAATACAAGGCATTACATTGCCTGTTTGAGGTGTAACGCCGACGGAGGGGGATCAGGAGGGGTGTGGAAGCGCTGTGTGTACCCCAAGCAAAACAGACCAGATAAAATCAGAGTGGAGGGATCGCAGCTGGAAGCCATCCTGAGTTGACCCTATTCTCTGCCTTTCTCACATTCCTCCAAATCCCTCGCTGCCTTCTCTCTCTCCCTGTTTTCTCTGTCCCCCCACATTTTACCTCCTAACATCTCTTTCCTGCTTCAGCTCATCTTTCCTATCCCCATTTGGCACGTCGCTCTAGTCATTTTTCTGTATTTTCAAACATTATCCTCATGGAGATTCCTTAGATCATTTTTCTCCTTCTGTGTGGGGTCTCCCCTTCTGTTCTTGACTTTACTGCCTCATCTCCACCCCCCCCCCCCCCCCCCCCTTCTCTCAGCAGGACCTCAGTAGATTGGGGTCAGCCTTTAGCATGTAATGGTATGGCTTTCCTCTGTTTCTCCCTTGCTCTTTGACCACGTTCATTAATACTAGCCCCTCTAAACAGACCGATTGCCTTTCATGTTTTCCCCGGGGCCATGTCATAGACATGACAGTAGACCTAACATTTCAAAGTAAGGCCTCTCGGCTGGGACGTGTATGCTTTTTATTTTGTGAATTTACATTTGTGTGTCTGCCACTTTAATGGGATCAAGACAAAGTAAAAAAAAATTGTGCAAATCAGATGTGCTAGTTATCTTTTGTAACCCAATTTAATATCATGAAGTGAAGCCATTGTGTTGGTCATTAGGTGTAAGCTGCAATAGTTATACTTCAATAGTACGCCACATTAAAATGTGTGAGGATGATGGAGAGGAGAAAAGAGAAGAAAGGGGGAGAAATGTGTAACACATCAGTCTGCGATGTCTTGGAGTGATTGTCATGTATATTTAGCTTCGTGTGTGGCAACACAAAGACAGCTGTTGTTGCCAACTCGAGTTTATTTTGGCCGTGTGTTGTGTTGGTCCCTGCTGTCACTTTTACCAGACCAATATCTGTAAATAGTCAGTGCCGCTGGCAGACTGGTGAGACAGATCACACGCTGCAGAACTGAAATTATCTTTAGATAAAAATACAAGCCAGGGTTTAGGGATGTAAATGATCTCAAACTCGGGTTGAGTTTTTAGATGTTTGCTGAAGGCCACACCCGCGTCACTGGTGTTTGTTCAGCCTCTTGTGTCCAGTAATAACCCTCAGCCCATGCCCTCACAACCTCTTGACCTTTTAGCAAGAGTGGAGTCCTGTAATCTCTACTGCAGTAAGCTTTAAACCCTAAACAAGTCCTACTTAGTGTGTCCAAAACAGGATGCCAGAAGTGCAACCCACCCCCTCCCCGCCTACCCAGCCTCAGACTTCTCTCATCCTCCAACTGGGAATTGGAGCTCCATCAGCACCCTGGCCCTAAACTCACACCAGAAGTGGAGGGGGAAGTGGGAGATGGATGGGGTGAACAAGTACAGTAGTAAGCAGAAGAAACAACATATGGGACATGAATACAAATGTCAGATTTTTCTGTAAAATAAGTGTGCATAAATAGTATCAAAAACACAAAAATGTTGATGGAAATTGGATCTAAAAAAATCTCCATTTGCTACTCCAACCCTATGCAATCTAAACATTGCTTGTTATGGCACTTATTTAGAGGGAGCTGGAGTGCAATGGCAGGCTGTTTGTGTTTTATCCACATTTTTCTCATTGCTTTTTATCACCAGTGGACAATTTCAGTCAGATCCTTTCAAATTCAGTTATTTTTTAACTTAAAAATTGCTCTGAGACACTTATAGTATAGAAAACAACTTTTATTGTGAGAAAATGTGCACCAGTAACATTATTTTGTGACAAATGTTTGGTTATAATGTTTAGGATTAATGGTGTTAAAATCATTACTGGGCGGCATGTACAACAAACGAATGAATGTAGAAAGTATGAGGACCTGGGCTATAGGTCCCCTTAAGGAGTAGGGGGTAACAATGGGGAGTAGCAGGAGAAATGGAGGGGTTTGGGGGTGCCGTTGGGTGTTGAGGGTTCCATGACTGGGCTGTTCGTTCAGGAGCTCAACTGGCACTTCACAAAAAACAAAGCAAATGACCCGGTTTTAGTGCTCCAGAAATTGTCAGTCTGTCTCCTTGTCAATCTTTCAGTCTGTAGGTCTATTTACAGGTCTGCCAACTGTCAATCATCAGTGTCACACACACACACACACACACACACACACACACATACACGCACACAATGCTCTGGCCCCTCAGACCAATATTTGACCCCAGGCACTGATACCTCAACTGTGTTTGATGTTGAAGTTGGAGCTGAATCGAGTTAAGTCCAATTCTTGTTGGACCCATATAGCACGAAACAAAAAGACCCTGAGGAGAAAATCTAACCTGGTTACAGAGAGCTAACAAATATGTTTCAACACAGAGGCCAGTATTACCGGTGTATGAATATTTACACAAACTCAAGGCTTGCATGCCAAAAGATGCATGTCATACAGTACACACACATACATACAGAGCCATGTAGATGTACTGTATGTGCATGTGATAGAAACAAAGACACACAAACAGATTTTAGACTCAACCCAGCAAACCCAGGAGGACTTTAACTGTATTCCAGTGTGTACACATATATACACACACACACACAGACACTGAATAGAGAACATTAACCCACCAAGTACAGGAGAAGTAGAAAGGAACAGTAAAAAGAGGAAGAAGAATGGCATCTCCCTGATCCCATCTTTCCTCTTCTTTCCTGAGGGCCACAGAATGAGACTATTGTTGTCTGTCCTCTTTCTCCTCCTTCCAGTCATCATTTATCCCTCTTTTTTCATCCTACACAATTGTGCTCTTTACATAGTTTGGAAACTCTATATGATTGACATCAAGGGTGGAAAAAAAGGCCTGCCTCATGATACCCACACCATGCCCATCTGTCCTGCTGGTTGTGATTGTACGTGTGGTGGAGAGCTCTTTAGTCTTGTGTACTGTGGTGTCACATTTGTGCTGTGTAGTGGTAACGCTGATGGGACGGAGGGCAGCCTGGGCTAAGCAGGCCTCTTCTTTAAAGTGAATAAAAAGTCTTCAGTCTGTGTAAAATCCACATTTCTTTGACAAACTCTGGCTTCTTTTGACATACTTGAGGTGCACTGACGGTCCTGCCTCTGATTTAGATGTTTTCTGCAAGTGCAGCCCATGTGTGCTGCGTATGGCGCTACCTTTGCTTATGGGAGCACCCTGTAGCACTGGAGACAGCTCCAGGAAAGCATCAGTGACTTTGAACCTGCATCTGGCTGTCATAATGAACAACAGTACCTCCTCCTAAGAGCAAGCACGGGAGACAATTACAAGATCCCTTTAGGGCTGGACAATAAATCTTTTTTTTATTATCATTTCGATATTAACTTGCATAATAAACACATCGTTGATGCATAGTTAAAAGTGTTGCTAGAAATGTCACTTTTGAATGCATCATTCTTTTTTTTATTAGTTCCTTTTGCATTCAATTCAATATTCAATTTGTTCAATGAAATAATGTTGGAAATAATTTCCCTTCAGATTTTTAATTCAAAGAGCAATTCTTCGTATTTTAGCAGTATACTGAAAGCGGGAGGAAGGAGAAACTCAGTAAACTTTAATATCTGTTTATTTATCGTAAGTAATATTGTAATCGCAATATTCAACAACATTATCACCTATCACATATTTTCTTCATAGTGCGGCACTAGATCTTTTTATGTCAATTAATGGAGATATTGGCTAATTTTTAATGGCTATTGATATAGTCATAAGTCTGACAAAAAAAGACCTGAATTGTGTGATTTAAGTCATTTCTCTAGATTTCTAAGATGCCAGCTGCACTTGTTAAGTGCTAACTAGCAAATATGAGCACAAACTCACTGAATTAAGAACGTGATCATGGTAATCATTACACCTGCTAAACATCTGCAGCTATCATACTGACGTAGTTGGCTCAAAATGTACAGCCTCTTAACTGGAGGTTTTTGACACATTTTATCCACATGAACATCCATCTGAAGAGCAATGTAGAAGGCTTAATGTAACACACCTTACGTTTTTTCTTTACTTCACATCTGCTTTACAGTAACTTCACATTAGGTCTCAGAAGAGTTTTTTTCATTTTCTTTCTCCGCTGCGGCCCTTTTAACCACCTTCAATCAAACTCCTTTTGACACATTTTTGTTTCTTTATATTGTTGGTTAAATTGATCTCTTACTCAATCCCATTTTATGAGCCACAATCCTCCTTCGACCTCAGTTCTTGTCGGTTACTCATATATCCTTTGTTTGACTGGGTTAGGCAGAGCGGGGCTCAGCCAAAACCACCACTGTCGCTTTCAATTGACAGGATCTCAGTTGTCGTTTGATTGGCGCTCTGGTCTCTTTTAGACTATGATTAAGTCAAGATGTGTCCACTTTGGAGAACTGTAAGAGTATAATGCCATAATTTGGTTGCCAGCACATTATTTGACTACACACACACACACACACACCCACACCTACATATCCGTCTTTAGGGGCTGGGAATCTCTTCAGCGGTGGTTTAGTTCTTATGTCTGTTCACTTTGCCTTCCATTTCTAATCAACCCTTTTACTGTTCAGTCTTTTCTCTTCAAGTAGGAACACAGATGTCAAGGGCATTTGTTTCCCCTGTGTTAGAGAGATGGGGGTACTAAAGGGGGAGGGGCAGTAAAAATCTCGGACCACTGTAGAACATGATCCTCAATGATCTGTTAAGCATCAGCTGACCTGAGCTGATCTTTCCTTCCACTCTCCTTTCCAATTTTTTTCTCCTTCTTTATCTATTCTCCTTTCACTCATGTTCTCACTCTCTTGACCGTTTACACTTTGTATCTTCCAAACCATCATCACCTTTAGTAGTTATTTTTCTTGTCGTCCTTTCCACGACCAGTACACATATCTTCTCTTCATCTCCAATTATATCTACAGTTACGGTTAGTAACTATTTGGCATCTTTTGATTTAAATGATTTAGGAACATAATGTCCAGCCAGTGTAAACTACAAAAAGTGATGCTAAATTACCGTAAAACATTTTTTTTCTGTGTTTTTAAATAGTTGTGG
The DNA here is from genome assembly GCF_013103735.1 of Etheostoma cragini. Taxonomy (NCBI): domain Eukaryota; kingdom Metazoa; phylum Chordata; class Actinopteri; order Perciformes; family Percidae; genus Etheostoma; species Etheostoma cragini. The sequence goes on along the minus strand of NC_048416.1, from coordinate 14,146,389 downwards.
TTCTGCAGAATGATATTCTATTGTCCTTTTTGTGGAAAGCCACAAACAGTAGAGGCCCTAAATCAGTTCAAACCAAACACTAAGAATGATTTGTGTATAGTTTAATCCAAAACTCTGCTATTTACAGAGCAGGACTTGGTCTTTTCCACTCACTTACCAATCCGCTGACCCGTGCTGACCTTAACATTTTAGGAAGCATCTCTGTTTCCACTCATTTCCTCCACGGCTCTAGTTGCTCGTTGTCTGTTGCTCCAAATCCCCAAAACGTGGGCTCTCTCTTCCCCCATATAGCCCACATGTGTCACCAGAGACACATGTGCTAACCTATTAGCACACTTAGTAGCCCTCTAAATTCCCCTGATAGTTTTTAATAAAGCCACTTGCTGTAGGGATCAGAGCCGCAGTGTTAAATTTAGGATTTAATTAACCTCCCTGTGTCTCTGTTTCCTACTATTGTCAGACAGCAGGCACAAGTGTGGTGGACATCAAGGGCTTTTGGAATGTGTGAGTGTGTGAGTGCGGGTTTAAAGTAAGTGTCCTGGTAATCGAGTCCAAAGAGCGTAGATGAGTCGAAGGATCATCATGTCAACTGTGAGATACAGATAGCTGGTAATAGAAGCGTCGATGGATAGAGCAGTAGGATGTATAGATAGAGGAAAGGACAGATGGAGGTGTGAAATGAAAGCACCTGGTCCAGAGAGTGAGTAGGCCAATCCAGAGAGGGATCAAGGGGTCGTGACCCATGACAGGTGTGGAGGATGGATGCTATCGCTGTAACATTCATGATGGACAAATGATGACAGCAGAGATAGGAAGATGTTGCCCACACTGAGGTGAAGGAGCTGCAGGGGTAGATCACAACTCAACACTTCACCAACTGTGTGCGTGCATGTACTGTATGTGCCCACGCCTCTTTCATATTCAATATTTCAGTGTATCTAATTCATCCAGTGTTTGCTCAGGTCCACATATGGTTTATTTGACTAATGTTAATGAGTGCTTCTCCTGCCAAACCAAAAGAAGATAAATATACTATTAAGTTGAGCAAAGGGAATTGTGTTACACTGAGACTCCCGCTGCTTGTGGGCTTGATTTGTGCTGTGGAAATAAATCTCAAAAAGACAACAGAAACAAAACACACAAAGCCTGTGAATTTGAGATGAGTACAGAATGTACAATGAAGTGCTACATTAATACAAAGACACTGCAAAAACTGATGGGAATCTCGTTTGGCGTCCAGCTGAAAAAGTTGAAGGAAAGAGGTCAAATTCATCTAATCTCATAGGACATCTGATTGGTGGGTTACGGCTTTGAGGGTGGTATCAGATCGTGGTGGAGCTTGGTTAGTGGCTTCTCATGTGTGGTGCAGGGTAGTTGTGTGCATTTCTGGGGTGCGGATCTGGAAATCTTTGCTGACGGAGACCAGGATGCCAAGCACTATCGGGAATGTTGGGAATGTTGGATGCCCTTTCACAATGACGTGTGTGTGTGTGTGTGTGTGTGTGTGTGTGTGTGTGTGTGTGTGTGTGTGTGTGTGTGTGTGTGTGTGTGTGTGTGTGTGTGTGTGTGTGTGTGTGTGTGTGTGTGTGTGTGTGTGTGTGTGTGTGTGTGTGTGTGTGTGTGTGTGTGTGTGTGTGTGTGTGTGTGTGTGTAAAAATATGAGTGAGTAAGCGAGAGATACATGAGAAATGTAAGGTAGTAACCAAGTGGCCTTGAAGAGTTTATAAGGTCTCCCATATAAACACAGTGACCCTGTAGCGATGCTCCGTACCTACTAACAGCCGAGCTAAATGGACTTATATGTTTCCCAAGCCTGCCGTTGCAAATAGACTCTCATTATACAGAGATTGTTTCATTTAAAAGGCATGTAACCTCTCATGCTAGGGGTTTGACATGGAACTATTTCTAGTTTTTCATTAAAATTCTCACTCTATATTTGGCTGTTTGTGTTAATTTAAAAAACATCTCAGGAAATCAAGATCAGCTTCGGACTCTAAACTTGTGGTATGAAATAAAAAACACATGTTTTTAGGCTAATTAAATACGTTTTTGGTCTCTTTTGTTGTGTTTTGCTAACTTTTATAGAATTATAGTAAAAACAAAAATCAGTGTAGTCAGCGAGTGGAAGTAGACAGCTACCATGTTTGATCTTTTTCTCTGCCTTTTAAGAGAGTCGTCATTTTTCTCGTGATGTGACTGTTTATGCTCTCAGCATGGAGAATCCAGCCTTGTGTTTAGCATCCGTCATGGTCTTATCACAACTGTACGGTTAAGGCTCCCTGATGAAACGGCTGCTCCAAGTAATAGACACCTCCAATTTGTTAAACAGAAAACCAGAAAAAGGCAGTTTTACTCTCGGAGGAGTAAATGTTTGCTGTGGCACATAGAACACTTTTGGGAACACTAAAGCTCAGGACTGTCTTGCAGCAGAGGAGTGAAGGCCATGTTTGGAGGAGTGTGGAATGCTTTGGCTTGTTGTCGTCCCGCTGGTCCGGTGATGGTGGTGTCAGGTTGACTGTGATCCCGAGTTACTTGCATTCCCATCGTCCCCTCCCTAAAAACATAACACCAACCATCCCAGTGCTGAGGCTGGATCATGGCATCAACCTACCAGTCATTATTGTCCCACCGCCATCTTTTCTGTCATATGGAGAGAGGCATGCTAATCCTTCTGTCCACACAAACACACATCAGATGTCAGAGGAGGTAAGATGGGAAGGACACTGTCACCTTGTGCAAAAGGGACTCTGTGTTTTCAGACAAATGGATAAACAGAGAGAGAGACAGACAGACAGACAGCGGCTGAGACTCAGCCAAGACGCTTAAAACAAAGGACACCGGAAGGAGCTTTGCATATTTTAAGCTTACTAATACTGTCCTCTTACACAAAAGCATATTTGAGTGTGACCATAGCTTTAAACATTCATGCATATGTATGTCTGCACACACACACATACACACAAGTTATTCTTGTCTATCCACTCATCTGAAAAAGTGCCGAGCTGGTTATGTTACATTGGGAATGGCCATTAAGGATTTGGAAGGCAGAGTCTGAAGCTGGATAACCCCTCGGCCAGTTTAATGTCCCTGTTATTGTTGCCGGCTCTGTGCTGTGCTTCTGACTGCACTACTCCTAATAATAAACTTGAACTTTCTTATTATGGGAGTAATTGTTCTAGGGTCCGTTTCAGGCAGGAGGTTTAACAAACTCCGAGTCTAACCCTGATCTCTGAGTTGATCTACCCTGAGATGGGAAACTTAGTTTTTGGTTTCAGAACAGCTGATTTGAGTTGGTTCAATCAACTCAGAGTAGGTTGACTCAGAGTTAACCGTGTGCACCACCATAATAAAAAGGCAGCATGAATGGATAAGTGATACTTTGATTCACCATGGCAACAACAACAAACGAACTGGTCGGCAGAAATACTGATGCGCACATACAGCGAGTTTGAACATGTGTTTAGTTAAAAAGCATCACAGCGGCTGCAGTAAAATTGCTGCTTGAGTCAATGTGTAAGCTCTAATGTAGTATTATTAATTTCATATTTAATCACAGGAAAACTATAATATTACCGGTGAAAACTGGAATGGTAGAAAGCGACACCTATTATTTGATTTAGGTGCAATCCTGTGGGAGAAAAAGCAAACTACTATTTCTAAGGTTGCAGCTAATCATTAACAGAATTTTGATTTAAAATGATTCATTTATTTATTTATTTTTAATGTCTCTTACTGGTTTGTGTGCAGGGAACTCTACAAAAACGTTTAAAACACGTTTCAGAGCAAGTCACACTCTTCGACGCTTGGCCATCAAGTGGCTTTACTAATATGCTCCGCATCAACATTGATGTAAAGAAAACTGCCGTTTGCAAAAACAAATGCGACACAAATAATCTGCTAAGAGCATGACCACGATGGGTGACGTTTGTCATATGAGGATGGATAAGGTTATGTAGGGTACATAACTGACAGACTGGGAAGAAAAACGATACTGCTCAAATAGGTAGTCACATCTGGAAATGAAAATACATCGGGGCCTCAATATCATCTCCAGACGTATGTTTAACTCCCTGCGAAGTAATACTGCTTTTTCATCAACAGGGTCGTCACAAAAGGAAATGCCATGTTTTGAGTAAAAAAGTATTAACCATCACTGTTTTTTGTATTTATGCAGATAACAAACTGCGCTAATATGCGCAAAGTAGGCTACAGAATGAATGAATGAATGAATGAATGAATGAGTGAGGAAATGAAAGAGCGCTGTGTCAGAGGGAGGAGACACAGAGAAGAAAACCTGCTCCCGACCAGGTTAGGTTCACAGACTCCGTTACCTGAGTCTGAGGTTAAGTTACCTCTCTTTCCCAAACGGGCTAGAGTTCCCCTTCTTTCCCAGGTTTGATTAACCTCCCTTTCTGAACCAGAAAACCCAGAGTTTCTCTCATCCCAGGGTTAACTAACTCCGAGTTGGAAACCTGCTTTCTGAAACGGACCCCTGGTTAGGTGGAATGTGGGTTCAGTCTGTGGGTGGCCAGGCACAGACTGTCTGCAATGGCTCCAAATGCTTAGATTTCCTCGGGAAGATTTGCCTTGCCATGCGTCACTTTGCCTGCACGCACACTGACCCTCGAGGCTGTTTGAATTGGAGAGTACAGATTTTGTCAGACATTCAGTTTCAGTGACTTTTTGAAAATGTGATGTAATCAGTTTCAATCAGCCATAGATATTTGTGGACACTGACCAACAGAAAGTTAGAGGAAAAGCAGAGGATGAGTGTTGATTAATTTTGTCATTAAATCGATGTTTTAAAACACAGAAAAATTATCCTGCAAATAATTGCCAGACTGGACTATGTCTCTATTGTTGTTGTTTAAACACATAGCCAACGGAAAAACTATTGAATTTCCAGCCAGTGTGGTTTGTTCCCCCAAAATTTGTATAAAGTCCTGTGTCAACACTTCCTCCTTTTCCAAATTCCACTCGAAAGCCTCAGGAATCCTTCCCACTGTATCGTCTATTGCCTCTGACAGAATTGTCTCATTGTGAAAATCAGGCTCATAAAAACGCTGCTCGGACTGTCTCGAGCAGTTGTGGTCAGTCGGATAAAGAGAATCAAGGGAGATGAGACTCTCCTAAAACACTGTATGTTGACTGCATGATATCAATTTCATTTCATTTTTATGTGTGCAAAAAGGAAACCGATGTGGAATTTAGCACTATAGCTGAGTTTAAGGATAAGGCCGGAGTTATTTTATCTTTTTCCAACTGTCAAATAATCCCATAAAATACCAAAAGCAACAATGACTTCATCCTTCTCACAAATGGTGTCTGTGTAGCCAAAGTCATAGAGCTCCATTGATGTCAAAAAACTATTAAAGACACATCAATGAGCCACGCTGTTGCCCAAGTCGGGTGACATGTTCCTTCTTCACAAAAAACATTAGCACATTAGTTTATTTTGATTCAAATCCACTGTGCTGCTTTAAATAGCACACCCAATGTCTGGGGATAAAAATAGTCCCCAATAAATGCACTGTTTACTCCTGTTTGGCACCCAGATAACTCGACAGTAACGTTTGCTTAAAAACTACAGTACCCAGCTGTTTTAAATTATTTAGCCTTTTCTAAACCATGAAACTATATTTGTTTGACCTGTTTTACATCTTACATATTCAGTAGGAGCAAATGGGCTTCGGGTCATTGCCACAGCCAGGTTAGTCAGACTAACACATTGTTGGTTTATGTCTTTTCACAGAATATGTTGATTACAATAATAAAATGTAATTTGTCAGGCTTATCCTTTAACCTGTTTTTGCTTTTCCAAACGACCAGTGCAGAACTCTTAGAAGCCTTTTTCAACGCAAATCCCAAATCATTACCTCTGTGTGGCCTGGCACGTTGCAGTAAAGTGTGCTGAGTGTGTATGGCGTGCAGTCACTCTACGATGCCTATCACTGTGATTAGAAGTGTTATTAGTTCCAGCTCTGCCAGCTCAAGCAGAGCCTTAAAAAACATGTTTATCTATGGACACATGAAGTATAAGAACATATGTACGCACACGCACACACACACACACACACACACACACACACAGGTGTATTCAAGCATGAAAATGTATGTGTGCCTCACACAAACAAACGTGCAAGCAACCTCTCCACTCTCACTCTTTGTTTTTGTTGTTCTGTCTGTGTGTGTAGTCTTGTCCCCGTGTGTGTGTGTGTGTGTGTGTGTGTGTGTGTGTGTTTTACATGGTGCATTTGCCGTTTGTGTGTCTGTTTATCTTTGCCATATGTTTCTAATTCATGAGGGTCTAATAGAGGATTTAAAACACATTAGTTTCTAGAGGAACCAGCTCTTTCTGCGTTGCTTTCTGTTGGAAACACAGTTCACATCTCTCTGTATTAATGAGCATAATTGCTGTGTTCGATTTGTGTACTTTTTTCCTGCATAAGCAGATGTTTATGTGTAAACACTCCTCCAGATGGAACATCAAATGGATCTTTGAATGGCCGAAAAGGAAAACGTGTCGCTGACTGCTTTTTATAGATGATTTACTGTGTATGACATCTCTTTTGGCTCAGAGGGTCTTCTCATGCTTTTGTACAAGACTCTTACATCATTATCTTGTATAAAGTATGAAATGATTATTATTTTTCCATGTGAATTGATTTCACTAATATCCCATTTAATTGATTCCCCCTCAGTATTATCTGTTTTAAGCCTCTCTTGGTAGTTTTTTTGTCATGTTTGCAGGAGTCTCCCTGTACTCAGATTGTAATGTCTTTATGTTGTGGAATGTGTTTGAAGAGTTGGTAGGAGTGTGCTGCCCTCTGCCCCTCTCTCTCCTCCATGCTGTATGATGTGTGTTAGCCTTGCCCCTACTGTGCCGCCTCTACACCCTTTTCCTCTCCCCGTGCCAGACCTCCCCTTATGCCCTCTGCTCCTTGGACCTCTGCGCTTTCAACCCTTACACTCCCATAGGGCCGTCTTTCTTATCGTCCCCATCCTTCCACCCTCAACCCCAACCCTTCTTTGTCCTCCTCGATCTTCACCTACTGTCCATGGTTCCCTCTCGGCCTGTCTCCATCGGCCTCAGAGCTGCAGATTTTTATCAACAGGACTACTTGGAGCTTCAACCACCCCACTGTCCCTTGGTGCACCTCTTCAGCTTCCACGATCTGGAGCTTGATGCTGGGGTAGAGGAATGTGTACGAGGCAAGAAGTCCCTTCTGTGATGAACACTCAAACACACATACACAACTTGTGTTTTCTGTTTGAAGGAAACAGCAATATTATAGTGTGAAGACAGATGGCTGCCAGTTCTCATCATCTTCTCGATTACTTGACCTCACATCTGGCCTGAAGGAGCTGCCGAAAAGCAAGGTGTATGTGTGTCCTGTGCATCTATGTGTGTGTGTGCAGAGGGTAGAGGTTGGATCCCAGTGGTGCAGTTTATAGGACATCAGTTATTAGATTAGGGAAACATAAATAAAGGGCTGTCATTGCAAATGCTGATTAATTTTGCGTGCATGATGCTCTTTTATGTTTAGCTAAATCCTAAAGCTTAGAGCTAATCTTCTTCTGAAGTCCATTCATCTCTTTGTCTGACTGTTCCTCCTCTATCTTCATCCACATGTCTGCCTTCACGGCCATGTGTTGAGTTATAATTGTTCTGTGGTGTTGAATTGTTAGAACTCTGGTGACCTTTGGGCCTGGTCCCTAAGAGAAAGTTCAGTACCAGGAATATAAACATCACTCTTCTCCTGGGCCACATATACTGCCCCATACACAAAACAGCCCACCAGCAGTGCTACTGGGAGCAGCGGATGCCAAGGCTCTTTGGTTTTGAATAAATGCATTGAGAAATAGAAGCAGAAAGTTGCAACATGCTCTTCTCTGGGAACAATTTTGAAGTAATCTATAGATATCAGTCAACCTTGTTTGACAGAATGGGACATTCCCCCTCATCAGTCCAGATGTCCCTCTTGCAAGAGGCCCTTTTAAAGGAGCGTGAGAGTAGGGATGGGCAACACCCAAGTTGAAATGTAGATGCTTTTAATCTCTCTTACATAAGCACATTAGCGAGGCAAGGATCATGTGTGGGTAGTTTACACAGAAGGTGCAGTTATGCTCTGGCTAGTCTGGCTCCTCCGAGACCCTCCTCCAAAGCGCGCTGAATAAGGGTCTGGCTACTCCACATGGCATATTGGGATGGAAAAAAACGTGCTCTGGTTTAATGGCATTTCTTTAAACCAAACAGAATCGTAATGGGCGGTGCTAAACTCCGCAAAAAGCTGCTGCAAAATAGTTGTGCGAGAAATAAACTTAGATTGGACAGATAGTCCAGCTAGCTGTCTCAATTTTGCCCCAGAGTCTCATTTCTCAGTCTCTTTTAGTTAATGTGGCAGATGCTTTATTACAAATAAAAGAAGTGAAGGTGTAAAAAAGGCAAGTATTGCTTTTATTCTTTGCATATTCCTCTAGAAAAACTTGACTCCCACACTTTGGCCTTGTCCCCGGCAGACAGCAAGAAAACAACCCCGTAGCGCTGATGGATGAATCTCACACTGTGTGGAACTTTTGATATCTTCCTCTTCTTTTTCAACCCTTCAGTCAATCTTCATTTTCTCCAGAGAGGTTGAGAGGCAGGGCCAGGCCAAGCTGCTCAGTGTCTGACAAGCTGGGCTTCCTGTTGGGTGATAAGTGACGGAGCAGGGCCCGAGTGGTCAGAGTCTGCAGGGAACAACTCCGGGGAGGCCCTTAGGGGTCGGAGGGCGGGTCAGAGGTCACATGTGAGGAAGATGAAGAGAGACTGGGTTGAGCTCCTCGAGGTACCACAACACAGATGGCAATGAGGGGAAATAAGAGAGGGAGCTGGTTAGGGCTGCACAATTAATCGCATTTAAACTGCGATCAGGATTTTGGCTTCCCACGATCACATTTGTGTGATAGAGCGATATTTAAAATGCGTCATTCCGTTCATAGAATGCTCCGTGTTTTTGTTTTTTTTGCCAAGCCAATCTACCGCTCCGTAAACCACTGTCGGATCATGTGCCAGTCAGAGTTGTTCCCTGCATTGCACACCTTAGTTTCTAGATGTAGACAGTCACAAAGGATAGAGTAAGCCCCGCCCCCATTAACTTACACGGTTCCCAGCAACATGGACAGTGGCGACGGCACCGGTCCACAATTCTGACATTTGTCTACAGTTTTAAATGTTATTAGCACAGCTGTATATTGTTAAGTATGAGGGGCAAACCTGTATTTGTAACAGTGTTTCCGCTGGTAACTCTGCTGTGGCAGCCACATCAAGACACAAAGAAACTTTTATGGAATGCAACTAACTTCTGTTCGTGGAGTAATGTTACTCTAACTCGCTATTTAGTGTGTGAGAAGGAGCCTGCTGGACCTGGGCGAGAGATGTGACCCGGACCCAAGGCCAGAATATCATGGTTCATAAAAATGCAGCGCAGTGACGATACAGATGTTTCATACACATGACATGTGTTACTCTGCTGACCCGCCATCCGATCCGTGCTGGACTCATTCATAATGACTCAAAATACAGATGCCATTTTTTTGTCCTGGACTAGTAGAACATCTCTAGCTATTAAGGCTAAATAGCCTATAGGCTATTTATAACTATAACTATTTATACCTATTTATACAATAAAATGTGTTATGGTTAAAATCAACAAATAAGTGTGATAATTAATCGTGATCTCAATATTGATCAAAATAATCATGATTATCATTTTGGCCATACTTGTGCAACCCTAGAGCTGGTGTCGCGGTGCAGGCCGAGGCATGGGAACTACTACTACAAAGTGTGTGTGTCTGTGTGTGTGACCTTTTTAAAACTAGCCCTCCCACACTAATGAAGCACTCTACGAGCTCAAACACTCCACTCAAAGCATAATAATCAAAGAGGAAAGCTGTCTGATCTGAGCAATTAAGAGGTTTGTTTTCTGAATGCCTTTTTGAAGCAGCTGACATGCTGCCCATTCATCTTTAATTGCTCAGGGCAAAAAATCCACATTGCGTTACAGATAGGTGCACATATTTGGGCAAGCTGTTTATTTACCATGAAATTTAAACTACACGTTCCTTGGCTCGTATTATAATTTGTGTCATGAGTGCTTTTCTGTTATGCTCTGAGCTTTCCTTTAATGGGGTCCTTAATGGGCGCTGCAGCAGTTGGCAGGTGGGACTAATTAGGATCTGTGTATGACTATGTACATAAGTGTGTAAGAGAGAGAGAAAGAAAGTGAGGAAATCAGCCTGAGATGGAGGGTGTGTGTGGAGGTCTGGATGCATGTGTGTACTCACACATGCATCGCTTTTAGCGTGTGTGTTTGTGTATTTGCAGAGAATCCCAGGACTGGACTTCAGCTGTGGAGTGACCCATAGCTGGGGTCCTGTAGACCGGGGCAGAGCGCTGAAGTGGGTCTCTGATGTCTCAGTGGGTGCTCTCCGTAACAGCGTCCTGTTTGCCCACACTAACTCTGTTAGCTGCAGTAATGCCATTTTAAAGAGCGTTATGAAGGTGTTCTGCTCAAGGTGATACAACCTGAGTTGAGTTAAACTCAGGAAACGGCTCAAAACAAGGGAAACATAAATGCTTTCACACTCTGTTAGTCACGTCATCAAACTCTGGTGAGTCTTTCTTTTTCAGCATATTTGGCTAATTGCCTCCTGTTCTGCCTGGCTCCTCCGCATAATAAAAATCAAATCTCTCTCTGCAGACGAGCATTTCCTGTTTGGCCAGAAATTGACTTTAGAGATAAGGCCTATTTGCATAAAGATGGCAGAAAGAGGAGAGTAGCGTGTAATTTTTTGCAGGGAGAAGGAAAGTGAGGCCAGAGCTTGTTTCTGCTGGAGGGTAAAGTTCTTGTCCTGGTAGTGGTCTGGTTATCTTTTTACCAATCTTTAGATTCAGTTGATTTTATTTGATGTTCTCTTATCATATATGCCGGCCTAAGGACAGTTCCCGTGCACTTGGCGTAGCATGAGAATCGTTATGCAGTCCAAATGTGCTGATTTGTTGAGATGCTATCAGGAGTCTAACCAATGTTTCTTAGATGTGATACGCAGAGAATTTACCACAACAGGCAGAGGGGGGGAATTATTAGAATAACTTGGAGGACTAGTTGGGCAGTTTGGAAAGTGCATGTGGTTTATTGGCAAGAGTTACGTGAGAAGACTATTTGGTATCGATCAAATTATCAAAAGCGAATAAGTGACTTTCCCAAATGCCAACTGCTCCTTTTGAAGAAATATAGGCAACGGAGCATGTTTTTATTCAGTTAGCTTGTAAATCCATCTTAGTACCTTGACGAGCTGTTATCACATTCCCCTTCTAGAAGTGTTCCTCCAACCAGTCAGTACTCCTCAGTTAGCCCCTTAACAGCAACCGCAGCAGCAGCCACCATCCAGCCATCCATGCATTAGCACGGTCTCACCTTTCCAAAGACTGGCTGACTTTCAAAGACGGACTTTGTTTGCATATGATAATGTGTAGCTGTGGTTATTGTGTCAGATGAGACATGTTATGAGGGCCGTGGAGATGTCTGTGTGCGATAGCATTTAGTAGGAACACGCTGCTTTCTGTTTCAGAGTGAGCTCGTCTGTGTTTCTGGATCAGGTAATGAGCTGAATGGGGGCTCATGTGTGTCACTTCAAACAGTTCTTATGCTGTTATTGGAACCTCATGTCTCAGTTACATTTTCAGCATTCTTTCTTTCAGTGTTATATATTTCGTCTCCATCAGTGAAACCCCAGATCCCCCAAAAACGTGTATTTTATGGATTTCTTTTTTTCAAATGCACTGCAATATGTCCACTGACAATTTAAAAGAAAGTGCTGCCCTGTCATCCAGTGGCACAGCAGAAGTGGAAACACATCAAGCGTTAACTCAGTGTTGGGGTCAGAGATTGTCTCTGGCTTTCTTCAACCACCCTTTGAGACAAAGGAGCCTAACTCATGACAAACATATGGTTTTAGCCAGAGATTAGGAATTTGCAGGTTTGTTGAATATAGATATATGTATATGGATGTTAAATGGTGGAAGATTTTGTTATCTTTGGATGATGGTCAGTCCGTCAATCCTGTCTTCCTAACAGTTTGCAGTGTAAGTCAGCGGGGAATCTAAACAGCTAGCCAAATTAGAATAACATTTAGTATTGATGTTCATAATCTCCAAAATATGCATTTTAATCATGTTGTGCATTTCAGTGGATACCTGAAAGTTAAAATGTTGTCACAAATTAATAACACAAAATTGTACCTAGAGTTTTATTCAGTTACACATGCAAACAGACAATCTTATCCCTTACTTTGTAGATCCTGTGAGGTATCCTTTGAGAATATAATTGAATTGTTTCATCCCTGGTATCGTTAGAATATATTTAGTACAGATGACAAAACGGCACCTTTTTCAATATTTTATGTTTTCTCCAAAATCTTCTATTTCTTTAAAAAAAATATAACAACTTCTGAAATGCATTGGTTTGTTGGTGTTGATGTAAAACCTAGCCACACCTCTGAGTAGAACATTTATATTTTGCATTTGTATTCCCCCAGCATGGGTCAAATTAATCTGCTGTACAAACACTCTCTTATCTGAGGGATGCCAGTCAGGCTCCAGCCCCCCCCCCCATGGGTGTACTGGATGCTGATAGGTCAAAGGTCTTCCATTACTGTGGCAGTTTATCACATTAGGCCAGGGTTAGCACTGATAGCACCCAGTAGCATGATTGATCATAACGCTTTAAATTTGCCCAACTTCACCACAGAGCTGCCATTTTCCTAACCACGCCATCAAATCCCCCTAACTGCGGGATCAGAAGTGATCTAATTGGCTGAGAGAGACTTCTGGCAATACTTATCCTTCCTCTGTGGTTTTCCTAGCTTACACGGGTGTTGTGGGAATGAAGCTGGGGCTGGAATGATGTCCTTGTGTACTGTGTACAGATACTGTTCAAACTAATTCAAACACATGGGATACTATAAATGTTTGTGTCTGCTCTGTTTTTAGTGGCAAGTTTGCATTATACAGTCTTACCTAACACACACACACACACACACATATGATTTCCTACGGGCACTGGTGCTCACATGTATACAAACACACACTGGGCTTTCTAGAGTACACCGCATGAGTCAGCCATCATTGCGTGGGTACATACCTGTCAGAATTCATGGAAATAAAGTTCAGGTGAGAAGATGGAAGAATGTTAACCGATCTCAGAGGCTGATCTGTTTAACTGCTCAGGAGTTATGAGCTCCGGTTTATAGAACTGAAATGAGGTCCAGTAAAAAGTGACAAATCATGTGTACTTTGTGACTGTTTTCAAAAACAGACCCTTGCATTTTTAGAATAAGAATAATTAGAATTTGTATGAATTTTTAATCTATCTCTTAACATCCAGACATCCAGCATTTAACTATTGCAAATTCTTATTGCAGTTTGGACAAGAGCTCATGTGGTGGCATAGGCATAAAAGTTCTCTAATACTGAAACAATCCATCCCAGTGATTATTTGAATCACTGAATTGCATAAATGAACTTGCTGAGTCCGTATGTGGGTATATAAATTTTTGTAATGATGTGGTTGTAGAGGAAAAGAGGGTTAAGACATATGCAAATTGTAAACCCTGGATGAATGCTGAGATTAAAAGGTTAATTAATGACAAGAGGAAATACTTTGCTAGGGGAGACAAAGTTACACTGAAAAAGATCCACAAAGATCTTAAAAGGGAGATAAATAAAGAGAAATATCGGTATAAATGCGAAATAGAAAATTATTTTAAAGTAAATCATATGAAGAAGGTCTGGGAAGGAATGCGGTTAATAAGTGGTTATGCAGGGAAAGGGAAGGTAAATAGTTTTCAGCTAAATGGCACAAGAGAATATGCTAATAACCTAAATCACTTTTATAATAGATTTGACAAAATAGACTTTTCTGATGAAAGATAAAGACTTAGGGAAATGATTGGGTGCACAGAGGATGATGACTATACTCTACAAACAACCAATCAGGAGGTATATGGTATGTTCATGAGGCTAAAGGCTACCAAAGCAGCAGGCCCAGATGGACTGTCTCCAAAAGTATTAAAAGGCTGTGCTTTCCAGTTGGCAAACATTTTTTCAAGTATTTTTAATTACTGTTTCTCTCATAAAGTGTTGCCTGATTTATGGAAACAATCTTGCATTATACCAGTACCTAAAAACAAATCTATTGAGAGTATGAATGATCTTAGACCAGTTGCTTTAACCTCCATAGCTATGAAGGTATGTGAGAAAATCATGTTGAATAGTCTTAAGCCTCATGTGGATCAGTATCTTGACCCCTGCCAATTTGCTTATCGGAGAGGGGCTGAGGATGCTATTGTCTGTAAGTTGGACAGTGTCTATGCTCACCTGGATGCAGGGGGACGGTGTGTGAGAATTCTATACTATGATTTTAGCTCAGCGTTCAATACGATACAACCACACATCCTCGTAAATAAGCTTTTGATGATGAAGGTTCCAGGTGTTTTTAGCTTGCTCATTTTAAATTTTTTTGAAAACAGGTCTCAATTTGTTAAGTTAAACTCAAAAGTTAAGTCAGACAATATTATGTCAAACACAGGGTCACCTCAGGGAACTGTTTTATCACCTTTTTTTTTACCATTTACACGGCAGACTACCGTCCACAGCTGGCTAGCTGTCAGGTTGTTAAATTTGCGGACGACACAGCGCTCATTGGGTTAATGGAAAATGATGACTATAGTTACTATCAAAATGAGATAAAAGCCTTTGTTGATTACTGTGATATGCATTCGGGCGTTGTTTTCAACAACAGTCTAAAATGGTCTGATCATGTTGACTCATTGAGGAAAAAATGTAGTCCACGGGTCTACTGTATGAGGAAGCTGCAGTCCTTTAAGGTGAACACGGATGTGGTGAAAATGTTTTTTATGTCAGTCATATGTAGTGTTTGGAGTTACTGTGTGGTGGGGTGGGGGGGAAATGCTGGGTTAACTGAGAAGGCCAGAATTGATAGAGTGACTAAAAGGGCTGGGAAAATGGTGGGAGAGTTAAATACAGTTGATCACGTATATGACGATCATCTGGTAAAAATGACTCAGAAAATAACGAGGGACCCGGGTCACCCCCTTCATGGTAATCTGTCCGGCAGGGTCATAGAGCGTAGTGGTAGGCTAAGACCTCCTGTGACACGAACTGGGCGGTATGCTCTTTCTTTTATCCCTCAGGCTATTAGACAGCACAACAAGCACTTTAAACGTACATCTGTATGAGTTTTTATCATTTATTTATTGTATTTATGTATAGTATTGTATTTGTGGTATTGTATTTAAATTCTTTACTTTTTATGGGTAGGGTGGCGAGTGTGAGCATTGTAATTTCCATTTTTGTGGATGAAATAAACTTGACTTGACTTGATTTTACTGCCTTAATTTCCTCAACAAAGCTACGTTATCAACATGTGGTAATGCGGCTACAAAAATTTCGTCGTTGCAGTAGCACAAGGAAAAGAACATTTAAAAATAAAGGTGTATATAAAATTAAAATAAGAATAGAAGTAAAAAATCTTGCATTCAGGAAGTTTCAACACACAAGACTCCTACGTGAAAGGTGGAAATACATCTAAAAGTGATGTTGTGGTTTGAACAACAACTAACTGTTGTATTAAATAAATATAATTTGATGGTCTAATACACGCAAACCCACAAAAAAAATGTCTCTCCTAGTACATTGTCTTGTTATTTTCTCCACTGGGTGGTTCCTCTGCTGCAGCTGCAACTAAGTGTATTGCTCAAGGCCATTGATATGGGAGCTTTTGATTTTGGGAAGAATACTTCTCATTCACTTTCCTGTCACATATATTTGTTTCCTTTCCAGCTAACCTTAAGGCAATCATCGCCCACAGTGATTATGGGCTAATCAATCGTATTTATTGCCTGGCATGGAACAAAAAGGCCTACAGATAACTGTTTTTCTGCACTCATATGGAACCACACAGTCTGGTCATAGTTAAGCTCTGGTGAATACTTCTGGTGAGTACGCATGAAATCTCAAACTTCTCTCCACCACCACTTCTATAAAGGTCTTCTTATGTCAGTTACTCCTAACAAACAGCACATGGTTCCTGTTTTTGGGAGGCATTTCTCACCGTTGTTGTACTCTGTGGTTTGTTGCTCCGAATCAACAGAAGGACTGACATAAACGGTAAATGTTCCTACGGGGAGGGGGGGGTTAGCTCTGAACAGTTGCGAGTGCATTTATATTCAGTGTTACATGAGAAGAGATGAGATAATTTTAGAAGGGTAATGTAATGTCATGCTACTCAAAAACCCAGGTGGAGGCAAAGTCCATGTCTTCATGACGTCAGAATTGACTAATGGGAGAGTGGAAAATTGGACAGCACTTTCACTCAAGTTAAGTCATTAAGTTCTTATGAATGTCTATTAAAAAAGTATTTTAGACTGACCTTTATTCAAATTATCTAAATTTTGTGCTTTGCGTCTGTTTTTCCCAAATTTTGTATTAACTTGACTGGGTTTTCAGATTTTATGCTTTCTTATAAAGCACTTCATAACTTGTTTGTGAAACCTGTATTTCCTGACTCTTCCCACTCCCCCCTTTTATTGTTTATAGCTGCGACCACCAGCTCTTTAGCTTGCTCTGTTGTTTGGTCGGTCCACAAAAATGACCCTACCTTCTGGCGGCCACAGTACTCCCTCTTTAGGAGGCCTAAATTAGTCATGGAGGTTAATTGTTTGTGAGTGTTTGAATGCAAGAACATGTGGATGTATGTGCATATGTACTGTAGTTATTGCAAATTTTGGCTTGTTTTTCTTCCTTATTCTTTCACCATCGCTTCTCTCTTTTGCTGTCATATTTCTATCTTCTTTTTGCATCTGCCGGCTTTTATTTTAATATTAGCGTAGTTGGGAATACATTTGTGAAATTTACAAAATGTATGAATCATGGCCCATGCATTAGTGTAAAATACCCTGAAATCAGATCTGCCTCTCTGTGTGATAATACCGTGCTGCCTGGGAGCACACGCCTGTGAAACAGCTCAAGTTGCTTTGTTGAGCTCAGTGCTGTACAGCTGATGGCGGTCTGTTTACTGACCTGACTGATGAGGTTCAGGATGCCTGTTAATAAAACTATAGCACCAGTTCCCACTGTGAACCCCTGCAACAGTCTGGGATAAAATCCAAAATGTTCCATTGTTTTCTTTCTTTTTGATTCTGTGACTCATTAGTGTGTGTGTGTGTGTGTGTGTGTGTGTGTGTGTGTGACTTGCCTCTTGCACAACATGTCAGTGTTTGAATCTTTCTTTGTGATACTCGGTGTCTCAGTCACAAGCTAAAATGGGATGTAAATTTATGAATAGTTTGTGTTGAATAGCTGGCAGCATGTTTGAGGAGAGACTTTTTATTTTATTTTTGTTGGAGCGTCCCACTGACCCTTGTTCAACGCCCACAACCTCATCCCTCACAAAGACTTTCACCCATGCACATGTGACCCACACTCTATTGCCAGCTGTTTTTAATAATAGCAGAAGATAACACTTCTAAGTGGGGACGATGCTTGATTTTAGCGTTCATGTTTGCTATTTCCAAACATTTTTCATAGATCAAATTTGGACTCTCCGAAGGAATTCTTTCACAAAACAGCCCGTACCACTCAGGATTTGAAAAATAATTTATTCGGAATCTAGAGCTAAATCTAGGCTGCCTGATTCCCAATCTCTCCTGTTATAAAAGGCTCTGATACGGGGGCTGAGGAGGTGATTAACCAGCCCGATGACTTAAGTTGATGAGTTTGTTACAAGAAAACAAAGGCAGGGGGAACCTGAGGGTCTGATATGTGTTTGAGGGCTGCAGGGGGTTAAGCTGCACTTTTAAAGAACATCCAGTTGTTCAAAAAGCAGAATCTTACAGTCTTCCTGCCCCCTGCCATCTTATTCCTGTCCAGTTGATCTGATGTCATAAACACACACACACAATGTCAACTCACGCAGTCTAGCTGAATGGGTATGAATCTGGGATTATTGTTATCTGGTTGCTCATTTCCTGCCTGCCTTTTCCCACCTCATTGGCCTGCCCTTAAACACACACACACACTCACACACTCACAGCAAGCCCAGGGGTCGGAGGGAGAGAGATTAAGAAGCTAGTCATAGAGGTTAAAGGTTACTAAGTTCCTACCTCCCAATGATTCTGGGTCAGTATGGTGTGCAACTGTGTGCACTCTTGCGAATGTGCTCGTGTGAGCATGTGTGTTCAAGGTGGACAAAGCGGAGCTTGTGTGCACAAGCGCACAGCTGCGAGGGCAACATCGTGTTATCGAGGTCTTAATCAGAGTGCTTACACCTGGGGTTAGAAGGTCGATGGGTGACGCTAGGTTTTGATTGGGCTCCTGGGAACCTGATAGAGCCCTAGGGCGTAATGGCAGGGTGGCAATGGAGGACCATAGCACAGTGACAATGCTGATTTCTCTCGGTCAGTGCACCCAGCATGCTTTTTTGCACATGGACACATAACATATCGTGTCCACAACACATGGACAAAAGCCAGAGGTTCGTTATTACAAAACAGGAAGAGCCTACTGTGCGGCTAAACCAGCAATCATCTCCTATACCTCAAAACCTTTAAACCATCAGATTGGCTCTTATCTTGCTCCCTACCCCAGCCTGCAGAGTGTAGCACAATACAGGACATCAATCAGCTGAATGTGTCATTATAAATGAAAGAATAAAGACAGAAATGCTTTATTGGGCTTTTGATGGGAGTCTCTCTCCTTAGTATGCACTGCTTGATCTCATGCCAAGTGTCTGAAGGCAGGGATGACTCACATGGTTCTTGAGTATAGAGGACTGTTTTGATTGTGCATGTTTTGTGTGTGTATGTCATGGTCAAAAAGGTTTTTAAAATGTCTGAGCTTAAATTCACTCAAAAGCTGCTACTGGAAATTTGGAGCACCACTATCCTGTCCACATTTATTCACTTTAGTGTTCAAAAGTGCAAGAATTTCCCCCCCGTGGGCCACTGAAGGTGATTTGTGAATGCAGCCTGTTTTCCAGTGTGTTCTGGGAAAGAAACATGAGGCGGTTTTTGACTGGACTACTTTATGAATTATGAGGCAGTTTAGACCAGACCACTGTATGAATGCAGCCTGAAGCAGTAGAAAATGTTAGTAATGTGCCACCAGCAGTAGGAGAAAATACTGACCATACACAAACAATTTCATCAACCAAATATAAAACAACCAAGGAGGGAGAAAATAATACCAAGAGCTAGAAAATTGACTGTTTGGGGTCAAAGAAAATAATGTAAGGCCAGCAGAATTTTAGTGCTGCCTCTAACTTCTAATGACTAGTCTTTCAACAAATGTTTCGATAAGTTCCCTAATCTAAATAACTAATTTAAAAATGAAGTTTTTGTTCTGTTATTAATGTATACATTTTATTTTTTTTTACCTTATTTACTGAAGGGCCAAAACATGAAATGTCACCTGTGCCATAAACAATATAAATAACTTAAATGTTACTTTGGCTTTGCTGTAATCAAATCCGTATGTTTAACATGAAGCATACTACTGCTTGAGTGAAGTGAATAAAGGGGAAACATACATGTGTACAAGGCAAGCAGCAGCAGCGCCGCGTCAGACACGTTTCTGATGTGCAAAGACAGAAAACGCCACGCAACTGACACGCAACAGAAACTCCACGCAGGCAGTGTCCAGGAGCCCGTAGGCTATCCCATATTAGTCAGAGTTTGGACTACCCTACTATGCTTAGCTTAACTCTGGCTAATGATGAATGGCGCTGAAAGCAGGCAGGCAAGCAGCAATGCTGCTCGCGTTTACACTTGCGTGCATGGCGGGCTTTAAAACATCACTGCCAAAGTCTAGGCTGACTGTTTAACATCCGGAGACAGTCATTGTACTTCTCAAGAGTTAATAATCATGACAGACTAGCCCACTGTTTCATTCATAATCTTCTACTTATGTTGGCTTATGAGGTGAATTACAGTGAGCTGTTTGAGACGGGAGACCAAAAATAAATAGGCTATCAATAGTAAAATGACACAAATACTGCCGTCGACTTCTTATAATGGTTGATTACGTCGACTAAGTCAACTAATTTAGCATAATATCGGAATTTTCTAATTGGTAACAAGGAATCCTAGAGGTTTATTAATGTTTATTTGCCTATATGCAATGCACAAATACAATTAACATTTCCATAAGTTGCACCTGAAAAAGTACAAAGTTTCCCCAGAAGGCAGAAATGAACTCCATGATTTAGTTGCCATCCGTCACTAGAGGCACAGTTTAGTAAACTGTGGTCAATTTCAGACTTCCAGAGAATATCCTGTTCCACCTCAATAGAATACCTTGCTGTGATGGGCTAATAGTCTTGTCTGGCTTCAAAGCAGACATCCCTCCTCTACTAAGCTCTTAAAGGTTAGTGAAGATATCTAAACAGTAAAACATGTAAGTAGTAAAGGTGAAGCAGAGGTGACTGCTGCGGTTCCTCTGGTTTTCCTCCATCCAGCTGACCTTTATGGCAGGGACAGCAGCAGTCACAACCAATCACTTTAATTTAAAACACATACTTGTTCTGAATAAATAAACCATATGACATTATACCTTTTGTATCCTGACCTGCCCGAATCATGTCAAATATATCATGTTTATCCTTTTAATAAACAGTATCCACTGTATCCACATCACATTTCTTATTGATTGTTTTTGGAGGCAGATGCTTTGCCGCGCTCTGAGCTTTTTAACAGGATCGCTTTAAATAAGGGGCCTTTATTTTGTAAGGGGTGACATGTTTGAGTGTTTGTTTTATACCCAATGTTTGCATGTTCTTGTTTATTCAAGCCTGGTCCAAAGTTCTCCATAATGGCTCCCCGAAGATAAATAGGTGGACAGTTTGGCATTGGATCCGCGAGGAAGGATGAGTGGATGACGACACGCTGGGCTGCCAAGAGAAAAGCATCCTGCGGTTATCTGCTGGACACTGATGCAAACATCTTCTTTCTCTTTAATGGACTCAGTTGTTGGAACGAGGGAGGCTGCCTTTTACTCTCTCTACTCCTTCTATATTTTCCCATGACTCAACTGCTAAAAAACCTCCACTCTGCTTGCACTTGCACTCTTTACCTCTTTGCGTTTTCTTTCTTTTGTACTCAAAAGATCTCCAAAGTCAAGCATGAACTGTCCACGTGAAGAAAAGCAGCAGTTCAGGTGCTCCCTTATGCCCATTTGAAGTTTTTTCTGCAGGGCAGCATCAAAGAAAATGTTAAATTCGAGTTTTTCAGCTGTCATGGTTTGGTTCTCTTTAATGTGTCTTTGACATTGCTGGGATTTTCTTTAGTCAACTTGAATTTTGCATTTTTTGCTGTGCAACACAATTCAAGAGCTTGGTCAGTTTTTGAGGATTTTTGATCCACTTGTTTGCAGAAATGCGCCTGGCATGTTGGCCCAGACACACACACACACACACACACACACACACACACACTCAAACACTGTAACCAAAGCCACATTGGTTCTTTTCATTCTTTCTCTAGAGAATTAAAGTAATTAGATGCCATGTGAGGTGCCACATTTCAACCATTGCAACATACCACTTGTGAATCCTGTTTTCTTTGCAATATAGTAAAATACGGCAACTGTAATATGGCATGGCATATGATGTGGAAAATAATAAATATAGTTGGAAAATATGGCAGTCAAACAGCTGGGTTATCTTAGTCATTGAAGTAAAGTCAATAAATCTGCATCTAACACCATTAGATTTATCCCAGAGAACTCTGGCGCAGTGCAATTTCATGTATCACAATCCAGCTTGTGCACACGGCCATGAATGCTGTGGGTCTATGTTAAAGCTGCAGTATGTGGCACACAGTGCTTCCAGTCTGCTGGTTGGACCGCAGGGTGTATCTATAGGGAGATTAGTGGCCTTCCGCTTACTAAATGGGCTCTGCTAGTTTTAGGACTCAGCTTTGTCACAACAGGCGGGAGGATTGCTCTTTCATTCAGCCTCAGTAACTGAGTGACCCCAAAACTGAACTGAGCAGATAGGAAGGGAAACAGGCAGATAAAAGTAGAAACTGTAATAATACAACCCTCATGAGTCATTTATTTAATATCATTGGTCATCAGAGGATGATCTGAGATTAAGAGGTAGATTATTAATAATTGATAAATTCTGTGTCGCAGCATAGTGCTGAAAAACCCTTGAGCAAGAGCATGTGTAACCTCTGCTCAGCTCCGAGATGAAAGACAGACCTCCTTCTCTGTGTTTTGGGTCTGTATCGATTTTTGTTGTTTCAGGAGGCGTGAAAGCCTCCGAAAGATCTCGATCCAGTCAGCTCCATAAAGCCGGTGGGGGGTGATGGAGGAGGCTGGGCAGGGGACTTCTCTGCCAGGGGTTGCCAGATGTGTGACCTGGCCCATCACTCTGCGATAAGAGCGACAGCTGACTCTCAGCCAGAGGTTTATGGGAACTTGTGTGGATGCATCCATTCTGCACGAGAAGAAAGACAGAACAATAAGTGCAGGGGAGACAAAGGTGGAGATATGAGATAGGGAAGATGGGCAAAATGACAAATAGGCTATTCAAAAATCAAAGTGTGGGAAAAGGGATTGAGAGAAAAAAATGAGTCTTCTGTTATTCATCTGCAGCTCGCATGTGTAGTCGTTTCACTGAATGTACCAGAGTGGCTCCTCAAGGCAACCTTAACCACCCGCTCACCCAACACAACAGTTTCATCCCTCTCTCTATCACTAACAGACTGTGTAATAAAACCAGTGTGTTTCACAGTCTCCTTTATTCAGTCTCTTTTTTTGTTTTGCCCCCCCCCCCCCCCACCCCACATCCAGCTCTTTGTGTAATTATCTCTCTAACATTGAGTCAGGCTGTGTAGGTTCACCAATTTGTACCGAGCTTACAGTGGACAGGAAAAGGCGATAGCGATTTATTAGCCAAATTTGTATTTTAATGGACTGCAGACGCTGCATGACACGTATGTCCACTCCCAGTGGCAGAGAGCTTTTTTTCTCAGTCTCTGATTGGCCTGTCCAGAGATGCCATCAGTGAGCTAATGGCATGTTATCTTTGATCGGCATCAGCATCAGAACCCCTGTTGTGCAAAGAACCTGGATACTGCAGAATAAAAACAGGCCTCATGTCGATCCTTGTTGTTTTAGCCCTCTGGGGAGAGGGATCTCTGCAGGGTTTAGGCCAATCCCTGTGTGTGTGTGTGTGTGTGTGTGTGTGTGTGTGTGTGTGTGTGTGTGTGTGTGTGTGTGTGTGTGTGTGTGTGTGTGTGTGTGTGTGTGTGTGTGTGTGTGTGTGTGTGTGTGTGTGTGTGTGTGTGTGTGTGTGTGTGTGTGTGTGTAGCCTCCCCGTAAAGTAGCTGTAATGAGATCAGCATGCTTTGTGCAGAAGAGAGAGCAGAAGACAAATATAGGCATGAGACATAGAGCAAAATATTAAACTGGCCTGTCAATCAGCTGGTCTTTAACAGAACATATCCCAATGAAGAGTATTTGATCAGTCAAGTAATTGATTCATTAAGTTGATTGACCATGCAATGGCAATTTTAATAAATCATCATTTATTAAGTAAAAATATCAAAGATTTTCCAGGCACAGACTCTTAAATGTGATGAATGGTTAATTCTGCCATTTTTATAGCTAGAACAGAACATTTTTCTGTCATGGAAAATGTTGTTTCTCTAGGTTTTTTTACGTTGGTTAGACTACTGCACATTCAAACAATGACTCAGTCTACCTAGGATAACATGGGAAAACTTGACCCCCTACCTGGTTGGCCCAATTATATTTCCATCTTTCTAAAATGGAGTTACAGCCAGGTTGAGGACAGTTGAAACAGCTGTTTCAACCGTCCCAACATAGACATATGCCTTTATAGCCTGTTTTGCTTTCCATGTAAACAAGCATGCAATATGAGAGTCTGGGATTGTGGAGAAAATAACCCAACAACGGCCTACTGAGTAAGCATGTAGTCAAACCTCTGAATGAAAAACACTCATTAATAATCAAAAAAATGTGACTGCTAATGAAGTTTGCTTTGGACCATCAAAACGTGTTTATCGGCTGTAACTCTGTGATAAAAGGAAATAACAGGGAGATATTTGGCTGATAGGGGGTTAACATGCTCTATGTTTTCACCTAAGGAAGTCTGTATGTCATCATTGCATTTGGAGAAAACTGGAATGTTTCAACCGTCCTGTGTTTCGATCGTCCCGGCTCTCCCTTACACTTAAGAGTTCTCAATGCTTGAGTTTACATGTAGGGACCCTTATTATGCTAACATGGAAGTGTGGTGCTATTTTGGGCCTTGATAGTGGTATAGAAATAGCAATTTATTTTTACTTCCTCCATGCCCTGACTACTAGCGTTATAAGGTATCAGCGGGAAGATTAGTAGAAGGTTGTTTTTCTCTAACAGTGTTTCAAAGATAATTTTGCTATACCTCATTGGTTGATCACAGCCGTCATCTGCTTTTTGTTTCCAACTGCCTCTTTCACGTCTTCAGCATGTGGCTCTGGTCCTCAGCTAAATACAAGGCATGCATGTGTCGTCGTTCTGGTCTGGGTTTGGTCTGCACAGGTATTGCATTAGGAACACGCATGCTTTTTCCGGTTGTTTTAAGCTGTGCAGAACAATCCACTCCTGGAGTTTCCCTGATCTTTGTGTCCGTGCTCCCTCAGCAACCCTCTCCTTCCTATCCACTCCTTGTAAAGGGGATTTGGGCATTTAAGGTATTTATTTGAAGGGACAGCTAAAGACATAAAAGGGGAGAAGGAGGGGAGAGACATGCAGCAAAGGGCTACAGGTCGGTATCAAACTGATCCTTTGTATGTGGGGCACACACTCAATCAGATGGGTTACCCAGGCGTCCTGGGCCTCTGTATGATTTTTCGAAGTTCAAATGAAAGTGCGGATCTCATTTGATCCTTGTGGATCCAGATCCTGAACTGTAAAAAGCTGTAAAGATTTTGACTTTGATGAGCTGTGCCAAAATAATCTAACTTTGATGAGCTCTAGTTTGGTAATCTAACTTTAATAACTGTCAGAAGCTCTGACTGTGGCAATGCTACCGCTGCTTATTCAAGAAGTGAGGCAGACAGGAACATTAGAGGGGAGACAGGGAGGAAGATAAAGGTGGAGAAGTTTATGCGGTGATCCAAAGTGAAAGTGAGGGATAAAAGAGAGTTGAGTTGGAGGAACAGAATGAATGTTGAGATAGATGTTGAAAGTCAGGGAAGAGCAGAAGAGAGAAACCCCTTAGAGAAGTCTGGGCCAATCTTCTCAGGCTGTTTAGAAATGTAAAGTGATGTTTACGGTTGTGTCGTTATTAATTGCAGGTGGAGAGGTTGAGATCACTGTTTTCTTTTCAGTCAGTAAATTCCACTCTAACCAACTCTGTCACCATGAGAAAGTGCCTCTTCACTGAAGAATAACTTTCTTCTTCTGTTGCATATAAATCAGTCAGAGGCTAGAGTTTGGTTTTGACTGGCTATTACAATGCCAATGTTTCTCATTAATGGATCATCTGTTATGTAAAATACTCTTACTGTTGTTTATGAGGTGGTGGGCATTTGGCCAAAATAACAGAAAGGATCTTAGATATGGTTTCCTCATGTTGCGATCCTATGTCAGTTGATTTAAAGTTCAAAGTTTAAATGTTCAGGCACATTTTAATGCAGCTTCTCACATGCTCAGTTGCCAAAAGGCTCCCCCTTGTGTCCAGAATCATTTTAAACGAGGGATCTCAAATAAATATATATCCAATATATTAATCTGCCCACAGTCCGAGAGTGTCGAAATCACATTTTCTTTGCATCCCTCACAGCTTTTCTTATGCAAAGACCATACTCCCTGGCCAAAAATGCAGAGAGACACAATCCTCATCAGACTTTGGTAGAACTACCCTACTGTGCTTTGACTTTTTTTAAATATCTGCCAAAACGAAGAAGATAAAATGTTAACAAAGCAACAAAAACAGAACAAAACCAACAAAAACAGTGACTACACGACAAGAGATGTTAGTTATTCTGTGCGTTTATGTATTCAGTCAGTTGTTTTTTAACCCCTTTGATGAATTAGGGTTTTATTTTTATTCGAATTGTCCATATTTTTCTGCCAGATATTGTTCCTACGTGTGTATTGAGTGAATCGTGTAACTTTAAAAGTGCTATACAAAGGAAGGTTATAATAATATTGTGATTTTTATTTTTTTATTTTTTTTGCCAAGTGTGATGTTTTTTTGTGTTTTAGACCTTGAGAGAGAAAGTGAGGACGTTTGACTGATCCTCACTTCGTTAAAGTGCCATGCAGACTTGCTTTTAGGGTTGAGGCATTTGGTTAAGGTTAGGTTAGGGTTAGGCATGTGGCTGTGATGGTTAAGGTCAGGTTTAGAGGATCATCAAAAGTGTAGAAGTACAAATGTGTGTGTGATTTGTGGTTTGCAGGAGGTGTGTTTTGATTGGAGAGCTGAAACATTGGTAGACAGCTGGGTATGTCGCTGGTTGGCTTGCTGAGGGCTTAAGATCACACACCTCCAGCCTCATGCATCATATGCAGGCATACATTTATGCACGCTCACAGATGCATGCACACTGCTGAAATTCGTTTTATTGTTCTAACCATTCTCTCTTTTTTTCTCTCCCTCCCTCATGTCCTCACAATGGTGTCTCCCTGCGGTTTTCACGTCAGGTATGTTGTTAAAGGTTTTTTCCTCTGCCTTTCTCTTTCCCCATTTCTCCCTGTTTTATTACACTGCCACAAAATTTCCAATCACTGTCTCTGCTTCCCACTGATATGTTAAACCACCACACGTCTCAAGCCATTCAACACATGAGAATGAATGGCCACCATGTGTTGAGCCAGCGGTGGTAGGATTGGGGCATATCACTGTGGTGCTTATATAGTACGCACATTGACAATGTGCCAGTAAATATCATCAATCACAGTCTTGTTTTGGCTCTTTTGAGTCAGCCATGTGGAAGTGATTTCTGTGGCTAAAACCCTGTTGATCTTCGGGTCCTGCAATGTATTCTACTCGTTTAGCATTTTTCTCTGCATTTTTATTTTCTGTTCTAGTCACACTTGCTCACATGGTGACTCTGCAGTTATTCACCCAGTTTAAAAACACATCCTCCCCCCTTTTTAGACCGTCATTCCTCTGAGGAAGGAAAGCAGAGTAGTTTTTCCTGTCTTGTTTTCTGATGTTTGATTAAAATGTTCTGCAAGAACCACTATCAAGCCCCACTTTCGTACAATAGGTCTGTGAAGCACATGTCCCTGTACGTGTTTGTAAATCTGAGTTCATGCTAACACATCCCTTAAGAATTTCCTGATGGGTGCTTGGTGGGTCTGGCTGCTGTATACGTCCCAACAGGGAGACACAAGTGACAAGGACCCCCTTTTCCTTCAACCACCTCTCAGACTTGCTAGCCAGCAAAGGCTTGTGTGGTTGGAGCTGATGCAGTCAAGAGTTCAGGGTGTCTGCTGGTGGAGTTCAGGGGAAAAGGAGGGGAGTTAGATGCACCCTGGGCACAGATTATCTTTTCGTCTGCCATGCAATGACTTATCCATGACAGAGCTTTATCACATCCGAGACACACACACACACACACACACACACACACACACACACACACACACACTGGGCCAATCACAGCATGCAGAGCTAATTGTGTAGACTGTGTCATCACGGGTTTCAGCACCACTTTCAAGCTGATTATGGTGACAAATATAATCACAAACGTCTGGATTTCTATTGTGTTTGATTTTTAGATAAAGACGTCTCGGTGAGTCACAGGATGTGTCTGAAACGGCACCAATTATCTACACTTCACAGCAGGCATTTTTGCCCGTATTTGGAAAAAATCAGAAAGAGTTGTAAAACATACTGTCCAGTGTAGCTGTAGTACAAATAGAGAAAATTCTTAAAGTCAGTAATTTGACTTAATAATGTCAGATCCAAAGCTATATCTACCTGAAGTTAGACATTAGTTAATTGTCATAAGCTACTGGTCATACCAAATCAAGTAATACCCCTGAGTATACCTACTGTAAGATGAGTTTATTTAGATGCCAATCTTTTAGATATTTCCTGACTTGAGTTTATTTGTTTTTTTCAAGCTTCCATAGAAGTAGTAGTCTTTCACATATGACACGTTATATGTCTGTTTTGTTGCTGTAGCAGATCTGACATACAAAGATATAATAAATTCATGTGTGTTTAGTGCAAAGCAAATGTTTGCAAAGCCTTGCCTTGTGGCATTTTCTTTTCGCTGACTGGCCAAGATCTGTAGACCTGAGGCTATCTAACCAGCTAACATCCCTGCAAAATGAAAGCAGTCATTGTAGTTGATGCTCTTTAACATGCTTTAGGACTGCCCTGAGACTATTACGCTTGTAAAATGAATTCTTTTAGAATGTAACAATTAGAGAGCTGATTGACAAGGTAAGAGCCAGTGAGTGTGGAAGCCTCCGCTGTCATTGCTGTTGATGCAGCACGTCTGATGACGGTGTTTCCCAGTGGAGGTTAGCCTGGTTTCCCGGCACTTCAAAAGGACATGCATACAGTACAACAACAAACTCAGAGCTCAGCACTTGGGGACCCTATTGGATACTGACTGTAGAATCAAAACAAATGTGATAAAGCAAATAGGACTCCCTCCCCTGGCCCAACGGATGCTTGCTGGGGGGGACACAGCTTGGCCTGCTGGGGGGGGCCTCTTTAATGTGCCGTGGAAGTGTCACGCTGGAATGCTCTGCACAAACAAGCCTCAGCTGATGTGTGTGTGTGTGTGTGTGTGTGTGTGTGTGTGTGTGTGTGTGTGTCTGTGGTCTAGGTATAGCTACATTTGTGGGGACCAAAAACTGTGAAAACAGTATACTTATGGGGACCTGACTGCTTTGTGGGGACCAAAATGCTGGTCCCCATACCGTTAAAGGGCTTTTTGAGGACTAAGACTTGGTTTTAGGAGTAGGGTTAGAGTTAGGTTAAGGTTAGGGTTAGGGTTAGGGTGAGGGTTAGGCATTTAGGTTTGATGGTTAAGGTTAGGGTAAGGGGCTAGGGAATGCATTATGTCAATGACTGGTCCCCACAAAGATAGGCAGACACGACTGTGTGTGTGTGTGTGTGTGTGTGTGTGTGTGTGTGTGTGTTTATACATAGTCCAGGTTTTTACACGGACCTGGGACCTGTTGCACGAAACCACAAAATAAGAAAATTAAGCCGGGATATTCAAGTTATCATAGATGAATTTAGCTTTGACTTGCAAGCAGGTTGAACTAAACACAGCCAAGTAATCATGGAGATTTATTCTTTGCTGCTAGCCAATACAGAGCAGGTTCACAGGCTCAGATTAAAGGAGACTTCCTGTCGATTATTAACAAGTAGCTCTGTTGTCTGTAAATTTGGAGTGCTGTCAGTAGAGAGAAAAAGGAAAGCAATCGGTGCTGCCTACATCGAGTTAGCCTCATGCTAGCGTTAGCACCCAACAGGCTTAAACAGGGCAGGTTTCAAACATGTTTTTAGCCTTTTAACATGGTAAAAATGTCATAAGTGCCAACCCATGATAAGTGATTCCTTACAAATGAACACAATGAATCTGACTGCAGTAGATGTGAAAGAAATCCATGAAAGTTGTGCTTATTTAGCTCTGTTAAGTTTCTGTGTTGATACTGCTTCAGGTCAGTCTATAAACTACAACACTGAAAAGAGATACAAACGTGTTTTCAAAAATAAGCTTGTGCTTATTGTTTTAAAGTAAATACTGTAGTACAACTAGCAGGAGACCAGTTATAAGTGAGGTAAATTTGGAGACACTGCCTTATTTAAATATTAAATTAGCTTGCATATTTTAGTTTATCTCTTTTCAGTGTTGTAGTTTGTAGACCTGTGTGTGTCGCTTCAGTGTCCACTCTCTCTGTAAAAATAGAGATGAGCCGCACAGCAGAGAAGAATAAAAAAAACATGATTAATACCTTGTTTTACAGCTTGCTTCGTGTATTGAAGTCTCTTACTACTTTTTCTGTTTTTTGTCCTGTTCTGATTTGTTCTGTATGAACATTAGCTGTACAAAGATATTTAGAATTAGGTTATAGAGATTGTGCATATGGTTGTAAAACATGTTCTCGCACTGTGAATAAGGGTTTGAAATTAAGCCTAGAGTCCTTAGGGTAAATTTCCCGAGGAACATTAATTCTGTCTGCTCACTTTGAAGGCAAAGTAGGCTAAATAATCCATTTTATTTATATAGTGCTTTACATGGTAGGCTAATCAAAGAAACAGTAAAACCAGCACATTTAGCACGTAAAAACTGATACAGCAGTAAAACCAACACATAAAACAAGCATATTAAAAGCAATTAAAACACAGTGTAGGCTACAACTTTGTAAAAATGTGGAGTGACTGGTAGACTAAGTAGATATTTTAAAATCCTTACACATTCAGTCGGTCCGCTATAGTATGTTGGGCTTTTTTTCTCTCCGTTCAATAACAGCTTTATTTCCCTTTTTTCATATTATATTCATCACCTCCTCGTTACTTTCCATTAGAAGCTGCAGCTCAGCTGATGAAACATGTGCCGCACGCGTGTTCTCCATTTCTGCAATCAATGCTGTGGTCTATTTAAAAAAAGCCCTGAACATGTAGTCATCCCGGCTATCTACACCTGGCTTGACGTAGCTTCACCTTCTCATCCTGGCTCGGCAAACATGCAACCGATTAAGCCGCGATGAGTGAATCACACTAAGTCAAGCTGTGCTTTTTCAGTTATCCTGGATATCTTCATTCTACTTTTGTTCAACAGGCCCCTGGTATCGACCACAAACCCACATCGTGGTTGTCAGTGAAAACAGGCCTGGAGCAGATCCAAACAATGAGGATTTGGCTTGAGTTTTTTCAGGTTCTCTGAAATCACAGTCTCAGCCAGGGGTCCTTATCCTTTTACCGTAGTCTCTTGAACAACATCCATGTTACTGAAAACAAATTACAATTGCCCTATCCCTTTACTTCTATCTTCGTTTACCCCACATCGTTTTTGCACCACATGTGGCATAGGCGGTTTGATTTCCCAGGGGGTCAGAATCCCCCCACCCCCCCTTTCTCTCTCATCTTGCTTTTGTCAAACAGTTAAATTTTCTATAAAAAGACAGATCTGGTAAGAACAGTAAAAGTCACACATAAAAAACATGAACATCTGATTTTGTTCAAATGACAAAAAAAACAAAGGACATTGTGTACAATGTACTGCACCTGTGATGCACATGTAGTAATGTTTAAATCAATGCAAAGTAAATCAGTTACTTTGTCTACACTGTAATTGTCTGACTTTAAATTATTAGGATAACTAGAGCATACTTACTTTAACTTACTTTCTAAAACTAAAAGATGTCTGTATCATAGTGGAAAGTAAACTGAACAGAACAACTGTCTCTGTGCTTCATAAAAAAAGCAGATTTACATTTTTTTGTGGTCTATGATTAAGACACAAAACTAGTGATTTGAGACTTCCTCTACTCGGTTCTGGCCGGGAACATTTTTTACTTCTATCCTTTATGAATAAAGGCCCTGAACAACTTACATCTCAGTTGTTCATTAAGTTCAATTTAATCAATAGGAAGATCCCCAGTAACTCTGCTTTTGTTACACCCACATGAAGATATTCATGTTTACTGTATATCAAGACAATATTAAATAACCTAAACATATTTCTGTTTATCCTCTGTTTCAGTACGTACGGTATATTTATCAAATGCGTTGCACTGACCCAGCCCGAGTCAGATGTCTGATGTGAGGTCCTGATCCTTGTTGAGTGGGCTTGTGTTTGTGATTAGACCGCAATGATTGTGATGAACACATGGATGAAGTGAATAATTCAACATCCCAGCAGATAAGAGTTATACCCCAAAGTCCTGATTTGAATGCATATACATTGAAAACCATAGCTTCTTTTAATGTTTTAATTATTTATTAAAAAAACAACCTTCTCTGTTGTATTATCTACACTCTCTAAAACGTTGGGGAATATTTACAGGTGTAGCTTGCATATCCTTAAGTAAATCAATCCTTACTCTGTAAACAAGCTTTCTGGATTGGTTTATGTTTATGCGTTTTTGTATTGCTAGTTTTGTCATGCTGTGAGCGCTGACATTTGTTGGTATTGGACTTTGCCTTCTTCAGATGCAACCATTACTAACTTCATCAGCCTTGTTTATAACGTTGTGTAAACATCTCTTGTACCGCGGAAAATTAAACCGCAATAATAATTTAAAAAAGCTTTATTTTCTTTTATTTAAAATATAAAAAGAAACGTGTGTTAATGATTGGGTCTCTTATGTTGTTTGAAATGGTTGGCCATCTGTCCTTTTAATGCTTTATGGCAACCATATTTCAACCATATTGATGGATTTGCGTTTATAATTCCTGCAAAGCACCTGAAGGCAAGACCCACAGAGTCTGAGGAAATAACCTGTATGAGACACAGTGGAAGAAAAATGGATGAAAAGAGTTTTTAATTAGAAATCTGTCATTTATGAATGTATTCATTATACACAATAAATGATACTGCCTAATGATTTAATAAACTCATGACAGGGAGGTACCCTACCACGGGCAGGGGCGGAGAGGAAAAGGAGGAACTCATAGTAAGTCTCATTTCTTCAGGCCAGTTAGGTTTCTCTATGCGTAAAGCTTTGTCAGACTGGCTATGTTACCGCCACATTAAAAGCAACTCTTAAAGTCAAATAGCGTGCATGGGTAAATGGATTTTCTAAAACAGGATAAGTGGGTTGATATTCTATATTTTTCTTATTGTCAACAAATCTCATAAAGGACCAAAATCAAAGCCTGTTGCTTATTCGTCTGTGCCATAGACCTCTGTTGTTGTCCAAAAACAGCAACACAGTTGTACTCGCTGACATATTTCTTCATTACAATGACAAAGTACACTGTAGTTTATTTTGAGTCAAACCCACATACACGGTCCTGCTGCTTAAAACACTCACCAGAGTGCCAAATCAGTGGCTGAAAATAGTCCCCAACAAATGACTCTTGAAGTTATTGTATGCCAAAACCAAAATACACAAATTAAAACATGGAATCTGGACATGCACAAACAAACACTGTATAAGTAAATTATACTGTATATCACAAACAAGTAATGCGTGACACATTTCATTTTAGCAAATGACACACATATTTGGACACACATGTCATTTTTACTGGAATTTTCAACCCCAAAAGAATTTAGATCAGATCATATCTGGACAAAGTGCAACAAGCTCTGTCTGTGCGTAATTGCTCGTTCCACAGGCTAATGCTTCTCATAAAACCGTTTACAACTGTGGCCAAGTATCAGACGATAATTAACTACATATACATCAAAATGTATCCACTAATTGATAACCGACTGAGCCAAGGCGTTGGTGTACTGTAAATCAAGTGTGACATCAGATGGGGAGCAGATAATGAGCAGCACTCAAACATTGAGTTAATGTGACCTTCACATTAGTGTAGTTGGTTGTGTACCGCAGAGTGAATTCATAAACCGTCTGTTCCATCCTCCCATCCTTGAGACGTAAGGTTGGCTCCAAAGTTGAACATCTAATTATCATGACAGCGCATGCAGGCACTGTACTCCACACAAACCATAGGGATGTACACACACATTTTCACATATGCACTTGTGTTTGTGTGCATTCTCTCACTCTTTCAATCTTTCTTTCTCCGTTATGTACTGTATGTTGCCAAGTGAGGTGAAACAGCCAAATGGTCCCGAGTAATAAAGTGTGGGGACGTATGAAGGTGAGTGTGTTGAATGAAACAAAATAACCAGCCACACAAGGAATTATGTGTGTGTTTATACAGCGCACAGACAAAGAAAAACATCGGAAGGGAAAATTAACCTTAGTGACTTCATACTGAAGCATTGGCTCGGCAACCGTTCATAGCCATATGTTCTTTCTATTACTGAATGTGAGGAATCCTGAGCTTCCAGGGAAATGGCCTTGTTCTGCCTCCTTCCCCGTCCAGCTGTGTCATGGTGTCCCATCAGAGACGATCAGCTTCTAACCCTAACCCTAATGAGATGTCAAGTTAAATGGTGTTTGACCTTCTGCTTATTATCCTGAACCTGTGGTTGAGCGAACAGGTATAGGCACTGAGTGAAAGTGAGTTTCCATCCTCATAATATGTTTTTACACACATTATAAAGATCATCTAAATAGAAGCAATGTATATTTGAAGAAGAAAAATCATAAATGCGACCCAACAGGTCCTATACAAGATGTGCAAATGATGGATTGAGACATGAATTTTTAAAACATTAGTAATACATTATTTACTTCTCTTTTTTCAAAAGTGAAAAAGAAAACCAGACACTTTTTGGCCATGCTAGCCTTATCTCTACTTGTTACATAATGTGTTTTGTACTAATTAGCTAATACTAGCCACTTAGATTGTGAACATGGTAAACATTATACTCTTTACTGTTTATAAAGAGCATTATGTTTGCTTATCATGTTAGCATTGTTGTTGAGAGCATGTTAGCATGCCATATTTAGCTAGTTAGGAACATTTACAGTAATTGTTTGTATTTTCTTCTGCCTGGTTTGTGAATATTTACTTAAACTGTTTGGAAAATGAGGATGAAAATATACATAGCTATTTAGGGAAAAATAGAAAGAAAAATAGAAAAAAGCATTAAAAATAAAAATAGTAAAAGCAAGAGTGAGGTGTACTAGTGTTTTAAATCACATTTGTGGAGAGATGTTTTCTTGGTGTATGCAGTCCTCTGGCTCAGAGACAGACCTTAACGCTGATGGATCTGGTGTAAAAATACGCTTTTGTATCTGCAGGGTGGAGCTCCATCTGCTTTCTGATGGACTTGTTACGCAGAATGAAACTCCCTTTATACTCTGGGGTTCCGTTAACCTCAGCCCAATACCCAAATGAGAAACTCTGGGTCTCACTCTGGGACTTGGCCTCATTAAAACCTATTTCTCCTCATGTCACCAGGTTCTTCACTGTCATACTTATTCATACAATATCCTGTTCTGATTTCCTCTCTCAGCTGTATTAAATCATCATATAATGATCGCTTTTAAGATATATCAGAGAAAAATATCGTCCAATGTCAATAGTAAGTGAGGTGAATGTCGAGCAGTCTAATTTCAGATGGTACGTTGATGTGGCTCTGTTGTAAGACTTAAGCTCCTCGGGCAATGGGAAAGTTTCCGATGGATATCAGAAAGAAACTCCATCGCTGTGTGTGTGTGTGTGTGTCCGCAGTATGTTCAGAGTTAGTAATGGACCGGGGAGGTAGCATTTGTACAGGTGAGACAGTACAGAATCTGTATCAAAAGGCCACGTTAATTTTAAACTCACAATAGGTTGGATTTGACAACAGTTAATATTTGTGTTTTGGAGAGAATCCCTTTTCTGATTACATTGCCTGTGAATTAAACCCAGCTGTAGTGTATCACTCTCTACATGTGTGTCTTCACTGTGTGCCAACAAATGGTAAAACACAGAGGCCAGCGCTCATTCATCCCTGATTAAGAGTCCTTGTCCTCATTCGTCAAACACCAAAGGTACTTGATGACATATTACTTCCAGGAACTACAAAGGGAGCAGCGGGTTGGTTGAGAAGGGGGTCGGACAGTGATGTATCGCCTTTATTTAGCAGGGACAGATGGCCCATTACTGCTTATTACAGGCTGTTCCCTCTACTTACAGCATAATTTGTTTCCAGTTATGTGTACAGTAACTTGGGTTTCCTTAAACACAACGCTTTCTCCTTCTCTTTTATACACACATGCGCTTTTGCTCTTATTTTATCAAAGAGGCCTTCTCCAAGACCATAAAAGAGGCCCCTTCTTTCTGTAATGCACGGCTGCAGCCTTAAAAAATGTGTCTGACCTGTTGGAAGTTGCCATCTGATTAAGTAATCCTTGTTACTGATGTGTATCAAGTTTAAAGTGTTTTGTATGTGTGCATTTTGTTTGTCACTGGGGAATGCGTTGCTTTGTACAAAACAGCTGTGCATCAGACTTGCTGCCATTCATCACGGTCCGTATGAAATGAAATGAAGTGAAGAAGCGTAAGCGAAGATAGAGAAGTTGAACATAGAGATGTTCGGACTAAAAGCAGGAAAGTCAGCGAACAAAGAAGACGAGGATAAAAAGATTGAAAATGCAGGAAAAAATGGAATGTGGAGGTTGTTGAGTGGAAAAGATGCAGGAATGCCAAATGTTGGGAAAGAGAAGGACAGGCAGTCAAGCCAGCAGAATAAGTGACTTTGGTCAGTTTATCCTAGAAAGCTGTGCCAGTTTTACATTAATGACTCGTTCATCATCAGCCAAAGACAGCTGAGCCAGCGATGCTGATGTCACTGACTGCTCCCTTTTCACATTACTACTTTATTTGGAAATTGACTTTGAGAACTATGTTTCACAAGCGGCTTTACTACTTTATACAAGTAAAACTCGTGCAAAAGTTCATTTATTTCAGTAATTCAACTTAAAAGTTGAAAGTTTTTTTATAGACTCATTAAATGCAAAACAAGATATTGCAAGCCTTTTATTTGTTATAATTTGGATGATTATGGCTTACAGTTTCTGAAAACCCCAAATTCAAAATCTCAGAAAAAAAGAATATGGTTAAATATTAATATAAACAGTTCATTATCATAGGCCCAAAGTGTCACACTCTAATCAGCTAATTAATCCAAAAATATTCCTGAGCCTTTAACTGGTCTGTCAGTCTGGTTCAGTAGAATTCACTGAAAACTGCTGAACTGACATTTGTGCAGAAAACCATAATTGGTTTTCATAAAAGGAGATAAAGCCTCAAAAAGCTATTGGCAAAATAAGTTGTATGTTCTCAAAGTGCTGTATCAAAGCATATTAATAGAAAGATAGGTGGAAGGGAAAAGTGTAGAAGAAAAATTTGCACAAACAGCAGAGATGATCACAGCCTGGAGAGGATTGTCAGGAAAAGGCCATTCAAAAGTGTGTGGGGGGGGGGCTTCACAAGGACTGGACTGAGGCTGGAGTTACTGAATAAAGCCACCACACACAGACAGATCCTGGACATGGGCTTTGTCAAGCCGTTCCTGAACTAAAAGTGTCTTACCTGGGCTATGGAAAAAATGAACTGTTCTGTTGCTCAGTGGTCCAAATTCCTCTTTTCTAATGAGAGCAAATGTTGCATTTGATTTGGAAACCAAGGTCCCAGAGTCTAGAGGAAGAAGGATAAGGCACACAATCCAAATGCTTGAATTCTGTGTTGTTTTGGGGAGCCATGTCATCTGCTGGTGTTGATTCACTGGGCTTTATTAAGTCCAGAG
Organism: Etheostoma cragini; assembly: GCF_013103735.1. Lineage (NCBI taxonomy): Eukaryota > Metazoa > Chordata > Actinopteri > Perciformes > Percidae > Etheostoma > Etheostoma cragini. Next base: position 14,108,958 of record NC_048416.1, on the reverse strand, counting down.
TCAACACAGCCGTCTACCAGGACATTTTAGAGCACTTCCTGCTTCCGTCAGTAGACATGCTTTATGTAGATGCTGACTTCATTTTCCAGCATGATTTGACACCTGCCCTTTCTGCCAGAAGAACCAAAACCTGGTTCAATGAACATGGGATTACTGTGTTTGATTGGCCAGTAACTCGCTTGACCTGATAGAGAACCCCATAGAGAATCTGTAGGGCATTGCCAAGAGAAAGATGAGAAACATGAGAGTGAACTATGCAGAAGAGCTGAAGGCCGCTACTGAAGCATCCCGGTCTTCCATAACACCTCAGCAGTGCCACAGGCTGATAGCATCCGTGCCATGTTGCATTGAGGCAGTAATTCATGCAAAAGGGGCCCAAACCAAGGACTGAGTACATATACATGATTATACTTTTCAGAGGGCTGAACTTTCTGTAATTAAAATCCTTTTCAAATTTTCTGAGATTTGGAATTTGGGGTTTTCATAAGCTGTAAACCATAATCATCAAAATCATAACAAATACAGGCTCGAAATATCTCGCTTTGCATGTAATGAGTCTATATATAATATATTAGTTTAACCTCTTAAGTTGAATTTCTGAAATAAATGACTTCTATATTCTAACTTTCTGAGTTTCACCTGTAGTAGCTTTGCAACCTTACTCCAGTGCAGTCAGTAGGGATATATTGTAAATATACAGCAAAGTATCTTTTATGGCAAAGGTACAACATAACAGATGTGAAAGTTTAGTGTAAGCCACCCTGATCTCTGATAACAAGGTTATCATGCCCAGATAATTGTACTGTATTTGAAAAATGTAATACAGTTGCTCTCTTTTCATAACATTTTAAGCAGGGAGTGAGATAAGGTAACTCTCTGTACATATGTTTCTCCCTTTGATCTCTCTACAAGGACATGCTAAGAATCTCACGTCATTTCTTACCACATTTTAATTTTCTTTTACATCCATTTCATGAAAGAATAAAACGGAGATGAATTGGATTGAACTCCCTATCAGTTGTCCTGTCACAGTAAACATTGACTAATTTCCAGATATGGTGCACACATCTTGGCAAATGCAATTAATCTGTATTACTCTTATGAAGAAGGTGATGCAGAGTGACCGCCAAGGGAAATTCTGGTAGCATCTACATGCACTGAGCATATCCTATGCTGAATACTTTTGTACTGCAATCTAAAGCAAGTTCAAGTCTCTTTTGAAATTGGTTGACAGTTAAATAAAGTATGGTTTGTAGCTAATCATATATAACCTGATAAACCACTTGTATAATCCCTTTAGACAGGCTTTGCTGAGCCCTGGGTGTCAGAGATGGATGTGTGTTGTCCTCCCTGTGGAACCCAGGTTGATATAGGAGCATGTGCCACAGTTTGCTCCCCGTGTTAGGAGACTCCTGTTCAGGATGATCTGTGGTCCTGTCAAGCATGGTTAACTAACTCCACACCAGAGGGGCTGCAGAGGGGTCAATGCGTGGTTTAGGGGGG
>NC_048416.1:14083870-14107445 GCF_013103735.1 Etheostoma cragini | reverse complement strand
GGGGGGGTTACCTGAATGAGTCAGATCGCTTTGCTTTTCCTGGGGACTAATTTTTCAGTTCACCGGCTTTAACAGGTTAGCTCAGCCGTGGTTCGGGCTGTGATTGGCTGCAGACCTCAGAGAGTGCCTCATGACTTTAGGAGGAAAACACAAAAAAGTCAATTAAATAAAGGAGGTAAACAGTTCTTCTTTTTTTTTCCTCGGTCAAAGATTATAATGGCCACAACCTGTTTTATAATTCTGTTCATGCTGACTAATAAATCTTCTTTGTAAGTAACAACTGATTTAAAATTATCTTGTCAACAGATGCGGCCCATAAAATATGTCCCACCTTGGAAGTATGTCCCAGTCTGAGAAGTGTAAACTGTCCCCACCCTAAACACTATTATGTAAACCTCTTTGCCTAGTCGTCATTAAACACGAGATGGGGACACTTAATGGTTAGCGTATGATGTGCATAACAATAAATAATTGCAGCTTGTTTTCTGTGATGAAATCTCAGCAACTCTCACTGATTTCATTTCACTAAGCCTTGTCTAATCTCCGTAGAGCTTGCTGTACTTTACTGTATAGTTTACACTCCAGATAATCAAACAGCCATGCTGTTACTTTTCTCTCCTTCCCAACTATTTATTTTATTTCTTTTTTTTTAAATTTGTCTACTTAAAGCTATAGTGTGTAGTTTCTGCCACCCCCATGAGAAATTCTATGTAATCACAACAAAACTGCCAGTGCATCCACATGATACTTCCGGGACCGCGCACCGCCCCCTTTGACGTTAATTGTTTTTGAAGCCACATAAAGAGCATGGTGATCAAAAGCTGAAGAGGTTTTGATTATGGATAGCAAAATAAATCTAGCTGTCAGATTGTGCAAGACAAAACTGAGAATATAACAATGAGACGTACAAATATTGAATGGATTTCTGATCACTTTGAAATTCTACGCATTATTCATATATATTTTAAAGTTGGAATTATTAGTTAGACCTTTACCTGCCTGTTTTTCATGAATACCTGCATGGCATGATTTTCAATAATCCTGCAGTCACTGCTCTGTGTGTAATCTGGGGTTTAATCTCTTAACACAACACACACTCCTGACAGTACTCTATGATTGATACTGGACCTGTCCGAGACACTGGACCTTTTTTGCACTAGTTCAAAAAGAGTCCTCAGAATGAACAACAATAATGTCCACATTAGAGATGACACTGCATGAAATATCCTAACCTTAGTTTTCATGTGTTTTTCAGTGTTAACTGTGCAGAGTTCGTGATAAAGGTTGAAAGTGACATCTCCAGCACCCCAGTTAGACCGGACGGGGGATGTTTCAAGTTCAGTTAATTAATCCATCAACACGTATTAACCTCATGCTTTCATCTAATGCGGCCTTGTAATGAGAAATCTAATTTCTCTTCAGTCATATCTCTGTGGTTTCTTTTCCTCTCCATCGGTCTTGTTTTGCTGTGAGAGCGTGACAAGCAGTTGCAGTGAAAGGGATCTAACTGCTGGCCGTAGTGGGATTGTCTGGTTAACAGCTGGCCCCTTGTTTATTTTTCTATTGGTCTCTGGTGCCTTGAACCAAGACTAACAGTACAGATCCACTTTGGCAACATGACTGAAGCGTGGTGTCACGACCTAATACATCCATGGTTGATGCTCCACGTCCTTGACTGGCAGCTTATTGGACGAACGCCTTACGTGGGTCTGGTTCCTTCCGAATGTCAAAAAGACAGTTATCGGGGCTCATTTGTTATACAATCTCATATATTTTTTGAAAATAGTTCACTGAAACGTATTTCTGAAAAGATTTTTAGTGAGAAATACGTCATAGTTACTGAATCTGTCTTCATTACAGATCATCAAAGATCAGTTTGAAAGATTTTTGTCTACTTCTACTGGGTAGTCACGTCGCATTCAACGGATTAATTATGCATAAAGATGGACATCGGCCAGCTTTTTTAACTCGTAGCATTTCTTCAAATGCAGCCCTGCCTTCCTGGGATGCTTTGCGGGTACGTTAAGGTCGCTTTTACGTCACCCATATGAATAAAGTGGAGCACGGCCCGGTGGATCTGCACTGTCAGGTCTGCTCGCGACATTGGCAGACACAGGGGCCACATTCATAAATGCAGCGGACGCACAAAAGAAGACGTACGCCGCTCTCTACGCAAGAATTGGTATTTAAACAAAGCAAACCTGACAGGAAAAATTTCCACGGACACTCTGACCCAGGCGTACGCACAGAAACGGGTGAAATGAGAAACAGCGACACCAACGGCAGATGGATGAAACACGTGAAATTGTGTGAATCTGAGACCATTCGGTAAAACTAATCACAATAATCCCTTTGTTGATGACATGAAGATTCTTACAATTAAAATCCTACACAAACACCTGTTTGATCAATCTGCGGTAAAAAGAAAAGACAAAATAAAACAAGATAGTAGCGTAAATTCCCAAAAAAATGTATTATTATTATTATTTATATATTAAAGAAAACTCAAATGTTGTGTAATTATATTGGCATGTTATGGAATTCATGCCCATGAGGAGAAATAGACTGGAGGTTTTTTTGATGCCTCCGTTTTAATATGGTCATACAGTATCAAAGTTGTTTTTATACAGTGTTTATTTTTATGGCCTTAGATCATTTAATTTTAGCTTTAAATGTTTTTATGTTGTTTTGTATAGTAGGTCTAAAGCATGTTTTAACCATTGTGAAAGATGCAAATAGTACAGAACTTTGTCATTTACACTTAGCTTTTTAGATACAATCCAATGAATGGGTAAAGACTTGTCAAGCGTAATGACGCACAATGGCTGGCTTTGCAGTGTTGGAAGAGTGGCAAATGGAGACCGAGAGCAGGAAGACTTGCTGTTGCCTGTCCCACTTCAAGAGGGGTCAGCTCTGTTGTCCTGTGGCATAAAACACTTTCTCGGGGTAGCACTAGGTGTTTAATAGCGGACCATTTCTTTTTAATTTGGGCCATCGTCCGACCTCTGAGGCTGTGGCATTAACTGCGTCTGCAACATGTTGTCACTCTACAGCTTTTTGGCAGCAGTCATGCCCACATTGTGTCCTCCAAACACATTTCCTCTTTTCCAACTCGCTAACAAGAACTACAACTTTACATTTAGTGAAAGTCCTTTGCTTTGTTCTCCTCTGTGTGCATGATGTCTGTATGGATGAATATTAATTGGGTTTTCACTGACTTTTAAAGGGCACTTATGGACGTGACATGAAACCGCCAATGCTGCACCACATTCAGAGTTATTGATTGTGGTTTATAGAAGGAATCCGGCATAGGACGTGCGCGTGAAAGGTTTTATAAATCCAAATATTACTGTGCGAACTCACATCCAATGTTTTGTCCGTACCTCACGGACGCCAATTTGCCACACAGTTTTATAAATGAGGCCCCAGGTCAGTGAGGAACTGCAGAGATCGATGGACAGATGTGTGGACTGGGAGGTTTCACATCAAAGATTTGTTTCTTGGGAGTTATTGGATTTGACACATCTGGACCTGACTCATTATTCAGGCACACATATCTACTGTTGATATAGACAATTACACATAGATGAATCACCTTCAACCATCTTTACACGAGGAAACACTTTAGTTCCTAATCCAGAAATGTGTTTATTCAGTGTTTTTCTATGTGTTACAAGCTCCGAGCTGTTTCTTTGCCTGCCTGCACCCCAGAGAGGCTTCTGCAGGTCCGAGACACAAGCTCATCCTCTTCACTTTTATTAAGCTTCAGCTAGCTACATGTGTTACGCCATGCAGGTGAATCCCTTCTTAGCAAGTGCAGTTCTTTGATCTACTCCTTCCTTTGGAGCATTCGTTTGAAAAAGGCCCAGAAGCAACAAAGCTAAATGATGTGTAAAGGCAGATATTTTTGCACTTCCATTCCCGGCAACAAGTAGTTATTTCCTTTGCATGCACATGAAATATGACCACACCCTCATTCGTAATTAGACAGCTCTACAGAAATTTTGAACCGAAAGCATACACACACACACACACACACACACACACACACACACACACACACACACTAGAGCTGTAATCGGGCATGCAAGTACATTTTGATTGAGAGCTTTTCAAGAGCCCGAACCCGTTTACAGCCCAACATTATTCAAATGTGCGCACGCACACAGCTCTTTTGCCCTATGTCAAGAAAGAGTCATTTCTAAAAATTTTAAATCATTTATTCATGACTAACGTTCTTTGCTGGTGCAACCAAAACATAATCGGCAGAGTCCAGCTGCCATTTAACCTCCTCAGCATCCATTTTCACGCTAATCGAAGCATATCAACTTACCGCTCATTTTCCGTGCAACCCGGAGTGCGAGCCCGAGCTCGGACACACACACACACGCACACGCACAGGCATACGCACACACAGACACACACACACAAACTTTTCTCTGATTTCACCTCCCCAGGCTAGCATACCAACAAACCCTTGTAAAAGTGCTATCACTACTGCTCCAGTGCACATGTGCAGTGTAGCAGGGAACCTCTTCCAGCCAAGCGTGGCATGTTTTGTGTCTGTTGGTCCTCGGGGCGTTTGAAAAAGTTTGTTCCACCGGCTAGAACTGAAAAGAAGGGCAGGTGAGGCCACACAGCCTGCTGACCTCTTCACCTTTGCTGTGTTAACCTCTGGCACTGGCTGTGTCTCCCTTAGCTGCTAACCGGAAGCAATGGTTTGCCCCAAGAGGTGGCAGTTTGCGCTGTCCAACTTTGCCGTCACTTTGACCCTGACAGGACATTCCCAGACCATTAGCACACCTCTGACCTCGCCGGAAAAACCTCTCCACCTTTCTCTGTTACTCATACTTCCTCGCCTATTCATTCACCGGACCTCTCTTTGGCTAAATTTTCCTAACTGAATTACATTGCTGCAGGGGGGAAATAAGAGCCAGCCATAAGAATGGACAATCTATGACAGACAGACTCATCAAAGACAGGGTCTTCTCATGTTTTTTTAACATTGTGTTCTGGAGGGCTGATGATGATGATGGTGGGGTTGGTGATGACGTGAAGAAATGTGTGGGAGCCATAGAAACAGGAAGCCCTGTAAGTAAACTCCGTCCTGATGGTGAAAGCCACAACTAGGCTCCAGTCATATGTCTTGCTGACTGATGTGTCAAAATAAGTTTGTGATCTCTCTGTTTCCAATGATTCAACAGATCTCTTCTTGCATTTCTTTATTTTTTGTTGCATTGTAAGGGTTTGTGCATGTCATTGCATAAGAGCACCATGAAACCTGAACCACGCGTCTGCAGCCCGTCTGCTCCGCATTGATCGTCTCTGGTGTTGTTTAGAGTCGAGGAGACAAAATCAGTGTTGTTCTCTTCTCTGTCGCTCTCTCAGGGGACGGCCGAAGAAGACAAAGCCTCCTCCAAAAGCACAGTCGGTTTGCTTTTTCAGTTAAATATGTCCTTTTCATTATGAACTTTGGTTTGATTCGTTCAGCTGTTGTTTGTGCTGTTCTTTCATACAATACAAGCCTCCACAGCCACAAAAGGACAGTAAAGCTAGACACATTGTTCAACATGGAAGCCACGAGGCCATAAACACGGCCAGATCAAAGCCAGACTCTTCATTCTTTGACTAAAGCGATAATTGCTTTATTATTTTAATGTCTTTTCTGCTGAAATACGAATGATGTTTATTTAGTGTTCCGTTAATTTATCTCTTTGTCTCGAGACCTTTAGTCGCTCCTAGTGGCCTCAAATATTCAGTTCAGTATTTTTCAGTTTGCCATGTTTGCTTTGTGTCATCTGTCTTTTTGTTGCTGTTTGACGTTCATCTTTTAGCACATTATTTTGGTCTGTTACTGAACTCGTTCAGCTGCACTCAGACATACAGCGGCTGCAGTTGGAGCCAGTGTTGCAGAGAAATCTGCTTCTTTAAAATAGTGGTCCACCAAAAGTGCAGTCCTTTGGAAAACGTTGAAAACTGCACTAATGTAGAAGTTTGGATTTGGTCTAAAAAATATCTTTTTAAAGGTCCCATGACACGATGCTCTTCGGGTGCTTTTATATACAGGCCTTAGTGGTCCCCTAATACCAGACTCTTCCCCAAAATTCGGCCTTGGTGCAGAATTACAGACACTAGAGCCAGTCCCACAATGAGCTTTCCTTAGGATGTGCCATTTCTGAGTTTGTAGCTTTTGGTGGAGCGGGGGGGGCAAGGTGGAGGCTGGGGTTGCTGCCATTGCTCGTTTGAAAGCCATGTCTAGCCAAGTCTCTCTCTCATGGATGGGCCAAATTCTTTGGGCGGGCAAAGCAGAGAAATGGGAGGTAACCTTATCTTGTCCCTTATTCCAGATTGGCCCATCTGAGCTTTCATTTTCTCAAAAGGCAGAGCAGGATAGCCAGGGCTTACCTATCACCATTTCTAGCCACTGGGGTACCATAGGCAGGCTGGGGGAACACATACACAGTATTAATGTTAAAAAAAAACTAAGAAAGGCTAATTTCCATGCCTTGGGACCTTTTAATAGTAAAAGTATCCAGATTGGCTTATTTCAAGTGGCAGAAAAAGTCCCTCAAAAAGTATTGAGGTATAGTACTTATTACGTAGTATGAGTAAATGCACATAGTCAAATATATTATAGTATCTGTGGCATGTCATGTCTTTGCTGTTTGGTTGTGCTTGATATACTTCCTTACTCTTTTCTTGTGGACATAGTGACGTAACTTATTATTTAGGAATTACATTGTGTTGTTGTTGTTAATCATTTCCTATCAATCAATCAATCAACTATCCCTTTAAGCACTCCCAAGTCTCCTCTAATGTGTGTGGAGAGGTTTAGAAGTAAAATAACTTATTCCCTTAATGACAAACGAAAGTAGGTGATGACCATTGGGACTCATTTGGATAGGCTCTTGAAATAAATTGATTCATATAAACACAATACTTCAGTTTTTGAGTTTCTCTGCTCATGTATTTCTCTCTCTGATGTATGTGTGATATACATTTGAATGATTGATTTTCATCAGACCTGGATTAAACATTCATCTCTGTTCATCCTTCCCCTTCCCCTTGTTTACGTCATTGTTAGTATCACTCAGTAGTTTCTCCTCATCTATTTACCACATACCCTTTTCTTTTATGAGAAACAGAGGGAGAAGCAGAAAAACATTTTGCTTATCCTTCTTGAGTGAAAGAACAGCAAGACCTTTAATGGGAAAAGGCCTTGCAAACTGGACTAGCTTCTACACATGGTTTAAATATGAGGAAACCCTGTATCTGATGTTTCTTTTTTTTTTAAAGGGAAATCAATGTTGAACAGCTGTTACACTCACTTGGTTAACGGAGGTCCGTTTAAAAAAGTGTGTATTGACCATTTGCCACAAGTAATGCATTGATGCAACTTTACCATGTAAAGTTGTTGCCTGGAAGAGGAAACGTTCCACGAACTTCCTCTCCTTTCCTCCTTTATCTTTACTTCTTCCCCATGATTTGTTGTTATCAAACATAAAAGAGTTTGAAGATAGTAGTTAGGACTTGATAATCTGGAAGGCAATGGTCAGCTTCCACAGAAAAGAGCGCCAGAAGATGCATTGAAGATACTATAGTGCTGGGGACTTTGGCAGAAGGCCTGCACTAAAGATAATCTAACGCCTCCAAGATGTCTGGAATGGCCTCATGAGTTTTCCCTGAGGCCTGCAAGGTCTTACTCTAATTCTATGGAGAGAATTAAAACTTAAATTCCCCATCAAAGGAAATTTCTCCCTGCACGCTATAAACAGCCACTTTCTTCATCTGATTCCAAGGTATTCTGCCTGACACTGGGACAAGGTACACAACCTGTACCCAGAGATTTTTTTTTATTTCAGCTAAATTAGGGGAGAGGCTAGTGAACAAGGGAGAAAGTGTTAGTGGGACAGTGAAATGACCAATTCAGTTAAAACTAAGGTTTGGCTTTCCTCTTCAAAGTTTCCTGGAAGCAACCGTTTAGCCCCTTGCCACCGAGTGAGTCATTTTGCTTTAAAAAAAAAAAGAACACACTCCTCCTTCTCTGAGTCATAATTCAGTCAAATTTCAACACACAGACATAATAAACTATGTTGTATTGCACATATATATTGTATAAAGACCATGCAAGTAGCCCTGCTTAATCTGAAAAAAACATTACATGACATGCCTGGCTTATACATGGACTTCAGGGACTCTAAAAGTCTGTAAATTAAATGAAAACTAAACAAAAAAAAACAAATGCCTAATTAACCAAAGTGGTTTGAATCCTCCAACTAAGTACCAGAGGCAGTGTCAAGGTTTTGCTTGCTGTGACCGTCTGTTTATCCAGTTTGCCAGACCTGTCTTCTCCAAACACATCTGACGGTGCTTTGCTATGTCAAAACTGTTGATTTCCTTAAACGTCATCTGATTCTTCTCCATCCAGCAACATGTGGCCTCTTCTACTCTGTCAGAAAAGTGTCTCTGACTATTGAATGTTTCTCCGTGGCCTCTGCCAGTCACGCAATCCCATTAGACGAATTTCCTCGCAGGTTAAACTCTCTTACAAGTTTAAAAGTCATTAGATGAGCCATGTAATCTCAGGTTGTTACAGTGATTTTAAGTTTATTATTATACTAGATTATGATGTTCTAAGTTTTGAGGCATTAATGATAATTGCTGCTTTACTGTGTCAGTGTTTGTTAAAATGATGACTAAATGCCAGCTCAATGAAGTATGAGCCTCATGTACTCCTGTATATGTATTTTTCTGAGCAAGATTGACAGTTTACCTGGCGGTCCGAGAGATTGGGTTGTAAAGTGGCTGTTTAGATCTATTTCTAACTGCGTGATTGATCACCAAAGAACAGGAAATGGAAACAGGTGGTACATACGTAAGAAAAGTCAAGGGAAGTCATTGGGAGGGACAGGCCACCTTCACTTTCTACAATAATGATGTCCACATTTTTGAAGTGTATGCAGGGGGAAAGAGTTGTTGCCTCTATATGCTCTGAGTAAACAGATAGGCCACATACAGTATATGTAGGGGAACCCTTTCTAAATATACAGAGAAAGTCTACCCTTTAAGTTTAGTTTACTGCTAACTGGGCGTGGGGTGCTGCAGAACTGAGCTGCATGTAATCCATGTTACCTGCAGGCCAGCGGTGATCAGAGCCTTGCTTGATCTCATGCAATCTCAAAAGCACTGCAAATAAACAGAAGAGACGCCTGGGAGAAATCACGCTGAACACAATAAACAACTGGCGGAATTTAACAGTGAGGGTAAAGGAGGAAGAAATAATGGAGAGATGATGGAGAGATGCAGGCAGTGAAGAAATAGAGGAGTGCTACTAAAAGAAGGAAAATATAGTGAAAAAAAACATAAACAAACAACGGCATCCCAGGCCTGTCTGTGACCAGTTATGGATGGGTTTTCTTTTGTTTGTTGATAACCCTGAGAGTAGCACATTGTTTACCCGTCTTACCGCATGGCACCGCTTATTACACATAGCATTTGCTAAAAATGTGCTGGCATGGGATTTTTACACAGAACAAAAGGTAATGGAAAGGTCAGGCTGTTGACATTGTTGGATAATCATCTAGCTTACAGAGGTGTAGCCTCTCACTGCGTTTTTAACTGTTTCTGCACCAGTTGTCTTAGCATGAATTCTGTGATGGCGCAGCTTGAATGATCAAGTGTTCACCTTCTTGTTGTAGGTCTCTGAGACCTCCAAGAGTCAACATAATCATTAACGCTCTAACCCTATTTGCACCGTGCCTTTCAACTGCCTGATATCTGTATTAGCCTCAGCTTCTGTGCAGGAGCTTCAGAGGACTCCGGTGGCGTCATATCATCTTTATCACTGGTGCTCCTCAAAGGACAGGGCCCCTGAGTCTAAGATGGCTGAATAGAGTCCATTCTTTTATTTCTGCAGACACAATATTACCATTTGGCCCCCATCACTGTAACAGCCTTGCTGTAAGAGTGCTCTTTGTGGCTTTGTCTCCTTCCTTTTCCCTCCATCTCTTTTTTAGCTCTGCACCGCCGCCACTGTACGCATTCCTGCCCTCCGGCTCTCATCTCATGTAGAATAATAATATGTTAGTCAAGTGTCCGCCGTTCATTCGATCTTCAGCGAGGTACTGTAGTTAACAATGTCCAGACCATGCTGCTACTTAAGAGGCTCTCTCCGTTGCTCAAACGACCCCAGGTCATAATTAACCTGAGACAATGCACTGACCTGTAACAAATAGACTGTAACCCTAAACCCCTCTCCTCTCTGCTCAGCAAAGCACAGTCCAGCATGGCACGACATACCCAACTAGAGTGTGATTGAGGGGTCCTGCAGATCAAATATGGCCTGAGGCAAAGAGAGAGAGAGAATATGTAGGCGTTACAACAGAGATAAAGTTTGGGAAATAACCCGGGAACTGCTAGGAAATTACTGCTGAATTACATTAAGTGCTGTCGCCCACAGCCAGAAAGAAGTGGATGATATCACCATGCACTCACATGTGTGATGGTTATTTTTACTGCAGCTGCAGTGAGGACTCTTTGGAGTTGACTGAGAGTGAAATGACTGTGAGAGTGTCTCAAGGACAGCTGGTTAGTTTGCTATAAATGGAGGTACTAGTTTATTAAGTACTTTTGTACAATCTATTGTGCAGCAACCCTGCAAGAATCCAATCTTTATGGACTGGTAATGTTCAATTAGTGATTAAATTTTTGATTTAACGTCATGGTCATTTTTAAGGCTGTAGTTAGTGGTTGTGTTGAATAGCATTGTATTAAGATGTTTTTCTAATAATCTGTTTTTTTTGCACATATTGTTGACCAGTGTCACTAGTCTTTAGATGATATATCAGAGGGTGACAGTGTTTTGCCGGTAGAAATACTGTCTCTAAACTGTCAGTAATATAATGTTTAAGACCATTGTGAGCAAAGTTGCAAATAGATTAGTCTGTTTTATGACAATGCTGCATTTTTTATGATTTCATTTTCTTCAATATAATGAGGTCAATGCATTAGCCAAAATAGACATTTAATCTGTTTTTTTAATCATTTATTCACAATAGATATTTAGTTTTTCTCCAAAATGCTGATATATAGCCTATCGATAAAAAATTTAAGTACATACACCATGATAGATGATAAAATAAAATCATGTTTCTTTGACTGATTGGTTTACTACCATTTTTATAGTTTCAAAGAAAGGAAATCGATGATGAAGTTGCGGTTAGTTTTTTTCTGCTAATATGTTGTAAAGTGCAAAGGGGAACACACAATTGGTAGTTAAATTGCATGCAGCAAAAAATGCATGTCAGTTGCTATTTACAGCCTCTCTCATATTCCTGCTTGTCTTGTCCTGTTGGCGCTGTTCTTCACTGGTGATGCTGTGCTCTGTGTTTCGGCATGTGAAGTCAAGATTGTTAGTACCATCCTTCTTGACCTATCAAACCATTTTCAGTAATGTGACTGCAATTTGGCCAAGAAAAAAGGATTGTATTGTTTACTTATGCTGAGTGACCATAAAATATATAAACAATATTAACTGCAACAACCTATTTTACTCAACTCACATGACTGGCTTGACAGCTCTTTACTTGCAGGAGTCATGAGAATATTTGCTACATTGCACAGACAAGTCGAGTAGATACGTTGAAGAAATGCTGGTTTACAGTATTACTGCAGTTTAAGTCAGTTTTAGTTGATCTGTTGTACTATTGTAGTCTCTCCCACATAATCCTGCCATCCCTTATTCCCGTCCTCAGCTAATTGCAACAGAAAACACACACGGACGCTCCCCACCGCTTTTAACCATGCAGTTACCACAGGTATGTTAACCAGGCCTGGCTTTGGTCTCTGTGCATTAGCTGCACATTCCAGTGGTGCGTATAATGGTAAGGTCTATTAGGAGCTATTTGTGGCTGTGCTGTGGCATATTTCACTAGATTCTAACATTAGCCAGGGTTTTAACCTCGTCGGGTGAAGTATACAAAGGGGAGTGAGGGGCTGATGCTTTGTCTCCATTTGTCTTGTTTGTTTCTGTTGTCAGCCTCCCTCCCTGTATATTTGCCCTGTGTCGATGCAGACTGCCATGGGAATGTGTGTTTGTTTATCGTCTGTGTGCGTGTGTGCACTTACAGTATCTGTGCTCATTTAGGCTTCTGTCTGTCTTTCCGTTCTACTTTTGTCTCTTCCCTCAAACATTTTTCATTCATGCATTTGATACTGTACCCTCAGCGCGGCCTGTACGTATACTTGCACATGAACACTATACATCTATGTGTGCTGTGTGTGTGCATGTGACTGTTGGAGACCTAATGGCCAAGGCAGCGAGGGGTGTTGACACTGAGCCATGGCAGGGGAGCTTCCTTCTCCCCAGCTAATAGAAAGCAAACAGGCTAATCAGAGCCAGCACTCCGGCTCCCTTTCAACTCTGCAGCCTTTCAGTCTGCCGGACAGAGCAGAGGACAACGGCCGTGTGGGGGTGTGTGTGTGTGTGTGTGTGTGTGTGTGTGTGGGGTGGGGATGGAGGGTAGGGGAGCATGCAGATGTGCCCCCAACAACCCCTGGGAAACATATGCATAGTCTAATCTTTAACTCTAACGCTTTACATCCCGATTAGCGACCTTTATTAGCCCTTTTTTATACAGATATTCACCAAAAATCACAGATGTTTTGAAAGCAAAATAACATCTTAAACTGCCGTTTTACCTGATGACAAACCAATCTCGCCTCACAGTCCTTTTATGAGCTGTTTAACACATAGCATGAGTTTTATCAGGGAGATTGCCAGTTGTCATTGACTTATCATAAAGGATTATAAGGACTTGTCTTCTCGATCAGTGTAGTTTACAGTAAATAAGTTAAAGAATACTTCCGGTTACACAAAGAAAAAATTGGAGAAAACTGAAATGAGCTGCTGATATCGCTCCAGTAAAAAAAAAAAAAAACATCAACTAGGTCTGGGCAATGTGGAGAAAATCAGGTATCACGATATTTTTGACCAAATACCTCGATATTGATATTGTAGCTTTGACAACTGATGCTTTGACAAAATATCTTCACACTTAGTTTTTTGATAAATAATCTACAGTAATGTGGATATAATGACTAAGTGGTGAAAGGTAAATAATAGAACAGCTAGAACAGTCTGATAAGTTCAGAAAATAAAACCAATTTACTTTAATGCAGCCTTTAAAACCAGGAAAACACAACACTTATGTCATATCACGATAATACAATGTCTAAAACTGAAGACCGTATCTAGTCTCATATCACGATATCGATACAATATTCAATATATTGCCCAGCCCCAACATGAACCACTTCAGTATTTATACAGCAGTGTTTGCATTGCAAATGCCTTTTTAATCCAGTTTTTACTTTTGTATTTTAGCCGGATAAATTCAGTGATTTTGGAGCATCTTAATGGCCTTGTGGTTAAGACATACACCATACTGTGATTGATTGAAGTTCTTTTTATGATCTACCTTAAAATACAGGCCAAAAAACCTGCAACACAATCATGTTTCCTTTTAAAAAACAATGAAAATGATGAGCCCTAATAGTTATGGTTTCCCACTGCAGTTTATTCAGGTGTGTTGATATTATCTGAATGATCTCCTGCACCAACCGGCCTCTCTCTACCTTTCCCATAGCATCATTTCCGCTTCATTCATGTGTGTACTTTAAATGACCTTTTACAAGTCAACAAATACATTATTCAACTAAACCTCCCCACTGCTGGTGTTTGGATTGCCCAAGTGAGGCTTTTAATATGTTTTGTTGTTGTGTACAGATCACAGTCAGTGTTGCAAACATACAGAAGCTATACAACTTAACAGAGTTACATATTGTAATCAAATGTGTTTCCTAGAATTAAAACACTTAAATTCCCCGTGAGGTCTTTTTGCCAGATATGGTTGCTGAGTTCAATATGTCTGTGTTTGTGTTTGTAACATCAGGTGCAGGTTTAAGCTCTTCTATAAACCTTTGTCAACAACCCTCCCACCCCCCCCTCCCCCCCACCCCCACCCCTAACCTCGCCTGGAAGACCTCAAACAAATAAATCTCAGACTTCAAATTAGCATCAGGCCATACGTCACAGCATATCCACCTTGACACCAGTTTACTTTGGTCACATCTGATCACCCCGAGAGAGTAAAGTTACTGCTTTTAGACACGTTCGTGGTGATTACCCATGATCCTCCTCGGTCATTCTTGACCCGCTGAAGGCCAACACAAGTGAACCAGAAATAATTTATGTGAACTCTGCGGACAAACTTCCAACCCCTTTTTACGCCGTGTCAAGTTGTATTTGTGAAATTTGGTCCCGGTCATATCTTCTTCTGTCAACACTTACACGCTCCACATCCTGACCGCCCAGACCAGGGGAGAAGAGAGACGAAGATGAACGCTCCCATGCAGCAGCTTACTCTCCATCTTTCTGCTTCATGACAGAGGCCATTTGGCAGCTCTGTTATCTATCTCTGCTCTTCTTCACTCAAGGTCTGGCCTCCACCCAATACAAGACAACACACGCACGTACTGCACATGCATGCACAGACAAAATGCATCACATTTCCCCCAACAAGCTGGAAAAGTGGAGGTTGGAGTGAATTCAAGGTATATTGTAATCAGCAGTCAGCAATATACAGAGTTTTGTTAATGTACTATATCATTATGATTAATACTAACTTTAACTGTTCATTTATATATATGTATATGTGTATATATATATATATATATATATATATATATATATATTAGCCTTTTTCACTTAAACTTTTTTTAAGGAACTGAAAGGTTTAGACAAATTTTCTCCCATGGATTCAAAAGTTTCAAAAAGTTCAACATAAAGTGTGATTTTCATCTTAATCTAATTTAAGAGTTGCTCAAGGAGAAATAGCAGGAAGTCTGCCAGGTCATATGTTGACCTACTGCAATCATCATTCCAGTTACACAAATTTCAGGAGTGAAAATGAAAGTTAATGTGAAATCATATACTCCCTGAGAACAGTCCCTGTGTTGCACAATTTCATTTGTTTAGACTTTTACAGTTTAAAGTACAGTTTGGTCTATTTTTGTATGCGTCCAATCAGGATTACAGCCATGTGTATCTCACGCAAAGAGAAAGGGAAAGGATGGAAAGTCAGGAAGAAACACAAACAGTATGTATACCTACGTCCACATAGTACTGTAATAGAGATGCCTATCGAACACAGTCTTAAGTGGAAAAAGGTGACGTTCCCTGTGACATATATGCTGTTTTTCACCACCGTGAAAATTAAAGTCCTCACAGATGTCGACATATTGCAAACCCACTCGTTATCAAATCAACGGCTGCCTCTGTTCTGCCCGGTGTTTATGGCATCGGTAACTTCAGAACTTTATTCAAAAAAGAGAAATAAGCCTTCCTCATGGCCGTGTAGTGTGTCGATGTCAGATGGATTATTTAAGCCTGTATTAAACCCATCACAACACACATATACTCCCTGAACTCTCTTTAGGGACTGTTGCACAGTGGCCCAATCTGCAGCTTTGATCAAACAAACATCAAAGAAATTGCAAGTTTAGACATCTTGATAGTCTGTGTACCGCAGCAGAAGAAATCTCATACTCCGTTAACCTGAGACATGCACTTCTAGGCTTTTCTCTTATTTGCTTTTACAAGCACACCTTCCTCTTTCCTGCTCCCACTGATACATGGCAGGACTGACATACCTTAATGTACATGTTTAGTGTGGTGTGGGTCCGTGCAAGCTGCTATGAGATATGGATGTGTGTAATGTGGGCCTGTGTGATACAGAGCATGTGGAATATGTCTGCCTCAGTGTATCCCATGAGAAAGTTTGTGTCCGTGAAAGCAGACTCGTAGCAGGTACTCGTGTCATTGTGGTGAGTCATGCCGTATGACCCAGGGATGCTGGAAGCCCTTCAAAGTGAGTTTGTTTCTGTTTTGCGGTGAAATGAGCTGAGAGGCTCTGGACTCTGCAGATGAAAGAAGCAAAGAGCATGGTGGGGATTGGTACAGCATAGATGTGAGTGGAGAAGATCTGATCCACAAGACGTTGCATCCGCCGTGTGTGTGTTTGTGTGGGGGGGGGGGGTGTCTACTGCTGACTGGGCTTGCAAGACATGCATGCAGGAAAAGAGGAAAACTGAGAAAGACATAAATAATCCAGAAAATCATGTTAACGTGAGAAAAATAAAATACATCAAGTGTAACACATGATTATGTTCTTGTTGATCCCAAAAAAAAGCTCCCACAAACTTTATAAATGATCCAGGATACTATGCAGCCTGATAAAGTTCCCTTGGCCATTGGAATGAAAATAGCACCACATCATCACATACCCTTCACCCTACTTAGAGATTGGCATGGGGAAGTTTCCATAAGATCATCTCTCAATGCATATCAAACCAGCTATTAAGCTAACTGAAATAGCGCCATGCCAATCTCTATGTATGGTGAAGGGTATGTGATGATATGAGGTTAGTTTAATTCCAAAGGCCAAGGGAACATTGTCAGGATGCATAGTGTCCTGGAGCCATGAAATAACTGGCATTTAATAATACAGATCTGCCTGCTTCTATTGGAATTTAACATAGGGATGTGAATGCTCCCTGTATTTTAATGAAGAACATTTATTTATTTACAATACATTAATCATTCACAAAGAAAATTGGTGTCCTTAAAACTTTGGATTTTCGTAATTTTTTTTTTGAATTAAGGCATTAAGATCAATTTCCACAAGATTGTTTTTTATTCCTCTTTTTAATCAACTTTATCAGGGGTGGGTAAACTTTCTCAAGTCACCGTATATGTACACAGTGTAGTATAGCATAGTATTTTATTGACACCTTCAGGAAATGTCTTTGCAGTGAGAAACATAGAAGCAACAGATAAACAGCAACGTATTAGACAGTGTTTCTGTGGCACATGAATGATAAATACATGTATATACAGTATGCATGTTTGCTGGAAGTGTTTACTGTGCATAAAGGATAAGATACAGACATCCGGAATGCTAGAACGACCACCTGGCTGACCGTGCAGCTGCACTATGCAACACTGGCCTTGAGTGCAACTGCGTGACTGCGGAGCCTGCTGAGCTGTAATGAGGGAATCCATCAACAAGAAAGGGCAAAGATTCAGTACAGGAAGAAGCAGGTGCAACTGTATACTGTACCATTTAAAAAAAAAAAAAAAAAAAAAAAAAAAAAAAAAAAAAGTAAAAGATAGAAATGGAACAATTATAGCAACTTAAAATTATTCTTTAAGGCAAACTGTTTTGGGAAAAATGCTTCAAGCATTAAGTAAATGACTTGTTGACAAATGAACAGGCTAGATGATGAAGAGACAGACCTCCGGCACAAAAAAACTAAATAATTTCCCTACTTTTGCACTCCAATTTTCCAGGCACCTTTTTGCAAATATGGCAGGAACAAATGTGAAAAATTGTGGGGATGCCCTTCCCTCTCCTGACATGGATTCCCACTTCAGTCAGTCAGTCTGGCCTCATTGTGTGTGTGTGTGTGTGTGTGTGTGTGTGTGTGTGTGTGTGTGTGTGTGTGTGTGTGTGTGTGTGTGTGTGTGTGACAGCTGGGCTGGTCCCACTGAACCAAAGCACCATGGATGGCTGCTAATAACCCACCCTAATAATCCCTACATTACCTAATTCCTTTCTGAGTTCAGTGCCATTAAATACCCATTCATTATAATGCCAACAGTTAGAGCCATTGTGACCAAGGTCCCAGAGGTGGGATGTTAGACGATGGCTGGTGTACTCAGCAGAGATGCAGCATGCTGGCTCATGCCCTTGGGTGGTGATCCTCGGTGATTACCTAGGGTTCCACAGAGGTGAAGCCTAGAACAGAGCTCCCTCAGCAGGGCATTCGGTTAATGAGCTCTGGGCGTGCTGCTGGAGCCCCCAGACTGGAACGAGCTGGATACTCTACTAATTTCACTCTAACAGCATTCATTTGTAGATGCAGTAATGTAACTGAGAGCATTCTTCTCTGCTACAAACCTGCTTAGTCCATCATTTCACAAGTGTTTTAATTAAATTAATTAAATTAATTTAAGTTTTAAAGCAAAACTAATGCACATTTTCCGCTTCGGTCCCCCTACAGGTTGAAAGCGGAATTGTCCATTACTGCCGTTGTAATGTCTCATTCGAACTACAGATCCGCTACCAGATCTGGCAAACGTGCATAATGAAATGCAATGGACAATTCCACTTCCAACCTGTAGGAGGAAAACAGGAAAAGTGCTTGAGTGTTGCTTTAAAATACAATGAGGCTTAGCAGTACATGTCTTGATTACACCACTCTGAATGTAGGACCTAATTAGACGCATGGAGCAGAGTCCCCTGGAGGATGGCTGGATATACGCTGGGGAACTTTACTGGAAACCATTAAGGAAACAAGTTATTTCCGACCGCAGGGAGCAAGAAAAACGACTGAAAAATACCCAGAAAAGGAACAAAAATGAGACGCTTCCGGTCTGATTTTTTTAAAGTACATGATTGTGGATTTTGCTCGTGTGTGTTAGGGGGGTTGAGAATGTGTGTGAGACCTCTTTGTCCATGTCGCGTGCCAAATTACACGTTGGCACGGTAAACAGCACAGCACTCGTCCGCTCATGCCACTATTTTCCACTATCCCTTGTTTCCTCGCTGCAACAAACACGCTTACCACACCGCATGCTGTTAGATACCTCTGTTCAGTTGGTCCCCTCTCCACATTGTCATCAATCACTCTTTTATTGTCACCAGCTTTCAATTTTGAGCTTCAACTCTTTTGCCCCTTGTGGCAGCTCCTGCTTCTATCTTCAAAAGTGCCGTGTTTTTTGCAGGGAAGCATGTTGTAGCTGCAGAGTGAGAATAATACACAGTCGCAGTCTTTAGAAGAAGCCAAGAGAAAAGTGTAACAGTGCTGCTGAAAAGTATAGGAACCCCTGCTTAAGTTGACTAAAAGAGGAATATAAAAATCATCTTTTGGAAATTGATGTTATTGCCTTAAGTAAAAAATTCAGAAAAATCCAACCTTTTAAGGACACCAATTTTCTTTGTGAAGAAATAATGTATCATAAATAATGTTCTTCCATAAAACACATGGGGCATGAGTATAGTCACCCCTATGTTAAATTCCTATGGAAGCAGGCAGATTTTTATTTTTAAAGGCAGGTTATTTCATGGATCCAGTATACTGGGTATCCTGATAAAGTCCCCTTGGCCTTTAGAATAAAAATAGCTCCACATCACATAGCCTTCACCATACCTAGAGATTGGCATATTTCAGTTAGGCTAATAGCTGGTCTTATTGGCATCGAGAGACGATTTTATGGAAAGTATCCCATGCCAATCTCTAGGTATGGTGAAGGGTATTTGATGATATTGGATGTTTTCCTAATTTTTTAATTAAGGAATTAAAATCAATTTCCAAAAGATGATTTTGTTACTCCTCTTTTAAGTCAATTCACTGTATAAAACCCACAGTATTCATGTCACTTTCAACTCCTATTGGAGAGACTGATGGAAACTCTTCATAGTCGAAACGTTACGTGAAGTGTGGGGTCAGAATCTGTAATGGCACCTGGAAGCAATTGTGTTTCCCTCCCTGAAATATTTATGTATTGGGGAATTATTCTAAGCATGTTCCCAGTGTTTATTGCTCCAATGATGTCTGGCTGCTGCATGGCAGAACAACCATGAAGTAAGTGTGTGTGTGTGTGTGTGTGTGTGTGTGTGTGTGTGTGTGTGTGTGTGTGTGTGTGTGTGTGTGTGTGTGTGTGTGTGTGTGTGTGTGTGTGTGTGTGTGTGTGTGTGTGTGTGTGTGTGTGTGTGTGTGTGTGTGTGTGTGTTTATTTATTGACAATGCTGCAGCATTGTGTATCACTCATTAAAGTAAAGTCCACCCACCTCCCCCCGGGCTTCCCATTTTATATGCACCACCCCATATTCAAACACTGTTAAAGACTCATAAAAGCTTGGCATAATATTTTGATATCTGTCATCTTCGCTGTTATAAAAGACCCAAAGGGAGAGGAAGTTGCCTTCGTCTGTGGTATCCATTCCCATCATAACACACAATCTCCAGTTTCCCATAGGGATGTTTGTTGTGATGTCTTGTGGCACCAACCCAGTCTGCTGGAGGCCTAAAGGCCTGGTGGATGTGTTTGGTTTAGGTGGGCAGTACACAAGGAGAGGATTTTGGTATTTGGTATATGGATGTATGCTTGTTTCTCTTCAATGTGATCTCTGTCTACAGGAATTATTTGCCTTTAAGGTTTTATTTTCTTTTTATATATGCATATCTTACTGATCAAGTTTTTTTGTTATAGCATTGTTAATGTGTTCCCATATTTTAATATTTACGTTAGGGAGATTTCACGGAATCATTCAAAGTAATGCTAGGGCTCTAATGGTATGGCTCTAATAGCAGTGTCAGTTTTTCCACCAGTTTTTTTTTGTTTCAGACTGAAATATCTCAAAAACTATGTTACCCTTAAAGATGAAGTGTAATCAAAAATTCCAACACTTTTGATTTGTGACCAAATACCTGCAAAACTAAGGATATTAGCCTTAGCTGTACTTTGAGTTAAGTGCTAAATTGCTAATTTTAGCATTCTTATGCGCTAAATTAGTAAGGTAACCACTGTAGCATTGCTTTACGGATTAGGTTGGCATGCTAACTGGGTCCAGTGGTGCCTCACAGACCTGCTAGCATGGCTGTAGACTCTTAAGGCCCCATTTTAACGATCTAAGCTCACAGAGTGAAGCGCATGGCACAGGTGCATTTAGGGCGTGTCCAAATCCACTTTTGCTAGTTTGACGGCGGATAAAAGGGTCCGTGCGCCAGGCACATGGTTCAAAAGGGTTGTACTTTGTGTCTTTAATATTTTATAAATGTGTTTTGGGTGTAACATGCAGTAAACCAGTGTCATCTCCCATTCCCTCTGTAATATTTTTAATATTTTGTGTGTTTGTGTGTGTGTGTTTTCTGTGTGTGTGTGTGTGTGTGTGTGTGTGTGTGTGTGTGTGTGTGTGTGTGTGTGTATTTTGAGGGCTATATTGCGAGGGCTCTTCTGGAGGGTGGTGGGAGGATGGGTGAAAGGTGACACCCTGACAAATAGTGTTTACGAGACTAGAGAATACCAAAGGACAACTGTGAGCCGTCTTAAATTTGAAATAGAAGGAGAGAAAAGAAGTGGTGCCTGAAACAGAGATGTGTTCAAGTGAAAGTGAGAGGAAGACTGAAGTCTAGATCCAGGCGGGTAGACGTGACGGCGACATGAGGATCCCTCTCAGATCAAAACTAGCTCTTAATCAGGAAGTCAGAAAGAGGTGATGAGAGACAGAGTGAGAATATAGTACGGCACAACCACAGAGGGATCCTGGAGAAACTTGGAAACCATCTTCACCCTCTTTCTCTTGTCTATCTTTTATTGGGTGAATGTACAGGACAGGCACGCCAGCAAAGAACATGTGATGTGGTATGTGTGAGGGTCAGAGGTGACCTGTGTTAGAGAATATTGGCAGATTAATGGGCTCCATTAACCTGAAGGCTGAATGTTGCGTGCTGTATTTGTTACACACTTCAGAAAGTGTTGACGCACTGAATACCAGCCTGCTGATTGTGTGTGTTTGCGTGTGCGTGTGCGTGTGCGTGTGCGTGCGAGCTGCCCATCTAGCCTCAGGGGTGAACCATGTAAAGTCTGATTAAGATTGATGACCAGGGACATTGATCAGTAATGAAACACGCTGTAGACTGGGGATGAAAGAAAGTGGAATTGTGTTGTTTTGTATCATTAATATCTATCAGAGCATTGCAAAGCCATACGTGGAAGGATGAAAGGCCAACACAGATTTTTCATGGTCATACTGTTGCCCCTTTCTTTACTTTATTCATTCATTATCTACCTCCCTACTGCCGTCACTGTGCATAGAGAGCTTTCATCATTTGGGTGTTTAACTATTTATTCCTATGTAAACTAGTCGTACATGTTGCTGCTACTTCATCCTCCTTCCCTTTTGATGTGTTTTCCTGTCAGAGGTTTATCTTACCTAATGGCTATGTTTGGACTTAAAGAATGTGTACCAAAATGTTGAACCATTATTTAAACCAAGCTGTTGTTTTCTTGGCTAGAGTTGGATAAGAAGAGTGACTTCCGTTTTATGTCTATCCGCTAAACATGACCCTGGAGATGGTTAGCTTAGCTACGCTCAAAGACTGGAAAATGGACTAACGCTAGCCTGGCTTTGTCCAAAGCAGTGTTGTATGTGGATTACAGCCCTTATGCAAAGCTAAGTTAACTACCTGCTGGCTGTAGATTCACCATACAGACCATACAGTATCATTCTTTACATTTAACTCTCAGAAAGAAAGGGAATAAGTATAATTCCCAAAATGTCGAGTTACTGAATCCCCAAAGTAAAGTTAGGGTACGATATTTTATCAGTAGACTGTGTGTCTGGAGATTACTGCCAGTCACTCACACTTTTACCATGTGCGCGTTTGAGTTTGAATGTCTGGTTTTCATCTGAACTCCTCTGTTATAAACTGAGGCTTTAGGTTTGAGCTGCTCCTCCTCCGTTCTCAGACAGCTAGGACAGATAATTAGGTCCTGTTATCGTAACCTGCCAAAATGTGAGGCCTGGTCTTGCATTTATTAAAAACAAGCAGAGTAAATGTGAATTTGGCATCTGAAACATGTGGTCTCTTGTTGCACCTTGATTTTTTTTTTTTACAATGGATCTGTTAAAAAAAGGGCTTTTAGAAATGGCTTCAACAGAAGGTTGAGAGGGGAGAAGTGTGCCGTAAGAGCTGTTTAGTTCAAAGCCATATTGGCTTGGCTACAGTCAAGTGAATGCAGACAAAGCCTCCATTGTTGTAAAACCCTAGATAGCTAGTTTTACTATTAACCTCCTCCGAGCGATTTATGAGACAGGCCCCATCTTGTGAATTAAAATATAAAAAATGTTGTATTTCTAATACTGATGTATCCTTCAAGAACCTGTCTGTTAGTCAGAATGGCGTTACAACTCTAACCCATTTTCTTCCACTTGGCCTGGCAGACGATCGCTGAAACCTGAAGCAGTCCTAAAGACGTTCTAGAATGACACCTCAATCAATCATTAATGTTCGGGCTGGGGCTGGGTTATTGTAATATTTCCTTTGTTTTCGTTCAGTGAGATAGGTTTTTAAATGATATTCCTTCTGATATCTTTTAATCTTTAATCATTGACCAGACAAATTCTAATATATAGAACCCTCTTTCCTTCCTTTTCCACTGTTAATGGCTCATTTGTTGGCAAGCTGGAGAATGAGGACTTGATTTTAATTTTAGGCCAGCAGCAGCTGAGGGAGCTTGGCGGGAACCTGGTAGAGCAGGAGAGCTAATAAGGCGGGTCAGTGTTCACATTGGATGGGAAGAATAAATCATCAAATCATCAACGTCAAATTGTAAACATGTGTATGGAGCAAATGAAGGTGACATGACTGACTTTGGATGAGGCGTCAGATGAGCATGTGTTGAGTGAAATGATCTAAATGGTGGCCGTGCATTCTCTCTCTCTCTCTC
>NC_048416.1:13974327-14083860 GCF_013103735.1 Etheostoma cragini | reverse complement strand
CTCTCTCTCTCTCTCTCTCTCTCTCTCTCTCTCTCCTCCCCCTCCATGCAGCTGGGGATCTTTTGCCTACGTGATTCCTCTGGATCCTTTTGCAAGGTCACTATATTATGAACGCTGATACAGAGATATGATTGGTTTAACAGCAATGAACGCACCTACCTCATGCACGCCCAGCTGTGTTTTATTTTCATTACTGCACATGAAAGCTATTGGACATATCAGCTGTGTCAGCCATCTTTCACAGTCACGGCTGTCAGGCACACAAACTTACATAGTTTGAGACGCACACACACACAAACTGTAAATACTCTCAAATATATGTCTGTCGTACAGGGCCATCTGCCCAGAGATATGCAAAACTCTAGATACCTTGACAAATATATAAGTTATATACTGTGGGAACATGAATGGTTGAACGTACACTCACAACAGGCTGTAACATCAGACTGATTTCAGTCTCTCACCGACTGGGACAAAAGCTCGACAGCCATCCCAGCCATGTTCTGACCCCAGGAACTTGAGCAGCTGATTGGACCAAATATGGAAGACACCATGCGGATAAAGTGACACATGACCTCGTCCCAAAAAGTTCACACTGGGGCACGTCTGCACCTGCCACAGGAGCAGCTTCACAACACACACATACTGTAGTCACACTACACTGTTCTAGCCCTCGAATCACGCAGTATTGAAAGGGGACATGGGTTATGTTACATCAGTAACCTCACAGCACAGAGAGCGAGGGACATTCAGAAACCCTGCAGTTATGGCATCGTATCCTGAGGCACTATGAAATGATATCCTCCTTTTGCACACCTGTATGTGCAAGGCTTAGAAATTAACAGATGATCATCTTTAAAAGAAGTAGTTGATACCCTCGTTTTGAAATCACACAGAGTTCATGAGTGATCACAGAGGCAGCAGCACAGTTGTCAGTTCTTGTCCCAGCAGGCAGATGACTTGATGCTGCTGACTTTGACACAGTCAAGTTGAAATTCAGGCAGAATTGAATGATGTTGATTGATTGTTTTTTGTTTGTCTTTTGAATAAATTTCTGAATTGTTTTTATATATTTTAACTCAGCCATAAAAGTCAGAATATGTTGTCAAAAATGTTGGCCCCTGAAGTAGCTCTAGCAACGTCACAACTGTGTATATATAGTTGACGTGCATGTGCATATGTATGTGTTCTGTTTGCAATGAGCCCAACTAAGACCCTGGATTGTAGACTGTTCACTTATGGATTTTTTTTTTAGTCCTCATGAATGGCATTTAAATTGTTTCAGGGAGCCATGTGAATATTTTCCAACATGGATATTGTCTTGCCAGTTAGCCTTTAATCCTGAAGTGCAAAGTATTTACTTCATTCTAAATTGTACTCTATTCGAGTAAGCCAGAATATATTTCCATACCATTTAGAGCTGGGACGGTATGGATTTTTTCTTAACACGGTTGAAAAGCAAGAAATTCCCCCAGTATCTATGGCAGTTAACCACAACCCGCTTACAAGAGTAGTGTAAGTTAGAGTGATAATGGAAAGGTGTCTTAAGTGAGTGACACATACAAACATGTGCAGGCGAGGTAATGGCGGTGACGAGCGGTAGGCATCACCTGACTGCGGTATTGCGGTAATGGGATAACCGTCCCAGCCCTAATACCATTTGTTTTAGAAAATAACATCACATCTGTTAAAAGCTGACTCTCAACATGAATTTTCATGTTTTAATACCGCTTGTTCACCTAACGTGGCACTGCTCCACATAATCAGTCACATCCTTTAGCAATTCTTGATCCACATGTATCACATGGCGTGGCATTTTTGTTTTGTTTTTGTTGTTTAAGCCAGAATGAGTTGGCAGCGCAGAGGGCTATACACTGGGATATGATTACTACCAGACCAGTTACAAAGGAGTATTGGCACAAAGTCGATGAATCAGGCCAGGTACTTTAAACTTCATACTGTTTATTGATCCCCAGTGGGGAACTTGTTGTTAGTAATCACTACTTCAGGCCGGAAAGACACACACATGTTCAGGACCTATTGCCAAGGCTGCTGGAATCAGGGGCGGTGATGAAAAAATAAATGGGCAGTGTTTCGATGGTGGTGAGGAAGAAGAATAGGCTGGAGCTTGCATGGCAGAAAGTTGAGTGATTGATGGAGGAACGGGCTATTATGGGCACGTGAACGCTGTGGCAGGAGGCATGCATGAATAAGAAGTAGGAAAAACACATTTGACCACACGTCTCCTTACCTATCCATTTACTTAATGTATACCTGATTAACTGATAAAATAACAACTGATAATGTGATATCAAGTATACAGTACGTGTCTGCAAAGGTCCATTGTGTCTACTGTGTTGGTTTGGTGTGTTTTATGGTTCTACTCACCTGCATACCACGCCAAACTCTGTAATCAGCCTCTGTACCACCTGCCCCGTGTTGCCCATAAACCATTGCGAGTTCGGCAGCTTTGAGATTGCATGCTCTCACCTTGGCTTCCGCGGATGCTGTAATTAGCCTGTCTGTTTCGGGTGTGAGAGAAGAGGAGAAAGAAACCAGAGCTAGCTTAAAGTAAGAGCTAAGGGCACAAGGGGTGACACACCTGTGAAAAAGGAGAGAAATAATGGTGGAGATTAGAATTTGATTTTAATTGCTAGAAATTGCACAGGGAAGCAAGGCTGGAATTCTGTCTTAAGAAAGCCAAGGGAAAGTTAGAGATCTGTTGGGATTAAAGAAAAAGGCTTGCTGGAATGAAGCTCCCTTTTGAACATTCACACCATGTTTCCTCAACCGTGGCCCGCACACTGCCCTACACATTGTCTTCTGTTACAGCCACACTCACATACACACACAAATGCTACAGTTTTCTTTTTAAAGTCATGGTGATTAGTGCACTTTTCTCTTTTATTCCTTTACACTTGAAGACCTACCCCCGCTCTCTCCATGCCTGGCTCCCTGGGCCTGCTCTAACGTGTTCCAGAACGTCAAACCAGAACCACATTGTGTGAATGAATAAGGCATACAAAGATAAAAGAGCATTTTATCCTGTTATAGACCACCATTTGACACAGACTGGCACTGGACGAAACCAACACTCCTATCCTTGTCAAATTTCCACTGCACATATTGATGCTGCTGACATTCATTGCATTAAAGACTCTGATACTTTAATCTTGTCTCATTTTTTAAAAAGAAATATCCAAAAAGATAGGAAGGATGTCTGTGTTTAAAGGTAGTCTGGCACTTTGGATGTTCAAGACACAAACTCCCCCATGCTCCCTGAGGTGACCCATGTATTTTCTTTATTCCCACTTCTTTATTCCCTTTGTGCCATTATGTGTTAACCCTCTTGTTTATTCTCCCTGTGGACTGGATTTCACACTTCCAGACTTCCTGGAAATCCTTACAGCAAACGATGGCCCCCAATTTGATAGGATCTACAAACATAACCCTAATTCTCACCTTGACATCGCACCGGTTGCTGTCCCCTGCCTTCAGGCACAATTCCCATTCGTTCTGGGACTCAGTGGTTCCCACATCTGAGGGTGGCGATTGGTCACAGGAGGTTTGTCAATAACCAGTGCTACTCAAAACACAAGAAAAAACAACATGAAAAATGTGCAGGATTTCAATTTCCAAGCTGAAGTAAATTGCTCATTTGCGTGCAAGTGCGCTTAAAATCCTCAAGTGCTCAAATTCCAGCATGGATACAGTCCTTCCCTATGGAAGTACCACCCAGGAGTCTGTAACAATGGTGCCGAAAACTAAGCCTCTCCCATACACACCAACATACCCAGCGTCAACAAGCACACGCATCTGAGTGTGAATGTGTGCATCTACATGTGTGATTCCCTTGGAGTTGAGGAGGGTTTGTTTATCTGGGGTCAACCTGTTTAAGGCATCGTCACGCCAGGGCCCTCTTTGCAAAAACAGACCTTATAGACACATGTTAACATGTGCTCATAACAAACTCTAAACAGCAGAGCTCTCAAACGTTTTTCAGGATTTCCTGAAACGAAAACTGCCTCTGCTGTCCTCTGAAAATGTTATGATATACACCAACATCAGGGAAGAAAGGAGATTTTCTTTTTTACACAGCGAGTGACATATATTTATAAATAGAAGAAACATGTTCTGTTCCATACAAATGAAATGTGTCATTGATACACAATAAAATACACTATTAACTCACTTCAATACTATTAAAGATTTTTCTGCTCATTTGGTCTGATATAGATACTGATATGATATCACTGAGTCAGTTTGGTGATGTTGCCCTAATATTATACTTAATGTAAGCATCTATCATTACCCATAAACATGGCCAGTGGCTAACAGTAGCAAAGGTTCAGTTTATGAGTTTAGGCTGTCATCTACTACATGAATCAATCACGTGGTGAGATGAATGAACTGGGGGGCCTCAGCAACACAACGTTCAATCCTCATGCAGCCTTTTTCTGACTTACTTTGAACCTGAAAATAACCTGAAGACAAAGCCTTTGTCTTCTGGCTGCTGACCTTTGGGTGCTCTGGTCCACTTTTTTGTGATCTGCTCTTATTTGCTGTGCTCAGCTGGTGTTGACTGGGTTTTGCTGGAGCACTCTTTGTTTTGACTACGTCTGTCCCTGTGTGGGGCAGGCCCATCTCTACCTTCGCCTCTCATTAGCTGTGACACACGGTGACTAACCTGGTAGCGTTTCAGCACCCGCATGCCACTCAATGCAAACCACCTGTCGGACATCACAACAGCAAGGGTCTCCTAACCTGTGCACGCCCACAAGCAGCACAAAACACGTTATCAAGTTTTCCACAAGTGCAAGCTCTGTCACACCAAAAACACAAATGAACTTTCAACGATTATAGAAAGCCAAATAAATGCAGGCATGATAAGCTTTTTGTTCGTTAGGACCCAATGAATAATGCAACAGACATCTAAACACCTAAACAACCCTGACGCTATAAGAGCATGCATGAATTCTTACTCACACATAATGCAGGTTTACAGCAGCGTCACTCAGCCCTGACGGAGCGTGTCAAGGAAGCTATATGTTGAATACACTCACACGGGCATGAAATAGTCGTTCATGCCCTCACAAAAACACACTCTCAGATAGCCTCACACACAGATGCGTTCTCACTCTGCCCAGAGAAATCCACTCTGCCGTAACGCAACACTAAAACCGCAGTGTTGACTTGGTACCGATGTGTTCTCAACTACTTATTTCCCAATCGCAGATTATCTTTGCATGGATACCAGAGTAATGTTTACTATACAACAGCTCTCTCTCTCTCACTCTCTCTCTGTCTCAAACCACATTTCAACAGTCAGAGAGGTGAAGTATGGTCCACACACAGGCAGAGTTTATAACTTATATATTTCACATAAAACAACAGCTTATGGTAGTGTTGTGTTAGTGGTTGGAGGTTTAGACACATATAGAAATGTTAGGGGAACCACATTTTTGCAATAACTGCTTTGATTTGATACTATTCTGAATTAATTTTTTGTATCCACTGACTTGAGATAATGCTGCATATGCTAAACTTGCAACAATCTTTGTTGATGGCCAGTTTTTTGTTAGTTTGAAAAGGAAATCTCAAGCCCTCTTTAACAGCTCAAAAAGCAAACTTAACATTATTTCACAACAGGATTTTTAATGACCTGTTTCATAAGAATAAAATGACGCCGTCCATCCCCAGCAGTGAAACAGGGATAAATGCAAGAGAGATTTACATATTTTTATCTGTGATTGCTGTTGACAATACTTCTAATGTAGCACTACCACTGCCAAAGCCAAAATTCGTCTATTAGGATTTCTGTTACTTGAGTTTTAAAACAGCCTGTTTGTAAGAGGTCTCACGGGGAAAATGACCTCTCTGTGGTCTAATTAACCCCAAACATAAGTATCATTCTTAAATATTTAAGCCAACTTTGTGGTAAAAGGGAGGTTATTACTTCATTATTTTCCTTAATATTGGGATGTAAGAAGAGAAAGAAGTGAGTATTTCAAGGAAGACAAACATTTCATTTAGCAATTATTGTTGAATTATTGGACCCAGGGCACAAAAATAGCAGCCTCCACCAATCAAATGCTGGTCAAATATGCAAGTGGCTTCAATCTCTAGCCAAACAAAATAATGTTAATCTATAGAGTGGCTGAAGTTTTTTTAACATTCATTAAATATTTGGCTGGTGGACAAAAAAAGTTATTTGTGCACCCTGATTGGAACCCAAAGAAATTGATGAAGTAGAGTAATCGTGACAAAGCACAGAAGACTACAGACAATTAGACTACCGGCTTCTGACTGAGACCGCTATGTTAAAATGTGGATTCTGCAATTTCCAGAATAAGATGGACATTTAGTGCATCGTGGTTGAGTCTGGTGCAAAAAAGTAAGAAAACACTGATGTGGGGAAATGATTGCATCATTTAAACACCTTGCATACATGTGATGCAGATCTTTATTAAATCTACATTTAGGATTTAAGAAGAAGATTTGATGGGATGAGGTGGGATTACAGGCAACTGTTGTGTGATTCTGAACCAAGGCTGACCCAAGACAGTGGAGACACGGGGCAGCTGGAGAATGAATCACCACCATGTGAATCACATCCGTTGTCTTTTTCACTCTCTGTTGCTATTTACAACCACAGCATGTGTAGAGGCAAAGTTGGACAAACAGTGAAATGCAGACAGATCAGGAGACACTTAGGAAGAAGTAGTTTGGTTTCAGACAAAGATGCTCAACAGCTGTGCCCCCTTGTGCAAACAGGAACTGTAA
Source organism: Etheostoma cragini (assembly GCF_013103735.1). NCBI lineage: Eukaryota > Metazoa > Chordata > Actinopteri > Perciformes > Percidae > Etheostoma > Etheostoma cragini. The sequence continues at coordinate 14,077,077 of NC_048416.1, read as the reverse complement.
GAAGGGAATCCTCACATTTATTTCTCAAAATGGTAAACAATTTCAATGAACTTGACTCAGACGTCTCATTATGAGCATAGATTCAGTCCTTGACAAATAATAAAACATTCAATTCAATAATCAATTTGTAATTTTAAACAAACGCTGTATGTTTAAAGGTCCCATGACATGGTGGTCTTTGGATGCTTTTATGAAGGCCTTAGTGGTCCCCTAATACTGTATCTGAAGTCTCTTTCCCAAAATTCAGCCTTGGTGCAGAATTAGAGCCCCTAGAGCCAGTCCCACTGTGAGCTTCCCTTAGGATGTGCCATTTCTGTGTTTGTAGCTATTGAGGAGGAGAAGGGGAGCCAAGGTGAAGGGTAGTGGTATGGCCTTGACCAACAGCCACTTTGCTTGTTTTTCATGGGTGGGCCAAACTCTCTGGGCGGGCAAAGCAGAGAAAGGGGAGGTAACTTTGCCCCTTATGTACTCATAAGGGCCAAGATTCCAAAAAAGCCCATCTGAGCTTTCATTTTCTCAAAGGCAGAGCAGGATACCCAGGGCTCGGTTTACACTTATCACCATTTCTAGCCAATAATAATCTTTTATAAAAAAAATAAAAGGCGTCACGTGTGATTTATGAAACGTTGGTATCACCTATCAGAGCATAAGAATGGTCATTCATTGATAAATGCAGCCGCTGGAAACAATCGTAGTTTAGTTTTGAGGCTTCACCCCTACAATTTACGACTTGGCGGGATGTAATCTGGCTAAGAAGCGGAACTTTTCAGAGGTGGAGATTTTTGCACGTGTATACTATTTGGCAGCCTAAAAACAGGTATTGAAGGCTGTATAAAGAATGCAGAATGGAAAGAGATCACTGATACTGTCAACAGTGTTGACGTAGTAAATCAACTCCAGCTGAAGTTTATTTGTTTTTTACAACCTTGACATATGTATGCTATAGTCCTGAGAGTAATATACAGACTTATATTGCAAACTCTTAGGCATACAAGGAGTTTGCAGGTGGGGGGCGGAGGAAGAAGGGCGTGATAATGGGCATGATGACTTCTCCTTCTCCTGTTAAACTAATTATATGAGTCAGTGTGGACATGGGGTGGCACACTGACTCAAAAATATGCGTACAAGTTCAGACCAGACATGAGATTGTATCTCATCCTACGCTCACGTTCAAATTGATAAATGCTTTGCTTTGCCTCCAGTTAACATGTAAGAAAGAGGCTGATCTTACTTACACTCTTCCCATCCACACCCCCACCCCACCTTTCTCTTCCTTTCCAGTTAAATTAAATTTTCCCCTGTTGCAGGAGGAGTATTGGGGGGGTTATGAAACAAAGAAGAAGTGGAGAAGGGGGGTAGATGGGTTGATGGATTGATGTAAGTCCTGTGGTTGTCCATTCGAAGTATCACATTCTGCTATTTTCATTTGGCTCTTTATTGCTCCCAGTTGTTGGTTTAAACAAAATGGGGCCTAAAAGAAGAATGAAAGATGGGGGTCGTTCCACAAATCCTGCGGTTTGGTCCCTGGAAGCAGTTTGTTTGCGAGAAATGTCACAGTAGCTAAATCAAGCCGAGCTATAAGAAACAGACCGAACAGATGGAGCGTGAGCGCGTGTACGTGTGTGTGTGTGTGTGTGTGTGTGTGTGTGTGTGTGTGTGTGTGTGTGTGTGTGTGTGTGTGTGTGTGTGTGTGTGTGTGTGTGTGTGTTTGTGTGTGTGTGTGTGTGTGTGCGTCCATGTGTCCATAGACCAAAGGTGTTGTAGATGCATTTGGTAACATTCACCTGACAAATTCTTGCTCTAAATATTTTGAGAAAAGAAGAATGTGAGTGAGAGAGGGAGATTGTGTTTGTGTGGTTTTTAGATCACAGATATACTTGCAATCAGTGAAAGCGTTGATAGAAAATTGCTTTAAAACTCACTCAGGTTGATTGCACAGCAGGAAGGTTCAATATTCAGCATATGCACGCAAGTGTGTATGTGAATTTGTGTTTCTGCAGAATATGTGCGTGTGTGTGAGCTCATACACAGGACTGTGATGTCAAGTATGTGTCATGCTCCAGTCGCCAAAACATCCCATGTGAAGACTAATGATCAAATCAAGGCAGAGATCCTGATATTTCTTTCTGTCAGTCTCAGGTATTTGACATTCTCATACAAACACACTTCTAGTCCTAAGGGAGCGGTTGCCCTGCTAGCTGCTCCCAGTCAAACTATGGACTACATGCTTTTCTGCAGAGACGTTTAGGGTTATGATGAGATACGGTGCTTTAGGCAAAAAACCTACTATCCAAGTTCAAACACATTTCTGTGTGTGTGTACGTGCGTGTGTGTGCGTGTGCATGCGTGCGTGTCCCTCAGAGAGTTCTACAGGATGTAGTTGTCTTACCTAACTGCCTGACAATTTTGGAGGTCCATCTTTCTTTCTTTTGGGGATTTTCAACACCTGTAATAGTGAAGGACTTGCCAATCTTTTTCTGCATCTGTTAACTTCCCTTTTTTCTCTCCACTATCTCCTCTGCAAGCTCCTCTGGCATCTGCTTTACATTGTTTAAACCAAACAATCACCCAAAAACAATGTTTTGGTTTTGTCTCCTTTTGATGTTGATAACCTTTGACTTTGACAAAGAAAGAAGGGAATGGAAGTCAAATTATGATACATCCCATTACTGTGTCCTAGTAAAACATGATCCTCCAGACTTTCTCTAACTCATACACACCTTTTCTATTTTTGTTTGCATGTGTGACATTTACCGAGCCTGGTATGCCACTACGAGACAGGAAGTCCAGACCGACACCTAAGTCACGCCATGTGTCCCCATGTTTGAGCGTTTGTTTGTCTGTCTGTATCTCACTGGTCATGTGTTCACTGCTCTCCTGTAGTACGTAGGAGTAGTACTTCCACACTTACATGTACACACGCAGGCACGCACACGCACACACACACACACACACACACACACACACACTTTGCTCTCCAGTGCTGCTGTTTTTCCCATTAATTCATCCAGTCAATCCAGTCCTATATCAACTTGTCATCACCCAACTCCATTCCCCCTCAACCCTTCCACTCCGGACCAATCTCGCTCCCACGTTTCAGTCACTCTGACGCCCGCTCCTCCAGCGTTTGGCGACTGACCTGTCAACAAGCTGAAGGCTGCCTTTTATGTCTCAAATAAAGGTAGAGCAGGCATTGCCCCCCGTGACCCATATCTTATAATGCATATGCATGCTTGAGAAGGCACTTTAAATGGCCAACGACCATGTACTACAAGGATTTTTAAGGGATTGTAAAGCCATCCATCCATCCCCTACTAACTCCCTTCATCGTTTTTTCTTTCTTCACCATCTTTCCTCCTGGTCCCACCGTTTCTCTGTCCTTCCCATTTCCTTTTTCTACCACCACTGTTCTCCCCATCTCCCTCTTCTCCGGCCCTGAAGAAATGCTCGGTCTCTCCCTGCAGAGACCTAAGCCCCGAGCAGAACAGCCCCATGCTGCTGTTTATGGCTGCGGTGGCTGAATCAGAGGAAGCAGAGCCCACTATGGAAAATGGAGACTATCAATGTAAATGCTGCGGCTGGCAGAGTGTGTTAACTGGCATCTGAGGCTTGAAAGGTGTAGAAGTGTTAAATGATTCAAATTGCTCAAACATATATTTTAAATGAGAGTCATTAGGTGCACAGCTGCACTCAGTCTCCATTGTAACATTTTAATTGTGTCTTTTTGTTGCAAACAAAGTCTGTCAGAGGCTACAAATGACAACTGAATCAGATAAAGTACAAGAAACAGTATAAGGTGGAAATCTGTTTCAATGGTACGCTGTTGACTGAGCACATGCAGGCAGCAGTTAACTCTTTTTTTATTATACTTATTATTCCTTTAATTCCAAAGTAATTAATAGCGTATTGCTGTTGCATAAAGGGGGGAAAGAAGGATGAAAGAGGGAAAGGTAGACGGTAGAAGGAGGTGGAGGAGCATGATTGAGGTCTCTTTGAAAGGGTTGGCAGACTCAGGAAGTGATTAGGCCACTACAACAACCCCAATAATGACAATAGGGAAAACATGTCTGTAGCCACAGCCACTTAGCATCAGGAACAGTACCCAGTGTGGTTCCCATTTCATTACAAAAGCCGGACTGAGTGTGGGAGGATGGAAGGAAAGAGATGAAATACGGTGTTACCTACAGGAGAGTTCCAGAAGGTTTGGTTACTGTACTGTTGTTTCAGCTGTCCTACTTTCTTGCCACACATATGCGGTTTACATTAATAATGGTGGCAGATTTACCTTTTGAAATTCATTATGAACTTTGAAACAATGGGTCTTTGATTTCACACAAAAGCCTGCTTCTCATTTCTGGCAGGTGGCCATAAATTTGCAGAAACAACAACTCTATCATTGACCGTGTAAACATAAATGATAACATGCAAAAATACGGAGGTTTAAGTCAAGATCCACTAGCTGATGATTCATGTGGACAAGCAACACAAAGGTAAAGGTTATAAGACAAGGCTATAAAAGACTTGACCCACCTAACTTGAAATACAGAGTGCCCCTCTTTCTCAAAGCACACAGAGCTCCAACATGTGGAGAAATCCAAAGCTTAGCCTGCTGTGCCTTGTTCAAGTTGCTAAGGTAAAGGCAAGGGGCAGACGGTCTTTCTGAGCCTGAGCAGAAACCTCTTTTCATTTTTTTTGCATCTCATTTCAATTGCACCATCTCTTAAAAACAACACTTCTGTTACATGACCAGGCAGACACTGGCACAGATCAGTGGCGGTGTAGAAATGATTAATGGTCTTGTAGCAGCATGAGCATTGAGACTCTAGGTCAGCCCTCTCTCTGGTCGCATCATCTCCTGGTTTCACTGCAGCCCTCCTGCTATTTTTCAAGACTTTACCAGACTTCTCCATCAACAGTAGAAATCATTTTACCGGAAAGGTGGTGGAGCCAACTGCCTCGCTGCAGCGTCAGAGGAAGGTAGCTGGATAAAGCCCAGGCAGCGAGGAATGTATCTGATGAACTTGATGTTCAGCCAGAATGAGGAGAGAATCGGTCCCAAACATGCCAGAAGGTCCAGTTTGTTCAGTTTGCCAAAAAATCATACAGCACATTTGGTTTTGAGTTTGACGGCATCCTTTGTATTCATTTCTAACATCTGAATCTGTCCTCACGTCACTTAGGCACAGATATTTCAGTGCTGTGCCAGCTCACACAAACTTAATGGCGGGCAACACATGACCACCAGCAGCGAAACAGCAAGTAATGCTCGGCTGTTCTCTACTCATGCCTGCAGTGCTGATTTGGGAGATTTATCTGTCTGTGTGTTTTCACAGGGCCCCCAGGGAAGCGTGGAAGGATGGGAAGAAGAGGGGAACCTGGTAAGTGACGCCCGCCACCTGCTTTGTTAGTTTATTTCTCTTTTTCTCTCTTTTCCTGGACAACTCTTCATCCCTCCCTCTCTCTCAATTGCAGCCACACTCCCTCTCTTTTCCTGAGTGACTGGATAAGATTGAGGGCTGTAAAATAGCAGTGACCCACGAGTCAGGCCTTTGCATGATGAGCTGCAGTTGGCCTTTCTCCATGTCCCTCCTCATTTGCGCCGACATAGCGCTAACCTCGGCCATGTGGTTGCACTAACTTTGCCCAGATGTCAGTCGTTCTCGCTGAGCGGTAGCAGCTGCAGTAGTACAGGCCTAATGAGATTCTCCTTTGCCAACATCACCTCCCGCCATTATTGTGTTGCTTTTTCTTTCCACCCAGACCGCAAAACACTCATTGAGGAACCAGAACAGTGTAGAGACATAATAGATGTTACTGAAAAGGTTGTCGTGACAGATCGGATGTTCGGAGTTTGAGTCACCTTTGTTTTTATTCGACGTTGACTCCACCAAGTTGTGGCGCAGGTCTTGATTTGATCAAAACCTGAAGTACTGAAGTTGTTCTGCAGGATGTGTGTCAGGTGGGAAAACTCCCAGTCTGGTTGTGATTCATTTAGTAGATGACATCTGTTCGAGAGGAGATGTTGACTAAGTTAAAGCTCACCAGTAACATTTATTGTTCTATTTCCTCCCTTTCTGAAGTGATCTCACCCTTTTAAAGCAGGACAGTATATTTGAAATTTTTTTTTTTTTTTAATTGTCTATTGACTTGATTTTATGTGACATAGAATATTCAATGATGAGCTGTGGGTTATCTAAAGTTCTTACACTGTGGTGCCAAAGTGCCTTGATTTTTTTTAAATCCCAACTCGATTGTCTATCTGTTGTTCAATTAAAGGATTTGGCTGGAAGTAGTAATTCTCAACTAAGCCCATGAAATCACCAATCTTTGTCTCTCTCGAAACATCCTCGCTTCCACAGCCTGATTGGGACTCTCAGTCCGAAGCCCATTGATTTCTTCTGAGGCCGTCAATCTTCAACAATAAGAAAAACAGGTCAAAATAAATAGTTCCAATAGTTCCCTCTGAGTTGTTGCGGAGAGGCTGTTGCGCCATGCTGCAGCTGATGACTCCGGGACAACTTTTTACAAGACCAGAAGTGGTTTTCCCCGTTCCATCAGAAAAACAAATGAGAGTGAAGAGAATAAGCAGAAACCCAAACCTGAATAACATGAAAGAGCGCAGACAGAGTAGTTCTTTCTGTTTACTCTTTCACTTGTTTTTCTTTTATCTGCCATTTACCTCTCTCTCCTTCCCTGTCACTTTCTTTCTTATTAGTGTTCGCACACACTCACTCAGACACTTACACTCACACACACTTGTCTCAAGTTCACGGCTTGAAGCTGGTCTTACTGCAGCTCCCTGACCAGTGTGCATTTGTTTACTTAACTGTCTGGTCCAGAAGGTCTTTGTCCCGGCGTCTAGACGCAGCTAAATTTGATTGACTTGGTCTCCATGCCTCATAAATCCCACGGCCTCTCTTCTTCTTCTTTCCCTTTAACCTTCTTGCCCCAAGCAGCTTCATTTTTTAATCCCTCTTTTGACCCCTTTTACCCAAAACAAATGCTCTTTCCCTTGAATCAAGCAGGCTAAGAGAGATTCTGGTCATGTTAGTATGACTTTTTTATGTTTAAGTAGTACCAAAACACAACAAATAACCCACTTCTCCCCAGAAGAAGTCTGTTTTCAATCTTGCTGAGTTTCTGTAAATGTTTAGTGTTGCATCCATGCTGATGAGCTGTGTGGTACCAGGACTGCCGTGGTGGCGTAGCTCCAAATTATGCGATTGACTGTGATTGTGTTAACAATTACATAAATCAGTACTATGATTGGTTTTAAATTTAGATCATATCCATATGACCTATCACTAATATAGAATCTTTTTATTGCAATATATACTATATTTACTTTGTAGGGGCTTGGGTGGTTTATCAGTGCCCTCAGCTATGGACTTTTAAGAGAATGTTTTTTTACAAGAATATTCTATTTAGACCGCAAAAAACGAGAAATTAGTCTTTTGATCATTACTGTTGTTTTTGCTTAGGCTAAGTAAGAAAAGCCGAATATGTTTTTGGCTGCTGAGGCTCAACATCAGAGCATTTCAATCAGATCTGAAAGACTGCCCTGGAGAAATCTCAGAGATATCTTTTTTTTTTCCTTTAAAGGGACGCACAGTTTGCCAGCACAACCCCAACCTTTACACTGTCTCTCCTCTATCTCATACACCCATATCTTCTTAGGCAGCAAAGTCTTAACATGACTTCATATTTTAATGCATAACATGCATAACATGCCCCATTATACAGAAGTCTGTTTGTCATAACAGTTTTACCACAAACTCCATTGGCTGCAGCTCTAATGAGCTTATTCTGTACCATATTTAGGTGGTTTATTACAGTCATCATTTAACAAACCGCATTGCATGCGCAGTCTTTCTGTTGCGCACCATTGTTCCGAGGAATTGATTGCTGTACAAACCAGAAGTTACCATAACTCACACATGCTGTGCTTTATGTATCAGATGTATATAATTTATTTTCTAATGCCTGATATCTCTTTTTCTGTTGCAGGAGCGCCTGTAAGTACAATTCCATCTCATACAGGTAGTATTGAAATCATTGTTGAACAGTTACAGTACAGTCCACGCACACACACACACACACACACACACACACAAGTATACATAGTTTTCTGAACAATACAAACTATAGTTTTCTCTCACAGAACACACCGACAGACACAGACTCACTCACACATGTCCATCCACAGAGCGCAGCAAGAAATCAACCACTTAGAGAGGTGTGTGTGTGTGTGTGTGTGTGTGTGTGTGTGTGTGTGTGTGCGTCAACAAACACACACACTGTGCTCTCTCTCTCTCTCTCTCACTCTCTCTCACTCACTCACTCACTCACTCACACACTCTCTCTCTCTCTCTCTCTCTCTCTCTCTCTCACTCTCACACACACACACACACATAGCAAATAAAACAAACACATAAAGACATGTACTAGCTGGAGACTACTGCTGCCTTCAGTTTTGAAATTTATTTAAATTAAAATGAAATAATGTGACCTGCCTAGGAAGAGTGTCCCTTTTCTGATCATATATGCAGGGCCGCACCTTGTACGCTCTGAAACACATCATAACGCTGTTCCACAAACATTGGACAGCAAAAAATTCAGGAAATTGTTTTATTGGAGAAAATTGTTCGTGCAGCTGATTTATAATACATTTATAAAAGTGTGCACGAAATGATGCATACATTCTTTTCCTGAACACACACAAAGCCTAGCCTCCAGCCCATAAAGTCAAAGTAAAAGTGTTGTAATTCGGCGTCACCTGCTGCTCCACAATGTAAAGATCTGTCTGAACAATTTGTCTGAGTCAGGTTCATTGGCTGCAAGCTGTCAGAAAGTAAGCCAAAAACAATTTCAGTGCCATTTTTGTTTGCTTTTTAATTATTTTATGCAGGAATAGACCATTGAAGTTGGAAAAGCAGATGTAAACAGTTGCCAAAAAACATCATATGTGGGCCATACATTGTTTAACTGGGAGTCAAAAGTTGGAGTGTAAAAATAAACATACTATATGATTAAATATTCTCAATTTAAATGTAAACTCCTTAAATTTACTTAGTTCAATCAAATATTCTTTCTACGAACTAGTAAAAAGTGAACCAGTATCCTGTGTACCATTTAATACTTCCTTTAGAATAAAGTGTCCCAGGTATAGAACCTGGTACACTTTATTCTATTATGCTGTTGGTTTCTGTTCTAACCTGTCTCAATGCTTCATGCTTTAATCTCTAACCTCACCAGGGCAAGGCTGGACGGGATGGATACCCGGTAAATTTGATTTATTTATCTTGTCACTCTTCAATTTACCCAATCACGTCTATTGCTATTCGCTATTCCTTCCTTCTTTTTTCTCACTCTGCTTCATGAGGCCTTTTTGAGTTTTTTTCCTTTCTGCTCTTTTTGAAAACATTACATTTACTCTAATTGTCGCCTGTTGCCTCTTCATGCTACCTTCAACTTTTAATCTTCAGCAATGATGCAGCCCCATGACTGAGAAGTGACTCAAATACAAAGACGGTTATATTTAAACACACACGGACTAATCCGGGTGGTGAGATGAGATGAAGGTCTTTATTTCCCACAGCCAATTTGAAGCTTCACAACTTACTAACTTGAGGCATAAAATAGTGATCTAAAACATATTTAGCACACGTGTGAAAGCGATCCAACATGAAGAGCAATAAACATGAAGACAGATCTTGTAAAGATATCGTCAGTTTACATAAACCACGTGAGTGCTAACCATGCCCATGAAAAATGTGAAACATTCACTCACAAGTAATAGCCTTCAGCCTTTTAATGGGTTTAACTAATGTTTAAATTATATAACTGTGGACATCCATGACTACTGAATGCAAAGCAGATTACTGACAGTGGTGGAATGTAACTAAGTACGTTTTCTAAAGCACTGCACTTAAGTACAATTTTTAAGTACTTGTACTTTACTGGAGTATTTACACTTGCTATGCTACTTTTTACTTTTTTATGCTACTTCTACTCCAATACATCTCAGAGGCAAACTTTGTTGTTACTTTTTACGCCACTGCATCTATTTAATTAGTTACCAGTTACTTTGAAGATTTAGATTATTAATGTAACATATGAACTAATACATTCTTAAATAATATCAAAGGTAAGTTACCCAGCAGTATATAAAGTCATTCAAATGAGTCCTATCTTTACCATTAAAGTGATGAACACATAAATCCATTGATAATAGATAGATAGATAGATATTTATTGATCCCAAAAAAATGGGTGTTACAGCAGCACACAAAATATACATACATACAATATACATGAAATAATAATAATTATAATAACAAAATATAAGAATAAAATATAAGAATGTAAGAACAAATATTTAAGTATATAATGATTAGTCCAGTAATAAAACATCATTCTGAAATAGGCCATTCTGCATGATGAGTACTTTAACTATATTTTTATGCTAATGCTTTTGCACTTTTACAAAAGTACTTTTAGTATATTTACACTGTAGAATTGACTTTGAACACTTCTTCCACCACTGATGTCAATTAGTGATGCATACCAAGACTGAGAGTCAGTTCTTGGGTTTTTCACAGATATAGCGGCCTCTTGTGGCCATAACATAAGGCTGCTGACTTGCTCCATCACTGCGGAGATAAAGCAGCACATGGCTCTGTTGCTAATTTGTGGGGTAGTCATCTGACACTGAGACACACTCAATATTCTAGAGCTTAGTCTGTGGGAGCAGATGGATTCTCAATTTATCAGGGCTGGATGTCTGCATGGTTTGCATGAGCATTAATTGTGACACCCTGTTTGGTTGCCATGTCTACCTACGTTGTCGTGTTTGTGTTCCCCGACGTCTTGTTGGTTGTGTGTTGTTGTCTCACTGGGAATATTGGGAATTTCATTACCCATGGGGCCTAGCTCCAAGTCAGATTCCCAGTCTGCCTGGCACTGCACGGCCCTCCTGACGGGAAATGCCTGCTGCTAATTACACACAGGTGGACCAAACGCACAGAGAATTGTGTGTGCACAATCGTGTTTGTTTGCCTGTGACTTTTTGTCACTGTCTTCATTTCCACAGTTGTGGTACCATATAGTGTTGCTGTTTTTGACTTTAAAACATCTGCTTTAAATTATGTTATGTGTTCTTTAAAAGATAGATAATATGCGTAATCCTTCCCGGCGTAGTCATGGTAATAAAATCAATCCTTATAGTCATTATGTAGGTGTAAGAGGCAGCCTCGGTTATAATGTGTCTTATGACTAAGGAAGCATGCATGCACTGTATGCCGTTAAAGTGAAACAACAGCAGATTAATTATACTGGCAAATAACATGGACAGTACATTATTTAATTTAGCAGCAGAGATGATCAAGTTTCAAACACTGATGCTTAAAAAAGGCCATTCCTCCGGTTGGGTAACTGTTTGTGTATCTATGTCCATATGCGCAGATGTGAGTGAACTCCATCCAACCACCCATAGTTTATGCAGACCTTTGTAACAGAGGCCAGAACTGTGGAAGTGGTCAGTGAGTGAGTGAGTGAGTGAGTGAGTGTGTGTGTGTGTGTGTGTGATATGTTTTCACACCAATAACCTCTCTGACATGAACTGCTCATATGGAGAGGGCATGTGCACATCAATACAAATGAGTCAAGTCGGTTTCCGGAGAGTACTGCGGTGCTATCGTTTGTTGTGCCTGTAAATGTTCTTTCTTTATTTCTTTGTTAAAACAAACTAGAATACTTGCCAGCAAATGTATTATGGCCTCTTTTACAGTACACCTTTGTCCAATTCAAACCTATAACCCTCAGCACGCCGGAGTCTTAATTCGGCGACTGTACACATGTCCAAAAGCTTGAACAATTGCAGTGGTGGAAAATAAAAAGTACATTTACTCAAGTGCTCAATTGTGATTTATTTCCATTTTATGCTACTATACTTCTACTCTACTACTACAATTCAGAGGCAACTACTTCACCTCATCTCTTACTCCACTACATTTGTTTCATAACTTTAGTTACCAGTTACCTTACATATTGAGATTATTAATATACATACTACATTTAACAAATAAAGTATGATTTATTATTAAAGGTTAAGATGAGACTTTGTTGGTCCCTGGGGGAAATTCATATGCTATCCAGCAGTATGTAACGTAATTAGGGTACAATTTGTCTCACCTTTACTAGCTGCATTGTTAAAATGTATGTATCAATAATTTGAATCCAGTTTTATAACATACAGTATAAGATTCTGAAGTGAGCCATTCTGCATGAGTTCTTTTGGTACTTTAGAAGTCCATTTCTACTAGTACTTTGTGATGCATGATTTTTTTTACTTGTAGCAAAGTATTTTTACACTGTGGTTTTGCTACTTTTACTTACTTCCACCCCTAAACAATTGTAATATAAGGTATGTGCATACACGTGTGTATGTTTGCCAATGTGTGAGCATACATGTGCTGCACATCATTCAAGTGGCTTAGACTTGTCTTGCAGTCGTTAGGCTCAGCAGTCCACTTTCATTGAAGCATTAATGTGATAAACAATGTTAATGACACGCGGCATGTGTGTATCTGAAGCATAACATTATGATAAGTGTGTGTTGTGCATGCTGATGATTGTTTTCTCTCCTCGTATAACCCCTGCCACTTCTTCCTCTCATAAATCACAGGCGAGGGGTTTGAGTTTCAGAAAATAACCTTCCCAGTGTCAAATAATCAAAGCCTAGCAGACTGACAGAACAGTGCAGGGGGATAAACACACCCTAGTTCATTCTCATTTATATGCCCTGCCTCTAGCATGTTTATACGAAAGTGCCGCTCAGCAGAAACCGGCCAAGGCCTCAATTGTTCAGCCTTCCAGGCCTCTGAGCGCAGATTAAAGCCAGACAGTCACCCAACAACATGTCAGTAATTTTTATGTCCCAAACACACAGCACTCTGGTATGCTTTATTGTGTTCGTTGGTTCTGGAGGCCGCCACTATTCTTTTTTTTCTTTTCTTTTTTTTATAGAAGAACTTAGGCTCATGTAGCCATGGCAGAGTGGCCATTTGGCAACATGAAATTAACTGGAGAGGAGGGGGAAATGAAAAATATTCACAAGTGGTTTGGTGGATCTCTACAATGGCAAAGAAATATAATGGTACCAAAGGAGGAAAGTAGGACCAGGGGAGTGGAAACACTCTCCACATCTTCCTTAATTTGGACGTCACGTAATTAAGCTCAATGAGCCTAGTGTGTGCTTCTAGCTGAGACGTCTGCTCTGATGTGCAGACACCAAGTTTTCACGCAGCATCCTCAACAATTACAACGTACATGATAATTACCAGTCTGCACCATAGGGAGTTCAATAAACACAGCAAAGACACCCCTCGCCCTGTTTAATTTGGATTAAGACACACACGTATGCATATATGCGCATGCACACACACAAACATAGACACACAAACATAGACACAGACATATGCCCTCTAGCAGGCCAAGTTATTTTCCAGAAATGTGTTTAAGAGCCATTTACTTGGTGAGAATGCTGAGTCAGAACCTTTTTTTTAATCTACCAAGGGATGCTGTGGGACAAGTTGGCAATGTAGACTACAAACACACACACACACAAAAACACACACAAAAAAGGCTTTTTCCCACAGTCCCTTAAGGTTTTAGTGGTATGCTAAGGCTTATTTTTTCACTTTTTCTCAACATTAGTCTCCCGGGTTATTTCTTCTTCTCTGGTCATTTATCCATCCTTTTATTCTGCGGTCTGATTTTTTGCCTTTTGTTGTGAGAAGTTTTCTTTTTTTTCAGCCTTTTCTATTTTTATTTAAATTCCAGCTCTTTTTCCTACCTTGCCGACTGTGGCGTGCACTGTAGTTTTGTACCACACTGGAGGAACAATATAACAATTCAACTATACAGAAAAAGAAGCATGTAATTTATTATGTAAGGACCACACATCAAAATCCAATTTTCCCTGGCTCCTGTGTTCCTGACTGCTATTCTCGTTCACATAAAGCCTACCGGCCCATTTTGCCCTTGGTTTCTCTTGCTCTTTGTTGCTAAATAAGTATGTCTCATATATTTTAAAGTATCTATTTTGAAGTGTCTCAGTCATAGAAGAGCTTCCTGGACTCCGGTATTGTTGGTTTAATTAGTGCTCTATAGTAAATCTGGGTCTTATTTTTTCTTGCATATTAGATACCCGTCACATAAATAAGCTCATATAGGTAACAGCATATACTACATAGTGGTATGCAAACTGTCAGCTGCCAGGTATTAGATACAAAGACACACACACACACACACACACACACACACACACACACACACACACACACACACACACACACACACACACACACACACACACACACACACACACACACACACACACACACAAAGAGCTACGTACCTACAGTTCACAGGCCTCTGTGTGGCTTGTTAGCAGCCATAAATCAAGTCTGTTTTTGCTCCGGTTTAGCAGCTGATGACCTCACTATGTACACCTTGTCTACTCATCCTGACGAGTCTTGAAGGAGCCAGGCTCTGTTAAACACTGCCAGATGCAGATATATCACTGCACACATTTACACAGACACGTGCATAGATCCAGAGACACAGATAGCAGGGAGAAGTGCCTTGGACATTTAAAGGCTCATTCCAATTCTCACATCCAACCAGCATTACATCCTTACTCTACACTTGAGATAGTCATGGTGAAATTATTGCCGTCAGATTGGTCCCAGTCATTTGTTCCACCCCCCCGTCTGTGCCGCCTACTGCTGATTTCACAAGAGGCCCTTAATCAAAAAGACATCGGGGACCTCAAAGGCTTTTTGCTGTACTTTTTATAACTCTCTTTTATACGGACTTACCACTAACATTTTTGAAGACAGTTTATAGCCATAGCTGTCCCATTACAAGACTAAAGAGGGGCAGCAAACAATCACATGAACTGTTAAAGAGAGCAGCACCAAAGCATCATTCCCTCTTCCCCTCACTTGTTTACTTCCTTCCATCGTTCTTATGTGCCCACTGTCCATCCGTCAAAGCAAGCAGCGACAACATTGTGGTAGGTTTTCACTACAGGACCTAAGGTCAAATAGCACCCATGGGGCTAGTAAAGCAGGGAGATGAAGAGAAAGGCCCAACGTATGGAAGCCCTCCAAGGCCAGAGATGTCGACTGTTAATGATAGTTTCCAGTCTGCAGAGCCACCAGGACTGTGAGGGGTTGAGCAACACACGACTCGAGGGACCCTGTGAAAGCTGTTAGCTTTACTTCAAGTACGGTCATTAAAGAGGAAGTCAACATTAGCCTTTACCACATACATCACATTTAAGTGTTTTTGGAAAGTTTGATCCAACTGTTCCTTTATGTTTAAATAGGGTTTTAAAAGGTTCGTGCCTTTGAACAGAGCATTGCTTTGCAGAAGAGGTTCAATGACTGCTCGGCTGTTTTTATTGAGGTAAACACAGTGGACAACCCCAACTGCTGTTTCAGCACTCGGGTGAGGTTGAATAGGGAATTCAATCGTACTTAACTGCCTGCTGGATAATCTCATCACCACAAACACACACAGACACGGTAGATGTTGGGTTGTGTGGAAAATGAATACAGCTGGACCCAATCCACCCTATCATGTTGGACACCACACTCTACATCTTAGCATAATTATAAACCCTCATCTTAATATTTGAATTTCACGTGTGCGCACACTCAAACACACACACACACACACACACACACACACACAGTTAAATGGAGCAGGATATACATAGAGCGGTTGTATAAAAGTTCTTCTTTTTCATCCACTAACTACAGCTGTTTCTCTTTCTTATACAAGCACGCTTTTTACTGTCCTTTCAAACGTTTGTCTTGCCAAATCCACTTAACTGTTTTTCCTAAACTAAGATCACTTACATTGTTTTCCTGAGAGATACAAAGTCAAGATTCAAACATTATTGCAATACTAATAACAACCAGTTTATGATATTTAGGAAGGAGAAGGTAGTTTTGTCAGTAGATTTAAAATCATTAACTTCTTTAACATGTTCTCAATTCACAGCAGACCTACAATAGACATTTTTTAAGCCACTCGTTAAAGGAATAGTTTAACAATTTTGGAAACACTTATTCACCTTCTTTCTGAGATTTGGATAAGAATGTTGATACCAGTCTCGTGTCTGTATGCTAAATACAAAGTTAGAAACCGGAGAACATTAACTAACATAAAGACAGGGGGGAGTAGTTAGCCTGTCTGTCTGAGGGTAACAAAACTATCTTTTAACACCTCTAAAGTTTAACAAATTTATTTCTGGTTGGTTTGATTTGTTCTGAAGTGTAAACATGATAAGTTTTGGTTTTATGGGGGTTATGTGCCAGACCGTTTCACAGTAATAAGCTAAGCTAACTGTTACGTGGCTCTAGCTAATGAGATATGAGGGTGGTATCAATCCCCTCATCGATCTCCATAGCAAAAAAAAGTGAATACCAATTTTTCCCAAAATGGCAAACAATTAATTTAATGGTTCTGCATTGCTCTTCTTTGTCTTTTTGTAATTTCTATCTATTTGTCCTCCAACAGGGTCCTCTCGGCTTAGATGGGAAACCAGTGAGTATTCCCCTAATCAAATGTGTAAAACATGCTTTAAGTGGCTGACTGGAGTTTAATTTTAACTTTGTTTTGTTTTTTCTCCTCTCAGGGTTTTCCAGGTCCCCAGGGAAGCCAGGTACTCCATCACACACCTGTTGTATTGTTTTTTAACAAATATCAATTACACTAAAACGATTCATTCTCATAGATCTTTTGAAAATCCAGGTGGGTATTTGGCCTGTAAGGTGTGAGAGGATTGTTTGCTGGTCTTCATTCATTATATTTACTGTTCTTAAGGGAATGAAGCAACTGTTACTGAGTGGGGAAAAAAACAAAGTAGTGGGACTCATGGCTCAACTGAAACAAGTGCTGAAAATCCCCTTTTGCACTTCACCCCTTGGGTCCCATTGATCACCCATCCCTGAAACCTCCCCGCCACACCCCCAGACACACCTAGGGGTAGCGTGGAAACAGGCTCAGCAGAGCGAATGGCGTACACACTAGTGGGAAAAGTGAGGGAGAAAATAACGTTTATAACCTCTACAGATGCTCTTTAAAAAGTAATTATAGTACCCTCTCAACCCCACCCTCTGGTCACCTTGGCCACAAGAATGACGAGTCATCTGCTGAAATGTAAACCCCTCACAGCATAATGAGAGCTGTTTGAATAGCTCCTCTCCAAACACTATTAAGTTGCCGTTTTCTACAAAAGGAGACCTCAAGCTGGGTCTGTCCTTTAAAGAGGACTCTCTCCATCGCTGAGGGTCTGCTGTAAAACCCCAGCAGGTGTGACACAGACCTCATGACCAAAATGGCCTAAGTACTCAAGTGATGTGGGGGGAGATGAAAACAAGACAATCAAGGATAAAAGCAGATTGATTTGTTGATGGATGATGGCCAGGGGAGACACAAGACCGAGCGTGAGTTCAAGCGCCATACACTTTAAAACAACTTGACAACTAAACAAGAACAAAACCAATTATTTTGCAAAAAAGTTGCATCTTTCAGACACATGTTGTGGCCTTGATCATCGGTGGATGGAGTTTGCTCAGTTGTCACGGAGATACTTTAGTTAAAAATCCCTGGGAACGTTTAGTGGACACACAATATTTTTTCAAACTGCTATTTTTAAGGTCACTAATGAACCGTTTCATTTCTTTTCCCACTTCTAAAATTACATAAAAAATTCAAGAATGGTAAAATATGAATTATTAATGCAGATTGTCATTTAACCAATATTATGTTACACTGAAAATAATTTCCAAACACAGGACTCTTAAGTTTTTATGAATGCACCCCAAGTTAAAGTAGAAATATTCTAAATGCATTAAGCATCATTTAATACGTGTTTCAAGCAGAGCAGGTGATACGCTGATACCTTTCACCATGTGGCCTGTCAGCAGATTCAATTCTTCAGCTCTTTACTCCTAAATACAATTAGAGCTCCAGTCCAGACAAAGTTTCTGACAGAGAAGGGGGGAGGAATGGGGGAACAAATCAGAGATTCAGATTGCAGATTTATAGAGACTCAATAAAAGCAGAATGACGGAAGGAGTGAGTGAAATACAATATAAGATGGGTGAAAAGAATAAACAGTTTGGAGAACAGAGACGGGCTGGGCTGTATGAGGTAAGACCTGCTTACCGTGCATTTTTAGAGAGACAGTGGCCGAGATCAGAGTCAGTTGGTGCCAGGTTTCCATGTTGTCCTCTCTGTCAGTTTGTGCCTCTGCCACATTTGGGGTCCTTGTGCCACTGTGACAGGCAGACAGACAAACGGATGGAGGAGGCAGGGATAAGGTCATCTGTGGGCCCGGTCTTTGTGAGACAGTAATGTCAACCTGCCAACAAACTGTGTCGCTGGGTCTCACATACTACACATCAGGCCTGTTGTTAAACCCTGTGTTTTTAGTTAGCATTTCTAGCATTCCACATCTAAAACCTCTTCCCCTCTGAGAGGAAGACAGAACAAAGGAACATATTGTCCTTTCAGTTTATATCTCGCATCACAACAGTTTTAATCTCACAAAGAGAAATCGCTCCAAGCTCATGTAGTCCTCTTGTGAAATATGCTCAGACAGATAGGATTTCTGATTGAGCAGTCTCAATGGCACAGCTGCATTAAGTGGTATTACTGATTTGCCTTACCTTTTGATTGAGTGATCCATGCTAGCAGCCAAATCAAAACATGCAGTGCAATGATATATATTTCTCATATGATAACTGATTTATATTGACCAACTGTCTCCAATTATCTAATCCCTCCTACAGGGACCAGCCGGACCCAAGGGAGAAAAGGTATGCTTCAAAATGGATTTCTACAAATTTGCCAGAAAAGTCAATGCGTGGATGTATTACTTACATTAATATACCGTACATTTGGACAGAAAGACTCAAATAAAGGCGCATACGCTTACACACAACTTCACAGGTGTTCCTCGCATCGCCCTCCCACATTAGCTTTTTCACTGCGCGGCCATCAAACGAGCCACAGAAAACATGTAGTAATGTAGGAGCTCGTATGTCTCCGCACATTCTCATGTCAAGGCACTAAACAGATTTACAGGCCGTCCACAGGGCTTCTATGATAGCCAGATGTTTTCCCGCTCTGTGAAACTCTGCCTAGCTGAGATGTAAGCGGCTATAAGAGCTGCAAGAGCTGGCAGAGGAGGCTTATGCATGTGGTCAGTACACACCAATGGGTAACTTTGTTTACGTACTTTTTTTTGCACCCGACTGAAAATTGTCCACAAAAGCGTTACCACAAGAATTCAGGATTCAGTCTGATGAGTGAGGATTGCAAATGACGGATGAAGGTTGAGTTTGGAAAATTGGCTCCCTTCATTCTAATCATGCTGGTAGCTCTGTGATGAGAACATTAACTCGATATCCTCATCAGAGAACCCAAAATCCCCAGCACGTGCGCTCCCACTTCTATTTCCTTCACGTCCCGTCAGATGATTCCAACTGTGGCCTAGCAAATGATTTATGCAGTAAATGTCGACTTCCTGAGTTGGTTTGGGGTCAGATGACCTTTGAGTCACTTCCTTCCCATAAATAAGCATTTGCTGTCTGTCACAGCTGCTCTACAGTAGCAATATGGTGTTACATTCCTCATCCCGTGTGCACATACAGTGGTAATAACTGCTAACAATTGTTATTTTCCTGTTTTTCTCCCAGGGTGACCAAGGAGACGTTGGGCCAAGGGTAAGTCATGTTATTTGTCTTTGCCTGAGAAGGTAAAACAATATCATTTTGACTGTTTCATGTGCATTTTGTCACTCACTATAATTGACTTTGCTGAAAAGACCAATTTTTGTCTTCCTTGTCTATCTCTGTCTCTGCCAGTCTCATTTTTTTCTCACTATCTTTTAAGGTCAAGGGAAATTGCGCTTTCCATTCAGTCATTTCAAGAAGTAAATTTGATAAAAATAAAATAATTGAGAATCGATTGAGACTATTAAAAAATCTATCTTTGCAGTTTCCCTTTACCTTTGTTGTTGAAAGAAAACGGACAAGATCCTATCTAGTTAGAGCCACAACAAGCATTTACCTAAGGTCTAACATGGACACAGGGGAGGGCTGTGATTCAAACCCAGAACAGAGTAACAGACCATCACAAGTTGGAAATCAAAGTCCAGGATAAGAGGAGTCTGAAATTGAAAAACTACTTATTTACTTGTTATCATGCTGGGGAGGAAAATGTGTTTGTGCAAACATATAAATGTGCAAAGACTTTTTGTGACATTGTTCTACCCACATAACATTCAAGGCTTTTATGATTCATAAGAAACGTGTGTTTACCCTACACAGCCTTCAGCAACTATCCCAACAACATAGTCCGGCTCTTGTGATGAGGTTTGAGCCGCCCACATCTCCAAAGCCAGAGATGAGAAATAATGATATTAAAGAACGATGGAAATACTTAAATGTCACCATCAAAACCTTATGGTTGGGGCACTGCGCCAAATCTGCCTTATAGTCTCAACGAAACTAGATTTTTATTTTTTATATTACGGAATAACTTCGGCCTGCATCTGGTCCATGTTGTCAGTGTTGTCTTTTCATTCAACCACCATGAGATCTATGTAATTATCTCTCGTTTCATTTACTGTGGTTTGAAAATAAGCCCCCAGTGCCTTACATGGCAAGCAGCTTGGATTCTTTGAAGAAATCATGTATCCTATGAATCCTCCTGCTACAAATTTGAATTTAGTTTTTCTAACTAATAATAAATATAACAATAATGTTTAGAATTTAAAATCAGGTCAAGGCTACACTTCCTCTCATGCAAAGAAAAAGAGCTACTGGGGTAATTTATGCATTGTTTAGGGTTCACTTTTTTAATTTCCCCTGTAAGAAGGTAGAAACTGTAGAAACATAACATAGAACTGTAATGATTAGTCAATTTATCATTAATTGATCTTCAACAATTGTTCACCTAGTTTTTCAAGCAAATATGACAAAGGTTGACAAGTTGCCACTTCCCGGCGTGTGTATATTTGCTGTTTTCTAAGTTTTCTAATTAAATAACTTTGCATTTTTTGACTTTTTGGACACTTGGACAACTTGGTCCGAAGCCAGAGATATTTGATCATGTTTAGATAATTCATCAAATTGAGATAAGTCACGTGGATAGCAGAAGCTTATGAATATTTTAGCTGACAGCTAATGCAAAGTAAAACTTTTTTTTTTTCCATAACCAGTTTCAAATTTCAAAAAAGCTACAACCATCTATACCAGAAAGAAACTGCAGCCAGTCATTTCCATATTGGCAGTGGCCTGTCTTATGAGGACCATAACTCTGACTGTGAGCCACTTAAACTTCCAAAATACTCAAACATGAAATATTTATAAAAACTACTAATCTTCCTCTTAAAAGTGCTTTTGTATCCACTTGCTAGATGTCTTTTATTATTAGTAACATTTTTTAGAAAGTATCCAACAAATGAGGTTTAGAAAATAGATGTGTAGTCATAAATCTAAAGAGTTGGAGCCTGACAATAACAATGTGTTATATGAGTATTGGAATGAGACTGGATGGCTATTGTTTTATTGCAGAGCACAAATGGAGTGTAAATTTGACAAGGCTGCCAAGTGGAACAATATTAATGATGCGTATCAGAAACATTGCAGGAATTCCTGATTCCCATCAAGGCGTACACCATTTGATTTCCTAGCTTATTCCTTCGGATTTTGAGGTAATAGTTTATGCAAGAGTGAAACTGTTTGGCATTCTGCATGACATAGTTCTTCCAAATGTTAAATATTGCATTTGGATAAGACTTCTGAAAGCGAAAAACCTCAAGAGTATCGCTTAGAGACACAGGCTTGGTTCAAAACATACCCTGCAGCTCTTAAAACTACTGTTTTTGTGAATGAGGTTTGGCACCGGGGTACATTTTCATAAATATAGCTAGATAGGTTAGTAAATGAAAAACTGTTGGTCTCTGAACGTTTAAAACTGGATTTTCTTAACAGGTATGAATCAAACCCCACTGAGGCTAAGCAGATTAAAGGTGGCGCAGTTAGACTACATAAGCTGTGTCATCACCTTGCCATGATCTCAACATTGTACGCGGATTCACCTCTAAACTCTACAGGAGGATGAGAGAAAAACATGTGAAAACAGGAAGTGGCCATGAATCTCTGTCAACCTGTGACTTCCTGTCAATGCATCATTTTCAGTACATTTGTCAGGCTGAATCTGGTCCCAGAACAGATTATAAACACAGGATAACAGGGGTGTAAAAGCATGATCAGATGTCATAGAATCACCAGAAACAAGTGGCAAAAGGACATGTGTAGTGTTGCATTTTTCACCAAAACAACCTTTATTGTTAGGCATAAAGATGGTAGCCATTTGTTTTCACAGACTGCATTTGGTTACATCCATATGACGTTGTCAATGAAAGGTTAGGTTTGTCTGTTGAATGACACACTGGGAGTTCCATCCAGAGCTAGAGCTTACACTTTCCTGCCCAAAGACTGCTACAAAAAGGCCCTGGTTAGAAAGGGGCTCCGAGGTTGAATGGCTGTTTGTCTTGGTATCAGCCTATGGTCTGATAAGAATGAGGTAAAGGGGAAGTCCACTGTGAAACAACCTATCCTCTTATGAGATGTTTAAGGAGGATATGTGTATTTGGTCTCCATGGTGGGAACGTTGGGAATGAGTGAATGTGACAGTGGGGAGAGAGGAGTGCATAGGCAAAGAGAGGAGGAGGAGGAGGGGATCTGTGGGGTCGGATAAACCTCAAATATCCAGCGCTTGCCGCTGCCTGTTAAAGGAAACCAAAAGAGCAGCCTAGCATCTGCCCTTATTTCTCTCCCTGCCATCCCCCCGCTGTTTTTTTCTCCCTTCTCTCTTAGATCTTTTCTCCATCCTTCCTTCCATGTGTTTTTGGAGGGAGCTCAACCAAAGAGACAGCACAGTGCTACGAGCTCTGTGGCGGCAGACAAACTCTGCTCCTTTCAGCTTGACAGACAATCATCACAGTTACTGTCTGTCGGCTGGAAAGAGCCAAGCCACCTCTGTTTGGTTTGGTTGCAAAGGGAAGGATGGGAAGACATTAAATGGAACACACACACAATTAAATACATGTTTGAGTGAGAGACCCAGGATATAGTTTCTGAAGGGGCAAGAGGGACAGTTACTTGGTTTAGATTTCACCGTTTTAATGAAACATATCTTTGCAGATGATGTATTTTTGTTCATTGATATATGTACAACTTGCCAAGAGGCTATTTAAATCCTGAGCTCTTTTCATCCACCTGGTTTGCTACAGGAAGTTGCTCACCTTTCCCTTTGTCACTTCCTCTTTTAAGGGTCCTCCTAACTACAGCACATATGCAGGTCTGCACAGTAATCAGATTCTCACCGTCAAGGTTGGTTTCCCCGAGCGAGTCGTTTCTCTGTCCTCCCAGCAGTCTTTGCTCTCTGTCAGGCTGCTGATCTGTCACTCTCCAAGCAGATAGAGGAGCACAACCCTCTTCTCAAGCTTTCTTACAGCTTCAGAGACCGCTGAACTCTCGTCTATTTTTCCCAAAAGCCGTTCGTTCCTCTCTTGGTTTGACTCTCGTCTGCACTGTCTTAATTAACTATGCATTTCTGAATTCTTCACTCATTTATGTCTCTTTCTCTTTTCCCTCTTTTTGTCCTTCAAAATGCTCCATGTCCTCTCCTCTTTTTTCCCCTCTGTTTTGGCTGTCTTCCTACTTTTTGTCACTGCTTCACCTCTCGCGTCCCAGATGGTCTTCCCCAGATACGACCACAGCTTTCTCTCTGGAGAGCAGTCCAGTAGCTTTCAGAGACGCTTTCTGAAGGTAGACCACAACTAAGGCATGTGTGCACTTTTAACATTTTAACCAACCTTTTTTATGCATGTTCTGGACAGCCATGAATCTTAATTCTTTCAAGTAGTTTCACCTTTCTCAGTCATGTTTCAATTCATTGATTTCATTTTTGGTGATTTTTTCATAGTTGTCCTGTGAGTGATGGCTTTTTTTGTTGTATTAACATGACTTGTGTGAAATTGTTTGTATAAAAGTTCTAAAGCCTCCAAAAATGTAAGAAAACATCTTGGAAGATGAACCACACACATTTCCGAGAGCCTCAAGAAATGTGTGTGGTTCATTACATGGAGAATAGAAGAGCTTTGTTGGTGACAGTTTATATCCAGCATGAGCTCAATAATAATTATGCGCAAGGAAATAAGGTTTAGTCTTCTATTTGAAGATCTTGGTAATATCTTTTTCATTAAAGGACTAACTGTACCATGTTGCTTGCTGCAACAAAGCAAACCCTAATGCAGCACATGACCGTAGAGGAAAGAGGGTGCAGTGCACCATGTTACTATAAAGACTGCACTGCCCCACATTCCTTTTAGTGGTGAGCAAGACTTTTAGGGCGTTAATACTTTCTGTTTGGCATAAGCATGAGAATGGAAGTCATCAGAAGGAGACATGTCCCCTGTTAGATGCAAATCCAGTGATGAAAGATCCTTTAATAGGAGGTGACAGTCCTTCTGAAGAATAAACAGAATGATGTTGATGATAATGTTCTCAATTAATTTCTCGTGTGAGAGTGCATTTGTTAACATGGGTGTGTTTTACTTTGTAACTAAATATCACTATGACTCACCGGATGAGTGCAGCTGCTATTGGTCAACTCCATTCTCCCCTCCAGTCTCCCTTTGTTGTCACTTCTGAAGGCTCAATCTATTATATGAGCAGCGATGACTAGCAAATTACGCTTGAAAGCTTCATGTTAATGGTGGAAAGGTTTGATTAGATTTTTTGAATTATGCAAAAATGCCTTCTTTGGATTGGAATAAAGATATTCAAAGGCTGTAATCAATGTTTTATATTGGCAGTGAATCAGATGGCTACTTGTGAGTGAAAGGAGTCACTCATTAGGATGCACACACAGACGATGATCAACTGACTCTACAGTTCTCCTCAGCTCATCTTTTAGCTTATTGTTTTGGTTTTCCAACCCGTAACTTTATTATTTTGATGGACTGTCACCGTTCTTATAGACTTATTGTCGGCGGTTACAGCTTTTTCATGAAAAACCCTGTAAACCCACCATACGCCCACCACAAAACCACACATAGACAAAGTTAGAAAGTAGCGGCTGGAGTATTTAACAGCTAAATAGCAAGTGTTTCTCTCGGGAATACGTGATAACCAAAAAAAAGCTTAAAGGAGATTGAATATTGGACTTACTGTAAGTGGACACAAACATATCTCCAAATGAATGCTAACATTGCTTCCTATCTGCTTGATGTGTAAATAAGCCACTTTTTGCTAACAAGTTTGCTATATCAACTTAAAAGTTGATATTTGAGCGTTATGTTACAGCTTGCTTTGTGCTGTATCCAAGTGTCCTAAAAAGTGTAGTGAGAGTTTCAGGGATACGTTTCGAATATTTCTTATTTCTCAAAGTGAATTTTGTTGATCAGAAGTTTAGGCCCACCCCTTGACAATTCTTATTGGTTTAGGAATTGCAGACAAGATACAGGATTTTTTCCACCTATTGCAAGATGGTAATGGTTTCAGACTAAAGGCAATTCAAGACTAAGAACTGTTAAAAAATAATGTTTTGTTTTTTCAATAATGTTTGGCTCTAAAAACATATTTTCTGTTGTGTTTCTTTCCGTAATTCTTCTATTTCTTTTGTGGGTTTTTTCATCAGGGTGACCAAGGTGAGGGTGGACCCGCTGGTCCTCCTGGTCCTCCAGGTCCCCCCGGTCCCAGAGGCCCCCCTGGGAACACAGGCAAGGACGGGCCCCGTGGCCCTGCTGGCGAGTCGGTAAGAATTTCTGTTCTTGCATTTGCAAGTGCCAAATGTATACCCACTACAAAAAGCCATGCACCCATACACACACTCCACTTAGTTGCTGGTTTTCGTGTCCTCCATCTTTCTGCCCCTTTTCCTCACCCTTTAACTAAGGGTACACCGCAAAGAATGCACTCACGTAAAACACCTGAGTCATCACAAGCTGCTGTGACACCAATCTTGTTGACCTAGTAGGGTTCAACCACAAAGTGTGACAGATTGCAAAGTGCGCAAATGTATAAAGGGGGAAAGGGTCTATGCAGTAAATTGCATTTGACCCATATTCTCATTCTTCCAGGTTTGCCAGTGAGCTGTGGCTTACCTAAAAGCTCCCAGAATAGCAACTCTACTCCTAGCCTCATCTGTTTTGTGTAAGACAGCAGCCACAAAGTTCTTCATCACGCCCCCCATTCTCCCACCCTCTTACCACGGCGGTATCGCTGTGCACCCCTGAAACAGATATGGCACTGTAGCGAGTTCATGGGCAGTTTGCCGGCCTCACCAAACAATAGTTGTGCTCTTTGCCTGAGGCAAGTTTTTCAAAAATGAACTTTCTGCTTACCAGAGTTTTGTTCACATGCAGCGGCCGCTTAAAGCTGTGGTCGTAGGATGGAAGAGAGAAAGAGGCTATGTAGGTTATTGTTGTTTAACGAAGGGAAGGAGTGAATGCTCTCTTACCCTCAACTGGCACAGGACCGCAAAAGGATTCAAGTGAAAAATTTTCGTTTTAATGTGAGGTCAGTTAGGAGCTTACACAGAACCGACAAAATAGAATGGCAGCACAGTCACAAGAATGACTGAAAGCAGACGGGTCTAAGAGAGGGGCCCCGTCCTGTAACCCAGTCAATTTCATGTATTCTCCAAGCTGATTAAAGGCGTTGCAAAACCCAAAACAGCAAAACAAAGCAGAGTGGCGCTAGGAGCCGCTCCATGTTGTGGGCAGATGTCTAAATGGACTGAGTAGGAGAAAGTGAGCAAGCCTGCCAGTGTGAGTGTCCTTGAACTCTGTGTATCTGTAAAGTGGAAAGTGAAGGAATGACAGCTCAAACAAAGTTGCAACAATAGTTTCTGTCATCTACAATTCCATATATAGTAAATGTGTCAGACATCTGAACTGGTGTTAACCCATCCTTTTCTGCGCTAAAAGTGCTAAAAAACAATTTGCAACCGCCATTTGTTTCCCGCTGCTTTTGAGGAAAGATCAATAGAGGAGGAGGTAAAAGGGGTGAGAAAAGAGATTAAAAAGCTGCTGGAGCAATTTAGGATGAGGACCACAGTAGTAGACAGTTTATATGTGCAGACAGAAAGCAAGAGGTCGAAAAACCAGCTGGGACGCATTTAAGTAGCTTTTGCACATTATTGTAAAGTGTGTGTGTGTGTGTGTGTGTGTGTGTGTGTGTGTGTGTGTGTGTGTGTGTGTGTGTGTGTGTGTGTGTGTGTGTGTGTGTGTGTGTGTGTGTGTGTGTGTGTGTGTCTTTGAGAGAAAGAGAAATAGAGGGCTCTTGCACAAGATCCTACTTAGCTGTCTCCGGCCATGGATGATTTCATAGCAGATGTTGCTCCAAGCATACGTCCACCTGGCCCGCACAAACAGCCCTGATAGGTCGGCTTACTTAAATAAGCCAAATCAATAATGGACATTATGCCAGAAAGTGGACATGGAACACTCACTCAGTGTTTATGATGTGGCTGAGTCCTGGCCAGGGTTCAAGTCATCAATATCAAGAAAGGCTTTTTGAATAAACATGGGTGTCACGTTAAGGAAAAACAAATCGGAAGTGGCTTAACCTCACTCAACGTAAGTGGCTGTTGTTATTGTTGTTGTTGTTTTTGTGGGTATTCTCATTGGGGTTTTGATGATGGTGGTGGAGAGTGTTGTATAAAATACATCCAAATAACTGCCAAGTCAAAATGGTGAACAACCTAAAATAACCAAAATTTTCCGTAAGTGTTAATTGGGGTTGAGAATAGAATAGAATATAATGCATTTATTGTCATTATACACAAGTACACAGTACCTGTGCAACAAGATTAAAGCAACTTGGTGACCTGGAGAGACATAGCACATGAAATCATTCAGCAGGCCTTTCTGCCCTTCGCAAGCATCTGAATCTTGTTTTTCCTTTGTCACCGGTCTGTATGTACATAATCATAATAAGTGCTTGCTAAACTCAAGTCTATGGACGGGGCATGCCTTGTTAAACACTGACATCTAGTGGCTAAAGTGGTTTGATTCTTTGATGAAGATTTACCTGAAGTCTAGACCTAAAATTTCTCCTCTGTCCTCCTCAGGGTTTTCCAGGTCGTGATGGCATTGAGGTGAGTGTAGTTCAAATCCAGTTCAAGCTAGCATTTACAGTCCATCTGTTTATTGTCATAAGTTAATATTCTTAGTCTGCAGTGACAATTTGTCTTTCTCTGGGTAATTATGATAACCAACTATATTTGTGTCTCAGGGGCCACAAGGATTGCCTGGGAAGCCGGTACGATCAATAATAAATTACTGACCTTGACTCAACTTAATTGCTTTACTTCTTGTTATATTCTGCTGTTTGCTACAGAAATATTGTGTAACAAAAATATGTACTTTTGACATTAATTGACTGTTAAACTGGTTAAACCGACAGGGAGAAGACGGCGAACCTGGCTTTCCAGGACCACAGGGTCCTACAGGAGCAAAGGTACAAAGGAGCATTATTCATCAGATAGCTTGTATGCTGAGTATTTTATTGTGTCTCTCTTTTCCTGCATTGATCTTGAATGTTTTCTGTTTGTGAAAACAGGGCGAGTCAGGCAAAGGAGAAAAGGGAGAGAGAGGCATGGATGGACTCCCAGGTTTAAAGGTAAAATACCATAATAAAAAATTAATACACACATCAATAACTAGTACTTTTCTTAGCTAACATTATGCACTACACTATAAAAAAACATGGTATATGGTAATATATCCACTGTCTGACAGAGATTTGCCATAATGGGTTATATGTGTGATCAAACAGGGAGACAAAGGGGAAATAGGAGAGCAAGGACCACAGGGAGCCATGGTATGTGTATGAACCCTCTGAAATCATTCTGTTTTAAACACTTTGTATTGCGATTATCTTCAGTGGTTTATTTAGGCCCACTCACTGGTTTTTGTTTTTGCCTCAGGGTAATCCTGGTGAAAAAGGAGCTACGGGCTCCTCAGACATCATTGACTTTAATGGGAAGCTTCTGGATGCTTTCCAGGTGAGTGACATCTAAGCGTCAATGAGACGCTTTATGGTTGGCGCTTCGTGGCATTTATGGTTGCATCATATATTTCATTGGACACTTATTACTGCAGCTCAAATTGGGCATCAGACAGAATACTTAAACAAGACCAGAAATTGTTGTGTGGTAAGAAAGTCTTTTCTAAACCCACAAAACTGAACATATCGCCATTTTTTCTCGACAGGCCATCAACACCATCAGTGTTTCGGTAATCTGCTGTTTCTGCATGGTTTTGATGGTGTGATCAGTAACTAACACCTATAATAATCCATACACAAACTTGAGAATGCACACTCCCCGTGTGTACCAGTACCTTATCCCTCCTGCTTCGGCCAGCGGATCGATATGTTTGTCTTGATACCCTCTACCCGGGACTCCATACTGTATTTCAGATGTATTGGATGTCCCTCTAGAGGCCACATCTAAAGAATATTACTGAATGTCCCTGTTTTACTAGTCTACCAGACTCTCTTGTGTATTCATTGGAACTAAATATACAGTCCCAGCAAATATAGTCCAGCTGTGCTCTTCTATCACATAACATGTATCCTCCAAAGCAGCATGCTTAATCATGCAGAAAAATCAACAGTCTTTGTGACATTGTTGTGTTACAAGTGTGTTTTTATGCTATGTATTCAACGTGCCTCACAAGATACGTAACTTGTAACTTGCTATAGGGCAGCATGTTTTTTTTTTTTTAGTATATGCATTGTGTTCCTCATAATGAAGTGCACAAGGTGAATGCATTAGAAAGGTTGGGAGGGGGAACCCCTCATAGTCTCCACAGTTTCAGTTTCACATCCCTCTCAAACACAAGACTCTTTGATTCTACCAAGTACCGTGCTATATGCTAATAACAGATGACTATCTCTGTAGTGGAGTGTGCATTTGATTAAAAACCACTATGAACCAGGTCCCCTCAGACCTGATCTGAAATGGGCTCCAGCATGCAACGCTGTAGACCAGCAGCGTGAGATGGTTACAAAGGAGTCGGTAAAAACATGAACCTGAGATCTTATCAGAAGCCTTTTGCCAACGTGGATCATTTGGCACAAAATCACATGCAAGGTCTCAGCTAGAGTGCTCATTGGCCACCCAGCTTGTGTTATGATTTATTCTGTTTTTGTGAAAAGCCGTTTTACTTTTATTTGTGGTGACATTTTCGGTGATGATGAATTTGGTTTAAAACCATGCTGAAATTGGTCGCGTGTAACTGCCATTTATTTCATAGCTTTTTGTATAATTATTTGCATGATTAGCCTTCCTTTTCCAATGATGGAATATCTCAAGTCAAACAGTTTTGTAAACATCCATTGGTTTCCATGGCTTAAACAGAAGACAAACAAAAAGTTAGGAATTGGAGGAGAGAGAATCAGCATATAGCTACACCTCTGAGAGGCAACACAAGTTCTTTTTTTTATGACTTCAAGATGGCCCGAGGACTTCAGAGGGAGAAGTCGCAAGTGTGACATTGTGAATGTAGAGATTAAGGAGGGTGATCTATCATTAGTGTTACTTTAAGTCACGTAAAAAGATTAGTTTCCCCTCCTTTTATGCAACGGTCTAATCCTGCATCGAAACAATCAACAGAATGGAAAATGATACCAGGTTGTTGTGGACCACAAACCACATTCAGCACAATCTTTATGAGATAAAATTGCTTCAAGTTGGTTGGGATCAGTGAACACAGTGAACAAAAGCAGTCATCAGCTTAGTTTACTGTCAGGCTTGCATTGGGAAATCCATCAGCCTGGTTGTATTGTTCTGTTTTGGCCCATGTTCAAGCCTTATGATGGAGTTCTGCGAGTTCCAAGTTTTTTTTTCACCATTGTAATGAACTGAGTAAACAGCCATAAGTACATACAGTATACATGTGACTGTCTGAAAATGAGTTATTTAAAGCGGCTATAATCAGTTTGTTAACAGATTGCATGACTACTTGTTTGTGAAAGGAACGAACCCACAGAGAATCATCTCTGCAGTTCCAAAGCAAGTTAGCAAGTTTCAGGTCTTTATTTTTGCTTTTTAACTTTGCGGTTACTGCTCACTCTCACAGCTTCCATCTGCAACGTTTTTGGCCAAAGCTCTGAAAAACCCACTGTATGAATCACCCAAATCAATTCACAAGGTCCCGATTCAATTACATTTTTGATGCAATATCAGTTAGTTTAGGGAAATTTCACATACAATACTGTACAATTTCACTTGTATATCTATAAAAGAGATTATCAGAGAACTCATGCTGTAAATTGTACAAGCAAGAAGTAACCCTCAAATATGTTTTAATAATGCACCAGGTTAATGTTTGCATTAGGAATTGAACCTCCAAAATTTTGTTCAAAGTACTATTTAGTTATACATCCATGGTGAAAACGCATATATTAAAATATCTATTTTGGGATTTTATTAATCAATATCAGATCACTCAAACTAAAAATTTTAATTGGAGAATCCTTTTAACCCAGCCCTAATTAGGACACAAACACTACTCCAAACGAATGCTAATGCTGCTGTGTATCTGCTGGATGTGCAAATAATTCCACAAACAAGGTTGCATGAAGCTTGTTTCGCCTGCCCCCAAGTGGCCACAACATTATTGCAGGTTCAGGATGAATAGATTGTAATTCAGTGACAGATTAGCCTCATCAGAAGGTTTATCAAGCCTATATAACACTCTTTTGATTTCTGTCTTTCTGTAGGGCCCACCTGGACCACCTGGACCCCCAGGCCTTTCAGGGGAAAAGGTAATGGACTCTGTCAGCCTATCAGTGCACTGCCACCAGCTAGTTATGGGGGTTTAATAAAAGTCAAATTATATTTTGTGTTAAAACCTGAGCCACAGAGTGAATCTTTCCTCTCTTTATCGTCTCCCAGGGGGAGCTTGGTTTACCTGGGCCAGCAGGAGTTGATGGGGAGAAGGTATGATTATGACAATAACACACAGGCTGATTAAATGCCATATAGTGTTTGTGCTTTCTTATGGAACTGAAAACAACATCTGTTCTTGATTCTTTGCCTCCAGGGACCTAAGGGTGCCATGGGTGAGACAGGACCACCTGGTGAAAGAGGAGAGAAGGGAGAGATGGGGCTCTCCGGGCCTTCTGTAAGTAGTGACAGTAAACATGTTTCCTGTATATACAAACAGTGATTATTACATAAACATCTGGAAATTGATATCTTGCTCTTTGTGGGTCAGGGTATGGACGGACATAAAGGAGAGAAAGGCAACTGCAGAATGGAAGACAACCTGGTTAGTTGAACACAAAAATGTAACATTCATTCATCTTCACTCATATATTTGTAATATTGTGTGTGCCCATGTATTGCATCACTTCTGAATATTTTAAAAATTTCTTACTTTTCTAATTTCAATGGTGCTTAGGTTCAGATGATTTCCCAGCCTGGCCCACCCGGACCACCCGGCCCCCCTGGATCCATGGTGAGTAGTTATCATCACTGTCTAAATCCAAAACTATTCAAGACATTTGTTGTTTGCGCTTGTACAGTAGCTGTCACACTCACAGTGCACAATGTTTTTCAGGGGCTGCATGGTATGCCTGGTCCGAAGGTAAGACTGCAGGACCATGCATGTGTTATGTGGTGGAGGCTATGATTGCATGTTGTTTGGTACTCAGTGTTCCTGTCTTTCGATGCAGGGTGAGCCTGGATTCGGGATGAAGGGAGATAAGGGGGACTTTGGTGCTCCTGGACCCAGAGTAAGTGAGCTGTTATCATTGTGATAAGTCATGATTTAACTGCACATAAGTAAGACCGGTGGGACTGGCATTTCTGGGAACGGCAGGGATTGCGGGTGGATTATGTTTATAGACATTTACATTATTCCAAATTAGAATCATAACATCTCGTGTTTTATCTGTTTTTATTTTAGTACTGTTTTCACCCTACTCTTAATGTTTTATGTTAAGCACTTTGGATTTCCCTGTCGTTTAATTTTTCTATGCAAATAAAGCTGCCTTGCCGTACCTTGCCTTGGACATACAGTGATGATCATGTACTTCAATTGCAGGGATTAGACGGCCTCCAGGGCCTAACTGGAGCTGCAGGGTTAGTGGGTCTTCCAGGTGCAAAGGGAGAAAAGGTAAGCACACAATCACCTCCATAAATGTGTTTACATTTTTTTATCGCCCTAAATAAAACACACATTATGACTATGTGTGTTTGCAGGGCAGAACAGGGGAGCCGGGACTAGATGTGAGTTTTTCACTTGGATCGTGATCTTGACAGTTTCAACTAAATAAAACTTTAGCCTTTGTCCAGGTGATAGTCTGCCTTCTGACCCACTTGTGCTTCATGTTCAGGGTTTTCCAGGTCTGATGGGAGAGAAAGGTGACCGAGGGGAAAGAGGAGACAAGGTTAGCACAGAACTATTGGTCAGCATTCAAATACAACCCAATCATTCATTCATTCATTCATGTTTTTCTCAACGCTTTTCTCTGTCCTACTCGTGTCTAGGGTGACAGGGGAACAGTGGGAAAGAGAGGTCTAAAGGGCCAGAAGGGAGAGCAGGGTCCTCCAGGCCTGGACCAGCCTTGTCCTGTGGTATGTCACACCACACACACACACACACACACACACACACAAACAGGAATACTTCACATTTGAACTGATTCATTTACTATCACTTTCCTCTCAGATTATACAGTATTTCTCTGCTTTCTTCTATGAGCACTTCTGTCATTTTCTGTTTCTCTGAGTTTTCTTCTCAAAGCTGTTAATGTGTAACTGCCTCTTGCTGACAGGCTTGTGATGAGACTAAAGGTGTGTCTCAGGTGGGTGTTTCTTCCCCTCCACCTCGTCCTCTTTCTCCTTCCGGCCCTGAGGCCCCTTGTCCTGTGGTACAGTATCTCTGCTTCCTTCCTCCAACTCTCACATCACTATTTATGCTACCTATCGTTGTTATCTTCTATTCAAACACTTTGCTTCATGTGTTTTTCATCTTTCAAACTCTGTTATACATGTGCTCTTAGCCACTTAGTTCTAGTGTATTAGTCACTGTAAAGAGAGACATTTACCGATTAAAAGTACAGTAAAAGAAAAAGTGTCAACATTAACTGTCTAATAAATGAGAATATCAATACCACTCTCATATCGGTCTGTTAAATATGAGCCTGCGGCCGGTTAGCTTTGCTTAGCTTAGCATAAAGACTTTAAACAGAGGTATACAGGTAGCCTGGCTCTGTCCCAAGGTTAAATAAAATCTGTCTACCAGCACCTCTAATCCCTAACTAACACATTATATCAGGTTTGTATGAATTTTTACAGTTTGTTTTTTGTAGGCTTAAACATATTAAATATTGTATATGAGTCAGGCTAGCTGTTTTCCATGTCTCCAGTCTTTATTCTAAGCTAAGCCAACCAGCTGCTGGTTGTGGCCTAATTTAAACAGACAAATATGAGAATGGTATCAATCTTGTAAATCTGAATCTATCTAAATCTAAATAAGAGTATTTCCCCAAATGCTCCCCAAAATGTAAACTTTTACTTCTAAATAAAGAGGAATGAGGATTTACTCATCTAGAATGTGTGGATTAGAGTAATGAGAAGATTTCTCATTTAGAAGACTTTAAATAAAATTACAGAGAAAAAAATCCAACATTTCTCTTGGAAATTGTTTTGTCTTTATAGCTCAGCCCCGGCCGTTATTTCAGTTTATAACATCAGCTTGCTGATAGGGAGTGCACTCCGTAGACATTACTACAGTTGGACAGGTGTGTTAACATTGTGTCTCTCTCTCTCTGCAGGGACATGATGGGCTACCCATACCAGGCTGCTGGCATAAGGTGAGTTTAGAGGCATAACGTTTTAAAGCATATTGTTAACTAATTATATGATTAGCATTTTTTAATATGAGACAGCAGCTGGCATAGTCAGGGGAAAAGTTAGCACCATGTGCAACCAAAGCATCCATTATTACTCTTATTATTATAATTACTCTTATTTGATACAGTGGCATTTTGTAAGTACATTACAGTGTGAGAGCTTGTAAATGTAAAGCATGATTATATGAGATGAATTATTATTTATTATAACATTTAATTTGATGTGTTACTTATTAATCCCCACTACTCTTCTTTTGCAGTGATGACTAACCAGCAGCATGGAATCTGTACATATTGATATGGTATATATTGCAATTGTATACTACACCAACCCACATTCTTTTTTTCCTTTCTTTCATAAAACATTTTATATAATATATTGAGATTTTTTAAGAAGGAAGTCTTTGAGTGTGCAGTATTATGAAAACGTTTTTGAAACTCTAGAGATCCAGTGTTGTTGAGATTGCAGCTATGGTTTTTAAGAGAAGAAACTGAACTGGCAGTTGGATCCTACTTTAAAGGATAGTCCAGGTGTTGGAGTGCCTTGACAGTCTAGCAGCCTTACTAAACAAAGCCTGACTTGCTGCCTGATTGGAATCATGAACGCTGTATGGATATAACTGTGTCCACTCACCCAGTCTCACGGATGCTTGGATGGATGGACAGAACTCTTTGGGAGTGGCAGATGAAGGAATGTGGGTCAGTACTCTCTTCTCCTTTCTCTGTTTTCTAAAAAGGAGGAAATGGCAAGACAGAAGCTCAAACGCAAGCGTCTCTCTCAGCCCTGAAGGGGTGCAGGGACCTGGTGAAGAAAGGACACATAGACAGGCAGAGAGTACGGGCAGATGGGCTTTTATGAAGCAGAGCGAGCCATGTAATGCCTCAGTGTCATACCGAACACTCAGATCCTCTTTTAAGGAAACTCTCCAGGAGGGGGCGACAGAGAAACCTGCATTTCCACATTCACCTGAGATGAAAAGACACCTGTGGCTGATCATGTTGCGCAATAGCTTGATAACCAGTCAAAGGTATATTGGAGTCATCGACGTCACTGGCACATAAGGAAGGTTTTTCTGCATCGATACATTGAACGAGTTGTGGGGATCTCTGCTATGGCTCTTTGGTAAAGATTTTCTCTAATACAATGCATGATCATGATGCTCTGTGTTCTTAAGCATTCTGACAGCTTGTATGACTCGTGGTCCATCATTGGAACCTCAAACAACATTAGATTTATTTTCATTTGCAATGAGTAGTCTGTAATAGTCTTTACATTTGTACAAGCCACTCAGAAAAGTCAGTAATTCTACCTTTTAATGGCTAACACTTGTTGCAGTGGTGAATTGTGTGTTGTTTTTTCTTTTGTTATATTCTTACCTATTTTTGTCCAGTTACATTTTGCATTCCTGTGCATTGCCATTTTTGTGGAATATATAGATAGGGACATTTAGCCAGATTTGTAAATGTAAATGGACTGTTCTTATATAGCGCTTTTCTAGTCTCAATGACTATTCAATGCGCTTTTACATAGTACAGGAACCATTTACCATTCAAAGATTTGAAGGAACCTATCACACTATTCGTAATAAACCAGAGTTTCAGTTGCCCTGACAAATGATTACCTATCAAATTATTTTTCTTAGTATATTTTCAGTGTAACTGAGGCTTTTGACTGATCGTTACCATTTAATCACTGATGAAGACGTGTTTAATTACTGTTGCTAGTTTGCTCTGGACAACAGTGAGTTCTTGCTGCTGACTTAAATACGTGTTGTTTGTTTGATATTTTTTAAATCAATATTAGGCATTTGGCCTGAAGGACTAACAGACTCAAGTATAACATTTGAATCCAATGTATACACAACCCTTGTCTTTTCATAATTATTCATTTTTATTCAGCAGTACACCATAAGATAATGGTTTAGAATTGTCAGTTAATTAGCATTTTGTGTGTGTGCTTCTTTCAATTATCACACAACGTTTTAGTATTTACTATCCGATAACTTTTATTGGTGTGTTTTGGTCTTTGTAATACATTTTTCTCAGATGGATTTATTTGTTGGTGCTTAAATACTTTTACGTTTTAAAACTCTACTCTGCATATCCATATGCAGAACCACACACAAGCCGACAGTTCCACATGGATCATCGTTTAAAGGAATGTTGAACACAGGAAAAAAGAAATTGTTCTTGGGTTTATTGATGTACTGTGTTTAAATATTGGACTACATGTATTTGATTGTATTACATGGAATTTTCATTTGGTTATGGACAGAAACACATACACATGAAAGAAGTTTCTTAGTGGACATCCGTATACTCTACATTGATATTAGTTGTACTTTTTGACACAATATTAATAGCATTCAGTAATATACATTCTGGTTAATCACCAGGCACGGCTGACTAGCAATCATTTACAACCTTTTCATTGTTAGAAATGAACATGAACCATCAGAATGTTCTATTGGTTGGTTATCTTTAGTCACCATCAACATACATTCTGCGAAACATTACTAATTCCAATTCACATCAACACAAACTGTAAAGTTTCAGTGTTGCAACACTTTCAGATGTCAAGCAGGATCAGTATTAGCGTAGTTTAAAGTACTTTTTGGTAAGTATGATTTTTATAGAAACTCGTCAAATTAATCAAAGGAGCACAAATGGATATGTGAAGTGTAAAAAAGTGAATCAGGAATACGCATCCCCGATTAGGTAAATAAAGTTAAAGGGCAGTGAAGTATAAGGAGAGGAAGCATGCAGTATTGGTCACTCCTCTTTAAAGTAATACATATCTACCAGTGGGCTTACAGTATGTTCCAATGGTCATGATGTAGGCCACATATCCATGCAGTGGTAGTCCCTGTTTAATTCTGAAATGACATCTTTTATTTTTTACAGAACACCTGTAAAGTGTAAAGTTTAACCTTTTGTTGTCCTCCCTGGTCAAAAACGAACAACTATTTGACATTTTCGTCCAGTAGTTTTACTTTACTTTTTGGAAATCATGATCAATAACCCTCATTTATATAGAATTATACCTAATATTTGAGTTAAAAAAGCAGAAATTATGAATTATTTTGACTAATAGTCAGATCAGAGGAACGTACAGATGAGTTTCATCAGGAATGAAAGTGATCAATTGTATTTGCAAAGAGCGTTGTATGGAATCCAGTCCATTTTTTGTAGTAATTTGGTTAAAAAGAAACCCATGTTTCACATATAAACATTTTTTAAAGGGGTAAAATTTGACCCAAGGACAACAAGAGGGTTATCAACTGACATCACACAAAGCCATTTCAATATCAGTGGGATTCATTTTTTTACTTTACAAGGGTTCTGTAAGAAAGATCAGTACATGACATACAGTATTAAACCTGTACTGCACCACCATTTATTAAGTAACCTTCTATTAACATTTTCTATAAAACAAAAATCTGTAAATGAGAGTTGTATATCATTAAGCTAAAATATAATAGCTGACATACAAACTTTATTTAAGAATCATAAAAATAATGTGTATGTTGACTGAGAAGTTATATTGAAAGCAGAAGGGTTTTAACTGTAGACCACACACTTCTGAGCAGTATTTCACTGGAAGCTGATGGATATCAGTCACTTAACATTATGAAATGGGTTTATTTCTTGTGCAGATTCTATCACTTTCAGTTTAAGGCTTAATGAAGTCAGAAAATGGAACAGTGTCTGAAAACAGATGGTGTTTTAGAAAGTCATATGTCACAGTATTAGCTTGAATTTGTGAAAATGTTTTTGGTTGTGTATTTGGTTGTAAAAGAATTAAGCTATTTTTGTAATTGTCTAAAAATGTATAACGTGAAATCTGGTCAACTAAACATGTAGACTGAAGCAACCTCTCCAGTTTAATGTTGTTTTTTTTGTCCATTAAATCATAATCATGTAAAATATTCAGTTTCATTCATTTAACATTATTATAACATCGAGGTGTTCTACCAACCTTACCTCACACATGTATAAAAAATGCAATGACATAAAAAACAGACATGTAATTATTCAGGATAGCAAACATTGCATTTATTATCCAATAATGTAAATTAATTTGGTCAGCGAGAAAAAACACACAAAAGCTGTAAAAGAAAAACATGCACAAAGTAATGCAATAGAGCCGTACCACAAAAAACAAGATCAGAACATATGATTCTGTAAGTTAATGTAATTTAATACACATTTACGCAAAGGTGCAAACAGTACGATCAGAGCCCAACACACCATAATGGAAGGCTGCCCCAGCATTGTATCCAGTGGACATGTTAGAGACAGCAGCTTTCCTTACATCTTCAGACGTTTGAAAGACTGAAACCAATCAGTGTCTGATTGACTGTGAAAACTTCCTACATTTATAAAGTTATACAACATTTTCATATATGTGACACTTGCTACTCTTCACTAGCAGATAAAGCCTTGGGTTAAATAGTCTACAGCCGTAGAAGCTCTGTGAGGGACTCAGGGACGGTGCTTTGAGGTAATGCTAACACGCTCACAACAACAATGATACTATACTGATGTGGCTCACCGTTTTAGTTTGTCAGTATGCTAACGTTTATAATGAGCACTTAACACAAAGTACAGCTGAGGATAATGGGTCACAATGTCCTTGCATCAATTTTGCAGATATTTTGACACAAACCAAAGTATTGACCTGATGGTGGCACTATAGGCAAGGGGCCCACTAAAGTTATTTTATTTCATCCTGAGGGGAACATAGACCTACTGTGCCCATACCAAATTGCATGGTAATCCATTCTTGTAGTTGATATTTCATTAAAAAGCAATCTTTCAGTATCAGTAACTACTAAACTCAATATTAACCAATGCAATGTTCAAACAAATCCAGAGAAAGTTGCCATGAAGCTAATCTGAATGTGTTGATCAGTGGACATGGCAGGGCCATGTCCAGGTTGCTGTTGACCCCTGAAACAACACGGAAAGCTCCAAAGCAAAAGAGCATTTCAACTAACTCTGCACAACACAACCCCAGTGGAAAGTTTCTTCTCATCCAAATGGAGTTGTTGGTGGCATCAGTGTTTCTTTGGACCATCTGGCTCAAATACGCTTATAAGAAGGACAAATAATGGCGATTATGCCAATGAAGTCTGCTCTTAATTTATAGACATTTTCACAAACAATTCTCATTTTCACAAATGTCCTCCATTTTTACAGATGAATGACCTCATTGTTTCAACAACAACACAAGTGTTGCAGTTAACGGGGAAGAATTGGTTATAGCAACACTAAATTTAATAATTTTAATTGTAAATATTAGCTAGTTTTTACAACACATTGCTTTATGTTTTCGGGTGCAATGTTTGTGACTATTCAATTGATGTCACATAACTTAGAGTCATTGACCACCATGGGATTGTTTTACATCTATATTGCATGCATGCATCATAGTTTGTTGAAACTGGAAGTTTTCTCCTCCACAATAAATTACTTTATTTGCCGTTTGTTTTCTGTTCCGGGTTTATTGTTTTAAACTGGTTGCGTCCTCCACCCCTAAACTACTTTGGTACGTAACACTTTGTAATGTAGACATATGTATAAATATTCTGTCTAAGAATTAATTACGAGACGTTCAGATGTTGGTATTGTTAAATAAACATTTTATGTAAAAGATGGCAAATTTGTTTTTACATTTTTTTAAGCACAACTTAAGTGCATATTGTTCCAAAAAGTTAAAGAAAGTCTAGAAATATATTTAAAAGTCTCCTAAAGATTCAGTATCGGCACTATAGCATCAGTGATCCATAACAAAGGAAGGCAATCCTTAAATTAATTTATAAATCAAGTTAAAGGGCAATTCAAACTTTCCAATTAAGAATGTGACATTTTCCAAAAATGATGGTTCCTGATCTCAATAAGCCAAGGCAAAGCAGCTTCATGTATAGGCTATATAGCACATTTCAGCAACAGGGCAACTTAAAGTGCTCTATACAAAACATTAAAGAGCAGTTAATTGAAAACACAGCCAAAATAGAACAAGACAAGTTTAAAAAATAGTTACAAGAATAAAAGTTACAGTGCACTGTACAAAATCAAAAATTACTTGATTGAAAAACTTTACCAGAACTTTTAGCCAACATGTGGGGTATTGTAAATTGTGAGACTCATTATTTTGACTGTTGTGGCTCTCATAAAATCTTGTGATGACCAATCTATAAATTTGTAAGTCCTTTATAATATAGGCCTACATGTGCATCGAGTGCTTTGCATCAACTAAATCCCAATTAAATGTGGTAAATACAGTTATGGTCATCCATCAGATAACTCACTAATATATTTTCTTATATTTTTTTTATTGTACCATACTTAAATAAAGTTTTAAAGCCATGGATATATTAAGAGAACGGTAAAATCAGTGTGAAGTCCACATTTCCCAGAATCCTCTGCGGGCTGTTCACCCCTCATATTTTTTGCATCCGGGTCTGTGCTTCCTTTTCCTCTGTGCACAGATGCGATGAGGACTTAGGTTTTTCTGGACCTCAGAAAAATCCGAATCCATCCTTGTAAAAGGCACCACCGAACCTCGCCAAAATGACCGAGCAGATGACAGTGAGGGGGACCCTTAAGGGGCACAGTGGATGGGTCACCCAGATCGCCACGACGCCCCAGTATCCCGACATGATTCTGTCTGCGTCCCGAGGTGAGGCTTCCTCCGCCGGGTTGGCCAACATGGCTAGGTTAGCATTAGCCAGCTAGTTGGTTTGCGGGTGTAACGTACGGTAAATGGCAATACTGGTGCGAGTGACTCACAAAATATAGCTACATAACCGGCCACTAATGCACGTAATGTTGGTATACCGGTTTTTTATGTCGACA
This sequence comes from Etheostoma cragini, assembly GCF_013103735.1. Classification (NCBI taxonomy): domain Eukaryota; kingdom Metazoa; phylum Chordata; class Actinopteri; order Perciformes; family Percidae; genus Etheostoma; species Etheostoma cragini. The sequence continues at coordinate 14,035,184 of NC_048416.1, read as the reverse complement.
TAATCAGCTCAAACTTAGAGAAAGACGCCGGTTATCCAAGCTAGCTTACACTTGAGCGTAAACTGTAAATCAGCCTCACAAACCCACAGCGCATATGCGACACGTTAAATAACACCAGTGTAGTTCTCTGCTCTAATGTCTGGATCAGACCACAGTCCTGTCATGAACAGAGTAGATTAAACCTTTTTGTTACTAACGTTAACTGCCTAAATGTTTGACAGTTTACCTTGGCAATGCACTTGCACAACGAATCCCTGCATGGCCATGTTAATGTCAGGTGTTTACCAGATGAATTGTGGACACTTTAATTAAACAATATCTTAATGTTTGTTTTCCAGACAAGTCTATTATCATGTGGAAACTGACCCGTGATGAAACCAACTACGGCATTCCCCAACGCTCCTTGATGGGCCACTCTCACTTTGTGAGTGACGTGGTCATCTCCTCAGATGGACAGTTTGCCCTGTCCGGTGCCTGGGATGGGTGCCTCCGCCTGTGGGACCTCACCACGTAAGTGCAAGGAGTGGAAATCTCTTCAGTACTGGTCAGATCTTTGGGGTGTAAGGTGGCAAGCTGTTTCTTCTACATGTACTGTAGATGATTTGTTTGTGTAACAGGAGCGTGTTTTCAGTTCTGCAAGGAATTCTGGATGCATGAAATCAGATCTGATGTTGGGATAGTAACTTGCGTGAAACAAAGATTGCACTTTCTACTACTGGTTTCCAAATTGAATGCCATCACAAACTTTCTATTATTAAACCAGGTGAATAGTATGTCAAACGTAATACTCTTGACCTAGGCCTGGTTTAGCTTAGCCACCGGAATCCCCCCAAAACTATGCCTAAATGACAAGTTTCATTTGGTCAGCTTGGCATCACGTAAATGAGTTCATAGCTAAGCTACATCAGGTCTTCATTAATCCTTTCTCCATTCCATCAATAGATCAAATTTAATTTGGTTAACTTTTCAGCAAATTGATGGTTCTCATATGGACAGAGCAGCTTAATTACAGTACATATGCGTGACCTGCATGATAGTTGGGCAATATGGCTAATTATCTCTATTTAAAGTCAATCTTGCACCTTATCACTTATGCTTTTCTCCTTGAAGGTTGTTACAAAATTTTTGGAATAAACAAATATCTTCTAGACGCCAGATTTATGGATTGAGGATAGGGACCATCTTTTAATTGTTTTTAACCCAAAAGATGATCAATTAAATATGTACATTATCCAGCGTTACATTTTGTAAACACAGAAAATTGATTTTAAGAAAAGTTGGCTTGAGTTTTAAACGTGTGTAGCTTTTTTTGAAATGTTCTTAACTGGTATAGCAATATTGGACAAGCTTCCTTCTAGTTAGGAGTCTTAAGATGTACAACCATTTTGAGTTCTGAAATGTTTGGTGTGGTGTTTCCCTAGTGGCCTCACCACCCGCCAATTTGTTGGACACACCAAGGATGTTCTGAGTGTGGCTTTTTCTGCTGATAACCGCCAGATTGTGTCTGGCTCCCGGGACAAGACCATCAAGCTATGGAACACCCTTGGAGTCTGCAAGTACACCATCCAGGTGAGCTGCCAACTCATGTCGATGTCTTGAGTATCAGTCGCTCTTTTTGTTTTTAGATCTAGTATTCAGGATTCAAGTGCCGGTTATTGGCCTTGCGCCTAATTACGTAATTAAAGTAGAAGTTGAAACTTGGCGGCCCCGACTTGGAAACCAAAACTACCCTTACAATTAGAAGTTCAAATTGATGTCAAATGGAAACAAATGCTGCTCACCTAGTCACCACTGCCTTTAAAAGAATAGTATTCTACAACAGTTAGTTATGTCCAGCCATGCCTAATACATTTAACAAAGATGCAGTGGCTTTAGTTGGTTGAAAATGTATATAAACTAGGTTTCATGTTGCTAATAAGCAGGCAAATAAAAACCTACTTAAAACATTAGTTTTAACCCCTACGTTGCCAGATTTTCATCTGGCCAATTAAAAAAAAAATCCCTATTTTTGGTTAACCAGAGACTGACATATGTATCTTCTCAATTTGCAGGATGAGGGCCATTCTGAGTGGACGTCTTGCGTGCGCTTCTCCCCCAACAGCAGCAACCCCATCATTGTCTCCTGCGGCTGGGACAAGATGGTCAAGGTACGGTGCTTTTCTAAAACAACTTAGCTTTTTGCCTTCAAGGTCTGTTCTCTGTGGTTTAAAATAAGTCTGAATGAAACTTAAATAGCCGTGATTAGGGGGGGAACCTAGCATGACCTGACCACCTCAGGTCGAGAACAAAACCCGCATAACTTTATACTACAATAGTGGTGACATAGTCTTTGTCCTTTGCTCCTAGGTGTGGAACCTGGCCAACTGCAAGCTGAAGACCAACCACATTGGCCACACTGGATTCCTGAACACAGTGACGGTCTCTCCCGATGGCTCCCTGTGTGCATCTGGTGGAAGGGTAAACAACTTTTTTTTTCAGTTTTTATTGACTGCCACAGAATGGTTTTTAAGCCTTTTTCACCATTGTGAACTCAATTAAAGCACCAATGTAAGTCCAGCTGCAGGTTTTAGCAGTGATGAAAACTTTCAATGCATCTGTTTAACATTGATGATAAAGAGGCTGTTTCTGAGTGTGACCTGCGCTTGAAGGACTTATTTGCCACCCACACAATATTGGTGCTAAATAATTGTAAACATTAGGCAACAAACTCCCTAGTTAGCTGTTGAGTTTCATGCAATTATCCTAAATCGACATATGGCTATTGAAGCTTATTTTCTCTTTCCATCTAGGATGGCCAGGCCATGCTGTGGGACCTGAATGAGGGCAAGCACCTCTACACTCTGGACAGCGGTGACACCATCAATGCCCTCTGCTTCAGCCCCAACCGTTACTGGCTGTGTGCTGCTACTGGCCCCAGTATCAAGATTTGGGTAACTTCATTAAAAATAATCTCATGCCCAGTTTATGGTCCATTTAAAGCTACAGTGCAAAGGGCAGTGATGAAACCTCAAATGCCAACTGTATTCTTTGATGATAAAGAGGCTGTTTCCGAGCTCTAACCCTGACCAATTTGTACTTTGTAATTTATTTTGGATGCATTTTTTTTTTCCTTCATTGATCTGATGCTACTGATGCACTGAACAGTTACTCAATGCACTGCCTCTGGTGTTTTTGTCTCTTCATGTAGGATCTGGAGGGCAAGATCATTGTAGATGAGCTGAGACAGGAAGTGATCAGCACAAACAGCAAGGCTGAACCCCCACAGTGTACTTCCCTGGCGTGGTCTGCTGATGGACAGGTACAACACACTCAGCTCTCTAGGACCTTCCAGTACAGATGTTTGGCTTTCCCACTTATCAGTGGTTTAAGTGTTTACCCCCAGTGATTATACCCATTCACTTTTAACTCTGATGTCAAATGATGACAGTCCTGCAAATATGAGGGGAATTAAAAACTTTTCTTTATATTAATTTGCTAACTACAGGTCTATAAAATTACAGAATTTGAGTAATGAATGATCCTTTATCCCACTTTTTCTCAACAGACCCTGTTTGCTGGCTACACTGACAACCTGATCAGAGTGTGGCAGGTCACTATTGGAACTCGATAAGAACTTTTCATCAAAGCTACTTTGAATAAAAGACTGTTTGAAAATGATGTGTGCCGTCTTGGTTTCAACACTGTAACAATGATAATACATGAAATAAGATGTTTATTATCAGTGTAAAAAAAAAATCACAAAGCTATAATTGCAGCAGGGACAATGCATTCGAAACTTCAACAAAACAATAATGACTTTAAGGAAAATCATTTTTCGTCACTTAAATACACAAATGCTGGTGTAAAGAACGTACCCTCTATTAAACACCCTAAAACTGGAAGGTTAATACATATTTACCAGATGAATGTGTCCAAATGGAATAGATTTACCCCAATGTCTTCCATCAGTTGACCTGCTCGAGTTGCCGTAGGTTTGTAATGGTATCCTAGCAACCCAAACAGACATCAAGAACGGGGTTAGAAGGCAGCCGAGCGGCTCTTGACGGTTTTTAATTTGTATTAACGATACTTATCAAATTTACCAACTAATGCTACAAAACATTTAGTGTAACTCAACTGTTATAACCAATATAACGCTTAGAGCTAATGTCTAACGAAGTTTAGTTGAAGGGACGGAAAGTATCGTAACCTTATTAGCTAGCTAAATGCTACAGACACTTGTGTTGCATGCCGGGGAAGATGGACCAAGCTTCTTATCCTCGCATCTATGTGGAAAGAACTCTGGCCCTTATTAAACCAGATGCCATCCACAAAGCTGATGAGATTGAGGACATTGTACTCAAATCGGGCTTCATTATCCTGCAGGTTGGTTCAAATGTCCCAGAAAATACAGCCGAGACGTTCAGCGTATTAATACCATCCATAGACGGCAATCTTTAGGTTTGTTGCATCGTGTCCGGAAGAGGTTGGTCCAACTAATAGTTTTTGAGGCAATAGTTCGTATGATTATGTTATAAATTGCCCCAGCGTAAACAAGTAACGTTACGGCGTTTTTCTTGTAGTTTTTTTTTATTTGTGTGTAAAACCTGAATGATACATGGCTGGTCATGACGTTGGAGTTGGCTTCTGATTTAAAGATTAAGGGAAACTTAACTCTGAAATTGGCTTCCGATTCAGCATGGAAACAGCGGTAGTTTACATTGCTGAGTGACTGATCTTCCGTTTTTTAACCCTCTACTGTATTGAAATCGTGTAGGTCATTAAGGTAAATTATTTATTAAAATGATTTTATATTTTGTCTTTATGAGAAAGCAATAAAGGGTGATTCACAGTTTCAGACTTGTGAAAGCTTTATTCTATTTCTTTAAAATGCAATCAAGGCAGAATTCACAGTTTTTTTTTCACATGACAACTTTGAACAAAGTCCACATTGAAAACCACTATACCGACATTTGTCAAATCTGGACTTAATTATAAATAGTGGTTTTGGATCTGGACTTGGCTCAATGTGATTTACATATGAATAGAAACATAAGAAAATCCCCTTTTATTGCATTTTCACAAATTGAATTAAGCTTTCACGAAAAAAAAATGTTTTTTAAATTTGTTTTTAAGAAATTTAAGTTTTTAAGAATCTTTAGCCTCTCTAGGATAATTAAGTCCACATTTGAAAAGTCTGGGTATAGGCTCGAGGTTTTGGATCTGGACCTAGTCCAATGTGGTCTACACATGAGAAAACTGTGAAATCTCCCTTTATTGCATTCTCATAAATACAATAAAGCTTTTACGAATCTTAAAATGTAATTTATCTTAATGACGAACACAAGGTTAAAAAAACGGAGGAGTCACTCAGCAATGTAAAATATGTTTCCCTGCTGAGTCGGACGCTGCGAATCGGAAGTTAACTTTAGCTTTAAGTTTCCCTTAAATTGTCCCTTAAGGCCCGGACACGCTGACCCATTATAGTCTGTCAGACCGTCTGGTGAGTTCGGGGACTCGAGTCTGTTCGGTGTGTTCCGTGCGGTGGTCCGTTGGGGGTGCGGCTTCCTTCATTTCGGCCGACCTGATATGCTCGGTCGCAAAGGAGGCTGTTGCGGTCTTAAAACAATTGAACAGACATTTTGACGCACTCACTATATATTTTGTCCACCAGAGAGTGCTAACAATATCCTGCTCAGCACAAGTGGTCACACTTTTTTTTTCAAATCACCAAATTTAAAGGATCTTTATCAAAAAGTTTTTTATTTAAATAAAAAAATAGAGTGGAAATATATCAGAATTAGTATTAAGGTAAATACTGATTTCAAATATCCAGAATCAATTCACATTGCACAGAAGTGTCCAATACTTCATTCTTGTGGCAGAGGCGGAAGCTGCAGCTAAGTCCAGAGCAGTGCAGTGACTTCTACGCAGACCAATATGGAAAGCTCTTCTTCCCCAGCTTGACTGCCTTCATGAGCTCTGGCCCCATCGTTGCCATGACGCTGGCCCGCGACAACGCCATCGCCCACTGGAAGTCCATCATAGGGCCTGTCAACAGCGCCAAGACCAGAGAAACTCATCCAGGATGGTCAGTCTGTTAACTTTTAAGGTGTTGAAGTCTTTTGTTTTGTTGTCTGTTCTTTCTATGGCATATGTTTTTTTTCATATCTATAATGTAGCTCTTACAATGGACCAAATCACTGCCTAATGCTTATGGAAAGTGGTGTGTATACACAAACCAGGCTGATGATCTAGCCCATGAAATTTACTTAGAAAAACAGGCTGGCATTAACAAACAGACTAATTAACAGACCTGCAGTATATAAAAAACACTTTGAATAACTACTATTCCTCTATCTATCTATTCTGTGCCTGTCCCATATTTATTAGTGTTTGTGCACATCCACATTAGGCTGTTACAATACTTTATATAAATATAAAGTATTTATATACTTTATATAAATACTTTATATTTATATTTTATATTTTATATTTTTTGCAGAAATATTATACATTTATAATATTTCTTTGATATCATGGCACCAATCCTTTGGTCAGACAGAGTTGGACAGGAGTCCTGTGTAATGGACACATTATATTAAACAAAATAATAACGTTAGGTCAAACATATTCTTGACAGTAGATTATCTATGTGGTTTTGAAAAAGTACTCATAATATTCTCTGAGGTCTTGCTACTGTGTATTAAGCTTACAATGCAAACGTTTGATCAAGCAGTAGTTTAGATATTTGCACATACATGTATAATTGATTGTAATTCTGGGCCGAGCTTCTGTTTATCAGTACATAAGGTCACCATGCCCTGTGAGTGCGATTCATCCTGCTTGGCATCATGATTCAATGTTTTTTTAGCTAATGTAGATGGGGCAAAGGTCATGGGCAGTCATGACGACCCTGGCAGAGATATGTATATGAAGGTGTGATATGATGTATTTTCCCTTCAGCCTTAGAGCAAAATATGGCACTTCTGACCTTAAAAACGCACTCCATGGCAGCGAGTCGTTTCATGCGGCTGAAAGGGAGATCAAATTCATGTTCCCTAACTGTAAGTAAGACAAACAAGCACACATACAGTTGTTTGTATAGAAATGTAGTATTGAACTCTTATGATTGTGTACCCCACATGGTTTCTCTCTGCAGCTGTAATCGAGCCTTTTCCATCAAGAGAAGCCACCGCAGAATACCTGAGCAAGTATGTAAACCCAACTCTGCTACGTGGACTCACTGAGCTCTGCAAGTACAAGCCACACAATCCCTGTGTAAGTATTTGATGCTGGATATTTAAAAGAAATACAGTTATTTACTAGCCAGGTATTTATTGCTGTTACCATGTTATCCTGCACTTTTGTCTTCAATAGATTTGGCTTGCTGACTGGCTGATCAACAACAATCCAAACCAACCTAAAATATGTGATGGAGCCATTCTGGAAGAAGCACAATAACAACAGAGACAAAGGGGGCCCAATACATAATACCAGACGTAATTATTTTAGACAAATGTACCTGTTCCGTGCTTTGATTAAACAAAATGTCTTTTCAGCACTAATCCTCTGTTTTGTTTGCTTTCCGGTAAGTTTGTCCTATTTTGTAAACCACTTGTTCTTCCTTTAACATTTCCTCCAATGGTGTGACTCGATTCATAACCTAAAATGTATGTAATAAATCAAATATCTCAGATTTATTGTTAACAATGCGATCTCACCAGGTCTAACGAAGCAATGTAGTTAATCAGCCAGTTGGTTTATTTAGTGAGTATTATTGCACCAAATTAATTGGATGAGTTGCATGACCTATGTTAAGTTGATAACATTAACTAAATTGGACCAAACACTCATATAATAAGATCTTCTGGTGTACCATGCTTTGACCAGCTTCATGTCTTCATCTCTTGTTGCTCCTCTGGAACTGGTTCTTTAACACAAAATGAGATTGTAAAGCGTGGCTGTCTAAAAAATATGTTACTGGATCAACGAAGTGACTTCACTCGGTCAAATGAGCATTATGGCGTTTTATTCAGGGGGCTTTAGAGAAGTTTGTGTGTTAGTTTACAGATTATGTAGGAGAGGAATCTCAGTGACCATTGAGACATTAGTATTATGTGTATTTTGATAGTTTTCCAGCAATCAAGGATTAAACATAGAAACATATTTATTTTAACTATTATGTGGCTTTAATCAGTAGCCCACCTAAATGTATTTTGACTATAGGCTAATAGGTCTGTATGTAGCCTGTGATTAGCATTATTGTAGTTTTGTGTGTACAGTATGTGGTTCCTCACTAATTGTGTAGACAGCCTTCTATAATGAGTTTATCTATCAATAATGTTCATACAGTGATACTAAGCTCTACATTTTGGACATTTTTCACATACCGTCCTTTTCACAAATCTGGACTAGACTACTGTTACATTGCCTTCGTTTAGAGTGAATATCAGTGCAAGTCATTCCAATTCTAAGAGTAACGCCTTGAAACATTACTCAGGACTAGCAATTCATCTTTTTTTTGAAAAATATGCCGTGAAAAACGGAGAAAGGCTCCTCTGAGTTCCTTCCTGTGTGTTAAGGGCGTGAACATGTTCTGTAAAAAGAAATAGACGTGTACATAATTGGTCGGTGCAATGAATGGCAGCAGTGACCATCCAATTAGATGGCTTCTCTGCAGAAATTGCATTTTTTTCTGCCGGTTCTAGAAAACCAACCACGAGTTGTCGTCGTGTGGGAGAATCCATCTTGAAGAGAGCTCTCCGGTTGTGTGACCAGTAAGCAGGTTTTCCGTACTTCTTTAGCTTTGTTTTTTTCATTAAATTGTCACGTAAGTACTGTAGTTGTTGTAGATTTTTTTTGTTGCTATTCTGGTAGGTGTAGATGAAACAGCTGTAACTACTAGAAAATATGGGCCTATATTACGGCTAGCACGGCCTTTGCATTACGTAACTGCGAATTTTAGTTGTAACGTCAGTCCAGGCTTGGTTTATCAGTGTGATGCAGTTGGTTACACTGTTTCTAATCTTTAGCTCTAGCAGATGTGCACTTTAGATGCTAGGTGGTTATTGTGTTGTTTAAATAAACGTTACTCAGTTGCCATTTGCTGTCGCCGTTCAACAAAAACGGCTCCCTAAGAATGTATGGAACACGACCGTGCCGGGCAAAATGGTGGGAAATGCATGCATTGCCACCATGTAAATGGCGAAGCATGTACTGCATGAGGGATTATAAACCCACCGTGACTTAGTTTAACTCGATGCATATTTTTTCTTTTGGGTTAAGGTATAATAGTGCAAAATGTCCGAGACAGAGCAACAGTATATGGAAACATCAGAAAACGGTCACGAAGTCGACGATGATTTTAACGGAGCCGAACACGCCGAGCAGGGGAACGACGAGAGCGCTGTGAATGACTGCGGAGAGGGAGAGGGAGAGGGCGCAGGCCCCGACGCCGACGGGAATTCGCAAAACGGAGGCTCGGAGGGCGGCCAGATCGACGCCAGCAAAGGCGAGGAGGATGCTGGGTGAGTTAAAACTGCGGTGATGTGAAGCTATCGTCTTTTTAAAATAAGCACTCGTGGTTTCTTTGTTCAACCGGCCTTTGTTGGCGCCATATGCAGAGCGAAGGGGGGGATGGGCGCTTGTGCAGGGATCAAATCTAACATGAATTGACTTACTGTAGACTACTGATATGACGTTTCTGATGTAGCGTAGCGATTATTAGCTTATTAAATGTTGTAATTAATGTTGTAAAATTACATTAATATGTAGCAACTGTAGCCTGCCACCCTACGTCATTGGTACAACAGATGTTCTGGAACAGTGTGTACATTTACACCCCCCACGCCTGTCCCAACACCACCCCCGCTGGGCCATATATAAAGTTGGAGAACCTGGTTGCCTGTAATGCTAAACATGTTCCTTTCCGTCTCTTTCTGCTCAGGAAAATGTTTGTTGGTGGTCTAAGCTGGGAAACGAGCAAGAAGGATCTTAAAGATTACTTCACTAAGTTTGGTGAGGTGACAGACTGCACCATAAAGATGGACCAGCAGACAGGCCGATCAAGAGGCTTTGGCTTCATTCTTTTTAAAGATGCAGCCAGTGTAGAAAAGGTGAGTGGGGAAGCTATTATGCCGAAGCCAAAGTAACTATTCTACAAGGCCGACACATTTTAATTGTGTGTTCCTGTTTGTTTTTTAGGTTCTTGAACAGAAGGAGCACCGGCTAGATGGCAGAGTGATCGACCCAAAGAAAGCCATGGCCATGAAGAAGGATCCAGTCAAGAAAATCTTCGTGGGAGGCCTCAACCCCGACACATCCAAGGAAGTCATTCAGGAGTACTTTGGAACCTTTGGAGAGGTACGGTATTCAACAGATATTTCACGTGTTATTAAGGAATAAATGCTTAAGCTATGGGCTGCTTGACATTTTGTTTTCCCTCTTGTGTAGGTTGAGACCATTGAGCTTCCACAAGATCCAAAGACAGAAAAGAGGAGGGGATTCGTATTTATCACATATAAAGAAGAGACTCCTGTCAAGAAGGTCATGGAGAAGAAATACCACAATGTCGGTGGAAGCAAGGTATTGGCACATTCTGCATGCAGGTGAAATTGGGTATGAAGAACTGTTTTGTTAATCTTTGCAAAAGTCATTTCACACTGCAATGTAATGTACTTGTGTGGTGTTCCAGTGTGAAATTAAAATTGCCCAGCCCAAAGAGGTCTACCAGCAGCAGCAGTATGGGGCCCGTGGATACGGAGGACGCGGCAGGGGCCGTGGAGGTAAGCACCCTTTTTCTGTTTTTGCGTGCACCATCAAAATGTTAATTTTAACTCAACTCAAGACTTTAAATTTGTGCCGAGTAACTGCCTGGGTCCTGTGTGCTGGAGAGTTGTGACAAAGGCCTCACCTGTTGTTTCTAGGCCAGGGCCAGAACTGGAATCAAGGTTACAACAACTACTGGAACCAACCTGGATACAACCAGAACTATGGCTACGGACAGCAAGGCTACGGATATGGCGGCTACGGCAACTATGACTACTCTGCTGGTTATTACGGCTATGGGGGTGGCTACGATTACAGTAAGCGATAAGTGCCCCCAGGGAAAGAAAAAAGAATGAGAGAAACTTTATTTTCTTGGTCCTCCTTGTTGTACAGAAGAACTCAGTCCCTTTTTCTCTTGTCCTCCAGACCAGGGCAATACAAGCTATGGGAAAACTCCAAGACGTGGAGGCCACCAGAGTAGCTACAAGCCATACTGATCACACGTAGTGCAGGTATGCATTTTTGCATCATCCGTGGTAGTATGAGAACATAGCTGTAACCATTGGTGCCTTTTTGACCCCAAAGATCTCCATCTACTCTAAATCCATTCAAGCATTGTGGTGGGGTTAGGGTAGGCCGTGTTGTGGGGTCTGTGATCATTAAAGATGGATTCATTCCACCTGTCAGCCATCTTAAGATGCATCTCTACTACTTGATCAATAAGGGTTGAGTTGGTGGTGGTTGAGAACAGGAATGAGGACCGTTTCACCTTTCACCAGGTGCTAGGTGTAATAGTTAGCGGTTGTGCCCCCCCTCCCCCCCCAAAGTGTGTCTGTCCATTCACTGACCTGTCAAACTCATTCATGCACCTGTCTGTCTTTGTGTAATTGCATGCCATATTTGGTTTATTCTCAGTAACGTTAAGCACCGTGTTTTTCTCTTAAGGTCTAAAGTAAATAAGAAAAAGAGATCCATGGTCTGACCACAACCAACATGGGCTCTGGCTTTTCCTTTGGAGTTGGCAGAAATTTGGACTCATGCTCCATTTGTACAGATCAAGTGAGGAACTGGGGAAGCAAATGTCACTTTTCCACTTTTTATTTTATATTGTTTTGTGTCCATTTACATTTCCAGTGATGGAAGTGTTATTTTTACTGTACTTTTTGGTACCTTTTGAATCTAATGTATTGTATGGTTGTATTTTTACATGTCTACTGGATTTACAGATGAGCAGGAGCAAGAGCTTTTAAAGCTCACAAATAAAACAATTTCATTTTTTTTTTTCTTTTGGTGTTTCTAGATCTTAGTTATTATTCTCCTGTGCTGAATGTTGAATGCAAGATGCATGGCTTCAGATATGGGGTGAGGCAAAATAAGGGATTTAAACTAATCAATGGGTTCATTGTAAGCGTGTCAAGTGAATGTTTGCAGATGGCCTAGTAGACGAAGACAACCAGCATCTTTATTTTTTTTTTTCGGCTTTTAAGGAGATTCTTCCCCCATCATGTCTGCAATTTTAAGTGGCTTTACTAGTGTTATTCAACTGAACGCAAGCCTGTTAATGTAAGAGGGTACTCCCTCTCTCACTGGAAACTCATTCCTCTAGTGTCTTGGGCAAATTGTTAGAAATAAACTTTTGGTTTATATTACACATGGATCCTTTTGTTATTATTTGTAAAGTTAATGTTAAATGTTTTGTACTGTTAAATGGCTTGCTTGTTTTCGTCTCGAGTAATGTTAACCTCCCTACGAATGCCTCTTACTGTGGGAGAGGGCTTCACTACCTGCAGGATAACTGGCTGAGTGTTAGACCCATTCAACTAGATGTGAAACTGCGGTAATTGAGCCTATTTATGAATGTGGCCAGGAGTTAAAGATAGTGGTCTGGTAAGTGCTTATCTCAACCATAATGTGTATTGGAAACATGTTGCTGATCAGTGTTATAAGTCGGGACTAATTATTTCTACTGTGGGTAAAAGAATTATTTAAAAAAGAAATGCATACTGTTAGTTTCTTGATAAACAAAGTTTATTTTGGAAGTCAGTGTCACATTAGCACCTTGTGTACGGGGTCATCTTTCAGGTGGCTTTGGTAATGTGCTGTAGCTGGCATCCATTTAAATTTGTTAGGTTTCATCGGGGGGGGCACCACCAAACACCTGCGGGGAAAACGAAAAGATTTATGATAGACTTTAAGGTAGCTTGGCTCTAGACTGACTGCTGTTTAAATTCTACTGCCACTGATTTGATATTTCATAGATTTAAGCTTTGATGTAAAAACAAATGTATTAACACAGACGGAGGCAGTTCCTACGAGGCAGACTGAGTCTCCACAGTGGTCAGTGTCGAGTGGAAGATGGCAACGCGTTCTGCTAAGTGAAATGAATGAACTTGTTTCTTTTGGAACCTCAAGAATAGACATTCACATCTCTACCTCTGAACTTTATGAATGTGACCATGTCTGATGCAATTAAAAGATTTTCTACAGGTTAAACAAACCTTAGATGTCTTCCTTTTCCAGTTTAAATGTCACTGGCTTCCATGTCTGAGAACAAGACAATTGAATGTTATTCTACACGTATAAATGCGTGGTATTAAGTCTTTATAGGCATCTGTCACAGTGTTCAGACTTATTAAACTAAGTGTTCAGTGTTTCATTTAGATTCATACCTACAAACAATCCAAACAGCTGTAGACCAAAGGTTTGAGTAACTAACCTGTGAGTATGCGGTCAATGCATCGTACTGCCAGCTCTGCGTCCTCCATACTAAAACACATCGGAGGTTTAAACTTAATGACGTTTTCCCAGGGGCCATCTGTACTGACACAGATTTTATCCTCCTCTTTTAACCTAATGTAAAAGGGACATTAGGTCGATTAAATCACAGAACACCCCTAAGAAGAGAGTGTATACAAACTGCTAAACTATAACCATTAACTGTTGTATTGCGTTGTACTCCGGTACCTCTTCACTACCCGTGCTGCTGTTTTTGTGGCCGGAGTCTTCTTGTCCCGGTCTGAAACCAGCTCAAGACCCACAAACAGACCTATTCCCCTTTAAAAAAAAAAGAAAGAAAAAAATATCCTTTGAACCCATGATTCAAGCTATTAGTGATCCATGTCAACATTGAATCACATAGTATGGATAACCCAATATTTTGAATAGTGTACAAGCTGTCTCTCCTATTCAATGTCAATTTCTCTAAGAGGCCCTGCAGGTCCACATACTTAAGCCAGTGAAAAAGTGCAATATCTGCAATTCAGAGCGATGTCAGTCAAGTACCCTACATGCTCCCTCTGTCTTGACAAGAGGTCTTCTTAGCTAAGAGAAGTGAAAACACCTCTAGATGTACCAAGAGTGTGTAGGAGCTTTGAGCTTTGATTAATGTCAGCAGTGAAATGGTATTAGGTGAAAACTTAATGATGCCAGACTTCTTATCAATAACTGCTTTTCATCATTTTAAAAAGCTAATTTAATGCCATGGACTCTTGAGAGTCGTATATAACTCACCTTTATGAATGCGATAGCCTAAGTGCACAAGTCACGGCATCCTTACCTGACATCGCCAATTACTTGATGTTGTGACTGCAGCTTTGTGAGCAAATCCTTAAGATGTGCTCCCACCCTTGTGGCGTTTCCTCTTAGGTCCTCTTTCTCTATCACATCAAGTACTGCCAGGCCAATTGCACAGGACACCGGATTCCCTCCAAACTGCGTGATGTTAAGGGACAAAACAAATAAATACATGAAAAAAGATTTTTTTTTCTTCTCACATGCCCCCATAATGAACAAAATAAATCCAAAAACAGAAGGTTCTCGTCATGCAAGAAACATCTTCAAGAATTCAAGGTATTCAAATGATTATTTTGAAGGTTAATTCTTATTAATAATGTATGTTTTAACCAGCGATGTAGTGGTTAATTAAAAAGTGACTAAACAACAACTTATCGACAGTTGTTGAAACTACTAAGGGATCAACATAACCACCACGAGAATAGGTTAAAACATGGGGGGAAAATATGTTTTTACTATGTGCTTTAAAAGACAATGTCTTTATGAAACTGACATCAGTTACTTAGAATGTTATTATTTATTTATTCCTTATTTCAAAAAGTCTCCCTGGCTGGGAAAAGCTATAGATACCCACTTGAAGGAACACACGTTCATATTGTGTTAAGGCTACTGTGTTGTCACCGTATTGAAGTACTCCACTCCGTTGGCTGTGAAAGCTCCCGCTATCTCTACAGTGGTTGCCACACACGCCAGGGGATGCCCATTGCCCATTGGTTTGCCCATGGTAACTATGTCGGGACAGAAACCCTCCCCTTGCAGCTGGAAAGCCCAGAAATGACTTCCCACTCGACCAAAGCCTGTCTGCACTTCGTCTGCCACAAACACTCCACCAGCTGAGCGCACAAATCTGTGCAGAGTATGAGAGAGATACCCTGTGTCACCACTTAATGTACATGAACTCTTTGCAAAAAGACTTGAAATTATCTGAACTTATTTCCTTAAATGCTTTTAAATCCAGATTGAGAGAACCTGAAATGACCCGTTTACATTGTAAATGTTTTTAACGGTCTGTGTTATATAACTTTGGTTAAATAAAAAAAAAATGTGGATGAGCAAAAACAGAACCTGGAAAAGGAGTCACCACTCACTCTGCAACTCTAGTTGAGTATCCTTGGGGCAAGATTATTTGTCCTCCAACACTTGGCAATGATTCAGCAAAGAAGGCAGAGATCTAGGGGGGAAAGGTAGTAAGTAAGTTGTATAAGTATGGTTAAGTAAACTTTATTATCCCTGTGGGAGGCAATTTGTTTTACGGTCATGAGAGAATAAAAGACAGCCGTTCAAACACAGAATACACAAAACAACATACAGTGAGTTAAATAAATGCTGGCATTGTTTATTACATAATTATACATTCTCTGTATAACAAAGTGTTACTGATTTTCTTTGGGTTGTATGAAGCTGATGTAGTCTACTGCACCTTACGACCTTTCTTGTGCACCTCATCTATTAGGTCTTTCACTGTATCAGCGTATGCTTGGCCAGGGTCGGGGTGATCCTCTCTGTGTATGCCTCTGTAGGTGTCTGGTAAGGGTGCCTAAGAGGATGAATCACATTCTTTCAGATAGGCTGAGTCCACTGTTGTCCATTTGTGTAATGATGGTTGTATAAATATACAAACCACATGAACCCATTCTTTCTGTCCTGCCAGTTTCCGGAACTTGTAAGGACTAATGTCGATGAGGGACATTAGATGCCCATGGTACGCACTAGTATAAAAGGAGAGCTCATTGTAATTAAATCACCAAGTGTTGTCAGAAGGGACTACGTTGCAATAGAACAGAATACTTACTGGTCAAGCACAATGACGTCCTGATGTTGAGTGTACTGCTGTGCCAAGCGCAGGGCAAGATCATTGGCCTCTGAACTAGCAGAAGAACAGATGTCAAAATCCTTGGAATGTTAGGCTGCTTCAGGAATAGATTCTGTGGGGGTGTGGGTGTATAATTTACCCAGAGTTAACAAAGTAGAAGACACACAGTTTCTCAGGCAGGGTGGCAGCCAGGCGGTCTGCATACATGACTATGTTGTCGTGCAGGAACCGTGCATTTGTGTTCAGGAGGTCCATTTGTTCTGCTGCAGCTTTGGTTATGCTGGGGTGACAGTGGCCCACTACAAAAGAATGATACTGTCTGTTACTAACACATAAAGCGTTCTGCCATTAGACAACGAGTGTAAGTATAGTACCTTTTACAAGGTGAAAATGTGGACTATGTTCAGGATGTTTTACCATGATGAACGTTGCTGATACAGTCCAGATAGCGCTCGCCATTTTCATCGAACAGATATTGGCCTCTTGCTTTTATTATTTTCACAGGGTCGTCTGAATAAAATAGTCTACATGACTGCCTGTAACAGAAAGACATTACTAGGTCAGCAACTTTTGTGCACGCGCTAACTTTGCATAATCTTTACCAGCTAGCATCAAGAAACTCTCACTGGTTCACTGTTACATACCCGATTAATCTCTTCCTCATTGCGAGAGTTTCTTCTTTCCTGAGTTTCTCAAGAGCCATGGTGGTTGAGACAATGAACGAAGAGCTACGACAGTCATCAAGAGTAATTATGGTTGATTATGGACCTAGACGCCGTATACAGTTAAAGAAAGACAGCATAGACAGAACGGCGTTGCATCCACCACGCATGCGTCTACTGTGGATTGGTGTTCTTGTTTTACGGCGGTTGACTTCTGGTTTACTCGTGCATTATCACCACCTTCCGCTCCGGAGTGTGGATCAGACAATATATTGTACATATACGTATATGACAGTCTAAATCCCTTCTCACACACAAACACACACGCGCGCGCACGCGCACACACACACACACACACACACACACACACAATGCATGTCAGCAACGTTATAGCACCTTATCCTGTCTTTTCATCATATGCTTTAAAAAATATATATACTGTCCCTTAAAAAGCTAACAATATTCTGACACGTGCTTGCCTTTCTTATGTGAATTCCTTCACCCTGAATCCCCTCAAATTATTACTCATCCTCGCTCTCTCTCTCTCTATCTCTCTCTCTCTCTCTCTCTCTGTCCCCTTTGCCCTACAACTCAGAACTACATATTCCACTGTCTCCTCTTCCTGACATCTCTAACACAAACCTGTCTGCTGTTTCCCCACCGTCTTCAACATTTAGTTTAGTCCACAGTGCCCTAACCTTCATCTTCCTTTCTTCTAAGTCCAGCACCTTAATTTACCTTTTTTATTTTATTTATGGGTGCCTACCTTTCTCCTCTCTGTCCCACCTTTCTTGCCATACTTGATTTTTTACCAGATTAAACATATAACCTCTGCTTTACTGATACTAATTTGCATTTAATTTCCTCTCTTTAAAGTCCTCTTTGCTAACTCATCCAGCCTGTCCTTTCCCTTCACCCCAACATGCGCTGGGACTTTCTCTGGGAGAAATTTAACATGACCTGATTCCAATTTCTTTTGCTGCTATTGCCACCCCCAAATCTGGTTACTCCTGTCTCAGGTTTCTTAGCACCATCCATGTTAATCTGTATACAATGTCTAAACTCTTCCATTATGTGATAATGATTAAAGGCACTTATCAAATCAAAGATATTTTTTTCTTTCCTTTTTACCTCTAACAAATACCAGTCCATATTAGGCCAAATAATCATCCATGGAGTAATCACCAGATAAACTACCAATGGACTTATTCTCAGATCAAACACTCCAAATTCTTTTACAATATTATTTCCTACTCGGCCAAAGTTATCCTTCGGATTCCTCCCATCTTCAAGCACCCCCGCAACACTCATTTTGTGGGATGAGAATCATTGTGTCCCTGCAAATGAACCCAGTAGTTTGCCATCAGTTCTACCTGTAGGGCAGGAACTGGCTATGTATTAAAGCCTCACTGCACACTTAATGCCTGTGCCTGAATCACATTATTTCTTAAAAGAGAGTTGCCCAATCATAAGCCCATTCCACCCCATTGTCAATCGCTTCTTGCACTCAACTGATTACATGCCCATTCCTTCCTGTCTTCCACAGGACCCCTTATCATCCGCAAAATGTGACCTACTTACTGAATATCTACTCGTTCCTTTTGAAAGGCCGTCATTAATCATAATGACGATAAGTAGTGGGCTTGTCATACTACCTTGAGGTGTGCCATTTCCAACCATGTACTGACTTGACAAGTTTGATCCAATCCATACTTTGATTTTTCTTCCAAACAGAAAATCCCTTACACAGTTAAAAACTCTTCCACCAATCCCCATCTTGTGCAACTTAATTAACAATCCTTCTTTCACATCATGTCATATGCTTTTTGCATGTCAAAGAACACTGTGATTACGTTTTATTTGCCTGGACATTTCTTATTTCATTCTAGTTTTATCACTGAAATCATAGTATTCCTTCCTTTTCTAAAACCACTTTGATAATTTGCCAGAGTTTCTCTCTTCTTCTTAAGCTTATGCGATAACCTTTCTGTTACTATCCTTTCCATGATCTTGCATTGATTTGATGTTAGGCCTATGCCGTGAGGTATTAGATGGATCCTTGCCAGATTTTGTTATCTGATTTACAACTACTACCTTCCATGCACTTGGTAATCTTCCCTCCTCCCAAAATCTATTATCAAGTAACAGCAACTTCAATAATGTTCTTTGCCCTGTACACAACCTAACCTATAGCCTACCTAATCTTCCCCTGGATAAATTTGTTTTGACTTAACCCTTGTGTTGTCTTCCAGTCAAAATTGAAAATCAACACTTTTGTTGACGCTTTTTATCGATTAATCGATGTTTTAAACTTTTTCTTACTTTTTTGTCCCCCTTTTTTTTCAATGTTTGTCACTTTTTTTTATGTTTTCAACATTACATAACACTAACTTACTAACTTTAATTTTACAGTTATCTTTAGAATTAATGGTTATTAAACCTAATTTATAGGAAATTATACCTAATGTTTGAGTTAAAAAAGCATAAATTAGGAATTTTTTATTCCTAGAATTCCTAGAATTATTGATTCAAAGACTGGGCTAGCCTAGGCTTATGCCTAAACTAAATATGCATATATGCCAATGACTCATTGTTATTTCCCTTCATTTACTCACTTCTAATAAATCTTAAGTCTTCCAACTATGTAATGACTTGCCCATCTCTGCCGTTCTTTCCTTTAGATTTGGGTTCAACCATACACTGTGCAAATATATATATATATATATATATATATATATATATATATATATATATATATATATATATATACAATATTAAAATGGTCTATGGGTTCAACTCATGTACTAGAAGAACCACTTTACAGTCCTATGGAGTTAAGTCTGGCAATGCAAAACTAGGGTTCACCTAGTTTTAGAATTCTGCTTCTATTGCAAATATAAGTTGGCCATAAATTAGATAGATATTATATTATTCCATATCAGTAAAAATAATTTTAGGCCTATTTGTCGCCAAAGACATTTTGATTTTATGCTGTCACTTTATTTAGAAGGGCCCAACTACAACTGGGCCGGTTAAGGGGATAGAGACTTCTAAAATAAGTGCAGGCATAGGTTAAACATGTAGTTTTAATTGGTAAGCCGTGAATAAATGTCGTATTGGGAAAGTACGTGCTATGTGAGTACTATGTAGTTTCCTTAAATTACGTTTTTTGAGGCAGAGGTATTAAAAATACCTCTGTGTTGGTATGGTCCAAAGGCTATAAATACTCAGCTGAACGGCTCTCTATCCGGTGCAATGTGTGCGGTTTCGGTTGCTTAGGAACCGCTGAATGCAGGTAATACATCAGGACAGCTGTAGTATGCTAGCTTGCAAACAGGCAGCGTAACTAAGCTAGTTACTGCTACTAATTCATTTTAACATTAACGGACCAGCCGTTACATTTATGAAGCCCCTTTTCATAATCTATTTTAACGATTCAAAGCCTCAACCGGAGCAGACACAACGAGTGTAAGCAAACGTTAGTAAGGACGCGTGTTATCATATTAGCTAGCTAGCGTTAGTCTTCCACGGGCTGCATCGTGTTGCTGAGCTAGCTTACTATACTTGTCTCACCAGAAGTTGATATCCGATTTAGCAAGTACACCTAGCCCAATGTTAGTAAGTCCTAACGTAATATTGTCAGTGACACGTTGTCCTGCAGCTAATGTTGGAGATAACGTTGGGCTTTTAATTGGCTAACAATAACGTTGTTTTGTATATAAGGTCAAGCTGCGCAACACTGCCTTAAACTTATTTGTTGTTTTGCACGTTAGTAAAGACGAAACGTCTTTATAGGCCATAACTACTTAATTAACCTAACTAATAGTCTTGTGTTAAGTGCTAGATGTGTCTTGCAAGTTTTTGGGGATCATCATTAATTTCATTTAAAGTAAAGTTATCGTTAAAACTTTGTAGCCAAGATTGTAAAATGATGATAAAGTTTTAAATCGGCTGGTGGTTGACAGCACTGCTACTGGCAGTTTGTGAGCAAAAGGAGTTTGTGGGCTGCAGAGTTTTTAACACTGGCTGATGCTACGGGATGCGGTTCAGCCTGTGCCCCTGTGCGAAGTAGCATGTCTTCTAGCATGTGGAATTAGGCTAGCAATGTACCACCTTGCCACAAGGAGGAAGGCCCTGGAGGCCACATCTGACTGCCAACAGCAAGTGTTGAAACAAAGTCTCTTCAATTTGTAGAACTCTTACCATCACGCGTTTATATTCAGGTTAAAGACATATATCTTTTAAAATTGATATGGTTATATATAATGTTTCACAATGTTGTATCGTGTCTGGTTTGGTATCATCATTTCATTTGCTCTAAATGTTGGGTGCTCAAGAGCAGTGCAAAGGCTACAAGGCCATGTTGCATTTTAATGCAGCAGATAGCTTGTATATTTTCTTTCTGTTTTAGTTTCAGATGTATATTTTTGTGCTGTGCAAAGGTTGGATGTGCCAGTGCAGGTTAATCTTTAAAGATGTTTTGTGGAGTAACCATTAGATATTAAAAGCTAACTCTGTGCTATTTGCTTGCAATGAAGATATCAGAGGACTGTGTTTTTCTCGGCCATGCCGACTGTCTTGTGGCCCTCTACTCTCTTGGTACATTAAACTGTTTTAGTTATATAATTTCTCCAGACTTGGTCACTGTTCTTTTTGACCCCTTTGTGAAAATACTGTGGCATGCTTCCAACCCCCACCCCATTCATTTTCCCCCACATACTTCCCCCATTATTTCCCTTTTTGTCTCTCCCTCCCCCTTCCATTCACTTCACAACTCACAACTCCTGGCATTTGTGTTTATTGGACCCAACTAACTTTGATTGCCATGGTATTGCTCCAAAGGTTTTTACTTTGGACACACTCAGCATTTTCCTTGATTTTGCATCAGTCTGTTAGTAGTTTTAATAAGAAATGTGTATGTTCACTGTGCTTGAGGAATGTGAAGTGTTTCTGTTTTCTGGGTTGTGAACATGAACTTCTGTCTTTCATGTGTGAGTGAGGCAGTATGTTGATCCCAGCCTGGGTCTTGTATATTAATATGTGGTCAATACTTGGAACACACTTATTCAAGTATCCTGTTGTTATTTCTGTGGCATTTTCCACAATACACAGCATACATTATACACACCACTGTGTTTCATAAGCATCCCTTCTCATCTCTCCCTCTAGGTGGAATAGAAATGACTGTGGCATAGTGAGCAAGATGGTCAGTCTGGCTGATTGAGGTGTGGAGGGGGACACCACAAACCACGCCAGGGAGCTGACTTACATAATTTTCACTGCCCTCAGTAAATGTCCTCATCATCTCCATGTCTATCCCTGGATTGTAGCTACAAAGATGGTGACACTTCTCACAGAGCAGCTCCGCAAGCAGAGTTTGGAAGAGCCCTATTATAAGGGTTTCTCATTCAATGTGAATGTGGTGAGTTGAATACAAAACTAAAGGTCACATTAAAAAAAGAATTGATGCACTTAGTTTGATGGGCTCTGGTTTAAATTTAAATTATTATATTTCTGTTTCAGTCATTACCTGCAGTGGGCTCCAGTCCCACTGTCTCATGGGAGGCTTGTAGATCAACACAAGGCAAGTTCATTGAATTAAGTGCAGTATTTGAAACTGATTCGCTGGGGAAATGTATCTAATTTATCTACCTTTTGGCATTTTCAGAGACCAGCTCAGCTACACAGCCATCATCCAAAGCCAACCTTCTGCATGATTCCTGTGGACTAGACTCTCCACGGCCTCCTTCCCACTTGGAAGAACTTCTCCAGAGACCGGAGGTTTCTTTTACAAATGAGGCTTTCCAAAGCTCGCCTCCACCCCCACCCCCAAAACGCCACTGCCGATCCCTCTCTGTTCCAGAGGACCTGTCTCGGTGTCGGTCCACCTGGCATCCTAGTGCATCTAGAGTTTGGACTACAGTCAAACGTGGCTGTCAAAGTGGAGGAGCATCTAGTTCAAGCTCTGGAGCCAGTTCTTTGCCAATTTGTGTTCCCAGTTCCTCTCTGACCTCTTCCTCCCTCCCCTCATCTTCTAGCCCTACCTTCTTTAGCTTAGCTCTATCCTCTGACTCCCCACTACCATGGAGTTTCTCGTGGGACCCCTGTGACAAATTGAAAGGAGCCTATTCTGCCTCTTTTGCTACTCCTTCCTCTGGCTCCTCCTCACCGGCCCCCCTGCTTTCTCACTCAGTGCTGCAGCGCTGCTTCTCCCTCTCCCCTGTCCACATTCAGGGTGCCTCCATGGTGCATCTGCCCCCCCAGACCTCCCCTGCTTCTGCTCTGACATATGGCTGTTCTGGCATGGAACACCCAGCCCTGTCGCCATCTCCCACTTCAGCCTGCAGCACGCCATCCTCCTCTCGGCGCAACCTGCACCCAGCACTGCCGCGATGCCACTCGCAGCCCTGCGACATGCGCAAACCTCGCCTGAAGAGACGCCATGATCCCGATGTTCAGCCCTGCCCCAGACCAGGCATCGACTTCAGCAAGATGACACAGGTGAGCAGGAAGGAAGTCCAATGGGCTGTCAAGGTTTCTGTCCATCTCCTCATAGTGTGCAGAGATTGAGATACATATAGTTAATGATATCAGTAAGTAATTAGCAGGCCTGGGTTCACTTGTGTCTATGTTTTCTGTCCTGAATCTTATGGCATTTTTCCACTACATGGGACCTACTCAATTCTCCTCAGCTCCACTCGCCTTTTTTGGTTTTCTATAACAAAAATTAGTTCCTGGTACCTGCCAACAGGTCTTTTTTTCTTAGTATCATCTCCGTTGAGGTTCCAAGCAAGCTGAGGCGTTGGTTGGTTGAGGCGCTACTGATTGTTCAGAGAATTGTCACTAATCACTGTCATCATTGCTAGCAACAGACGGGGTGTCCTGAACAAACTCACCATTTTCAAGTAGTTTAACCAGTGTTTTTTTCTTTTTTGCTGCCTCCAGCTTCTTTTGTAACTAAATGTGTCTTCTGGCAACAGCCATATGCCACACCTTCAACTTTCTGTGTGTCGTGCGAGGTTACGGCAGTTTCCTGCCGTGTCGCTATGCCGACCAGCCACACTCACCTCACCCATGAGGCGGCACAAAATCTGCAATGGAAAATGGAGGCAGAGAAGCGCTGGTACGAGCAGTGATTAAGCGCCATTAGGTCACGAATTCTTTCCACCAATAAGAATGAAAAAGGTGTGATTGGTCCCGCCCTAACCGGGGCAAAAACACTAACAGTGGACTCAGGAATATGTCAATCGGCTCGTTGGAGATGAGCCAAGTCGGCGCAGAATCGATCACCGGCGCCGTTGATTGCCAGTTAGATTTGTGTCCGACTTGATCCCGACTAACTCTGATGTCATGCACACGTAGGCAACAATAATCTCACGAGAGCAAGGCGGCCGCAGTTCTGAGACGCAGGCGGCGCATTTGCTCTTCACCGACTACAAGACCCAGGTGGACCCAGAGAATGCTGGGAAACGCCAGCCTCTCAGCTGATTTAACAGCTGATTAGTTTACAATGGACTCAACATGATGACGTTTTATACAAACTTTTTATTGTTTTTGAATCGGAGGGATTTTAATTGCTACTTATTCTGGACAGAATCCACGTTGTGTGGCTGATAGTGACGTTTAAAAGTCAGACTTAATCCGTTCAGATCACTGATCATGTACAGTTTTTTAATTAAAATCAGCAACAGATTGCATGTAGAACATTTTGAGATTTACGCTCTCATGATTAAAACAACTAGAGACTGTGTACCAGCTGATATGTGGGTCCGATTTATATTTTATTAAATTGGAATCGCACCAGTGTTTTTGTCACTTCCTGTTTAGTCTGAAGGCGGCTGGAAACTGCTGGAAACTTTCCGACTTCACCTAAGAATTTTGAACAAGCCTACTCTTTGTCTAACCACACCCACACAGTCCTGGAAAAAGGTCCAATCAGCCACAGTAACTATAAACACCTGTGGGGGTGTTCGGGGTCTTTAACATTAGTTACCTTCATTGTAAGCTTGAATGTGTTTTCCGGCTCCAGACAGATAAATAGCTCTTTTGATAATAAAGGTTGCTGACTACTGCATTTAGGTAGTCTATTTCATATTTAATGGGCTTATATACCAGGATGTAAATGACATCATTTAAGTGTCTGTAGTTTCCAGAGTTGATGCTGTTTAGGTTGGTCCTTTGCTCGTGTCAGTCAGGTCACACATGTCACCCAAGCCCCTTAATTCTATCGGCTAATCTCTTAGAAAGTTAAAGTAATAGACAAAGCCACATCGTAGACTTGCAACGTGAGCAGTGAGGTCTATTAGAAGCACTTTTCCGGTGCTGGCTGAGAGTTACTGCGCAGCCTCCTACCGAGCTTGACAACGTAGATGTGATGTGAGCATCCTGTCTGAAAGTTGTAATGCTCCCTTCATGTCACCTGGGAATATCAGGGACTGTCCTGTGACTGTTGTTTTTCTGACTGCCAGCCTTCACATGGTTGGGATGTGTGTTCTTCTGTTACATTAGCGTTAAGCATAACAACTTGTTGCATGACTGACATCAAATGTCAGATGTAAACGTGTAACCAACTGGGAAACTCAGTTAGCAAAATCTAGCCTGAGTTTCCCACCTCTGATTCCCACAGGATGTGACGTGAATGGGGACGTGTTCCTTCTGAAAAATGTTTCTCTGATGTCCATGAACTTGAATATTGGTTTTCTGGTATCTGTGCCAAGAGAAATCAATCTTTCCGAATCTTGTAGAGATGGAGAGCGTAGCTATATGTAAGGAGATGACACGGGCTAATTTTTGCTAACTAAACTGCTAGTTAACATTAGTAATTAAACCTAAATGGCTAATGCGAGTTGAAACTGCCTATGAGCTTCTCCTGTATTGTGTGGTAATTTGTCTATTAGCTGACAAATTCATGTGGTTATGACACAATTGTTAGCCTATTTTTACAAAAACGAATGCTATGGAGCATAAGCTTTTATACAGTGTCATGTTTGTTTAGAAACAAACAATGGACAAATAGTAGTCTTTAAACGCTTCAGATGTAAAGTTGTTCTTTGATCATGTCACTTCTTTCTCCTGTGTAGATTGGTAATCACGAGAGCCTAATGTGTGGTAAAGGTGGCTGCATAGTTCCGGTGTCTTCCCAGGCAGAGCAGCGCTCGGCCTTCTCCCCTGCCGAGTTCCTGGGGCAAGCCAGCATTGGTACACTAAGTGAAAGTGAAGAAGAAGAGGAGGAGCAAGAAGATAAAAGAAAAAGGACTACAATAGATGAAGGGCAAAAGGTTATTTTTGAAAGAGACTGCACAGAACTGGACTTGAACCTTATAGAAGAAAACTGACCACTCCTTGATGCTTAAAGTGCGATTCACAACTATGTTAAGCACACTTTTAGGCTTTGTACGCTCGTCCGGCAGAGTCCTTGGGAACTTGCTGCCCTCCTAAGGCACATATCCAGAGTTCATAATCAAGAACCAGGCAAATAGAAATGAATATCAAATTACAGTTTTATGATTGTAACATTTGTGCTAGTTCACTATTCAACATTTAACAAAAAATGTTACGGCGCCTGCCTACTCAACACTACATAAGGAAATGTGCATGAGCAAATGAGTTTGTTCTAATCAACACAGTTTTGGTTATTTCATATTGATGAGTCTTAATTTGCGTTAACCCTTGATATGCATCTTGATATCCTTTTCAAATAACATTGTATACTGGAGTAAGCAAAATGCGTTTTAATGATTCTTCCTTTCTAAAAGCAACGTGATTTAATGTAATAGAGGTAAGTATTCCTCATTGCCCAATCAGTACTAGTGTTGTCTACTTGTATTTGGACATGACCGTATGTGAAGTGTTAAAGGTGCACACTGGTCAGAAATAATTGGGCAGCCTAAGTAACATAAGAATACTTTTAATTCTTTTTATATATGTGCTCATGTATGTTTAACTGGATACATTCCAGGATTTTACTGCTTACCCGAAAGACGCGTCTACTGTTCTGTCATTGATTCAGCATGTCAATTTTTGAAATAATTCTACATCAAATGGAAATGTTCTTGTTCTAGCAGAAAAGACCGTTCCCATATCCACGTATTCTTTTCTTTTTTCTAGTATTCGCAATTGCTTAAAGATAAACAAACCTTGTCAACAATAATACTGATGATACTGTAAACTGACCATGCCTTAAGCTTACAATACAGAGTTCTTTGTGCTCTGGTCTTCTTTTCACAGCCAGACATTTTTGCCATCTCCATTTGCACTGTTTCAGATATTTTTGAACAGGTGGCACATGCACTATATTTAATTGACTAGCGGAATTGATGCTAAAACTCTACTCCATGGGGCAGACGATTTGATGGCCTTTCAGAAAAGACTTCTCATGTGTTTTCAGATGGGAATATTACTGTTGCACAATTTATGTACAAATAAAGTTTAATAGAGAATATTTTTTTTTCTCCAAAAAGTGTCATGTCTTCCATTAAAAAGTACCCTGCTTGTAGTCCAATAAAAGAGCACCTCAGGGGCCAAGAGAACGTTATTGTGACACCTAATGGCCGAATTTAGTATAATACTGATGTTGCACAGAATCTGACTTTACGAACAGCAGTTGTAGGCATTGCTTAATTTTCGGTTTTGGGGTACACAGTTTCACAAAACTTTAATATAGCTAGCTCAAACATTTTGTATCATTTTGAGACCAATAACGTTAGTTACATGGTTGGATCTTTTAAACATTTTCAACCACGGATAAACAACCAAGTTTTTTTTTAATTTTATTTTTAAAAAGTTTTATAATTGAGTAAGAAAGCATGTTGCACTAAAGAGTCTAACGTTAGAGCACTAAACAATGTTTAAAAAGTTTGCCGTTCCGCCGTGGAAGGTGAGGGCGCTCCTTCTAGTCCAGCGATGCTTTTACACACAGACTGTCTGACCCCCCACCAACAATCCACTTCCTCTTTTGTGTAATTTCATGGCGATCGGGAGAGAGGGAACACCACCGACGCACGCACACTGCCTCAGCACTCTTGAAAGAGTTTATCCGGGGTAAATAACTGACTATTTTTGCAAGAATCAGTTACTTGGTTTCAAAATAGTCCTGCTTGGATTCAGTCATATGG
Organism: Etheostoma cragini; assembly: GCF_013103735.1. NCBI lineage: Eukaryota > Metazoa > Chordata > Actinopteri > Perciformes > Percidae > Etheostoma > Etheostoma cragini. The sequence continues at coordinate 14,007,273 of NC_048416.1, read as the reverse complement.
ACGGCTCACATTTCCCTGTAGAAGTAATCAATTGTTTAGCTTCTGGGTCAGATATTTCACATTGTAGCGCCTCTCGCTGATAACAATCCGGACGAAATGGGCTCCCCCCCGAATCTCCCACACAGAGGCGGCACGCTAGTTAACGGCGCTGGCTAGCTAACGTTAGCTATGCTGCAAACGCCTCATAAACGTAACGTTAGCTATGTTTTTTGTTTATTAACACGCTTCAAAACTTAATGGCAGCTAAATAACACCACATGCTGTGTATATTCAGAGTCGACAGGAATTTGTAGTTTTCATTTCCATGTTAGCTAGCTAACGTTACTTAAAGTCCTCAAATGTTTGTGTTTGGGTTAGCCAACATCGGCTAGCTAGCTACCGTGCTATGTATTTAGTTAGCTTTAGCACGGACCGCTATTCAGAAGTTTATGCAAGAACGAACAGACTGATTGTAACATACTGGCCACATAGCAAAGACTAAACTACATTGTTATTATACACATAATCCACCATTCACTATCCCAGCTATTATCGATACCTGGGAAACGGGTTAGCTAGCACCATAAGCTAGCTAGCTAGTCAACGTTAGCTAGGTAGTTAACGGTAACTTGGCTGCTAACGAGGGGCTTCCGAAACATTGAAATTTTAACAAGTTGTCGTTAAATGACCCACTCATACTATATTAACTGTTTAAATGCACTGTTTAAGAGAGTTGTGCTGTTTTTGCAAGCAAGGTTAAAGTTGACCACAAAGTTGTAGACTATGATCAATAACCTAAAAGGTAAACTAAATAAAGGAAAAATAACTAACTGTTAAAGTAAAGGGATTAAGTATCAGACATTATGAGCCAGTACTGAATGAGTTTTGAGCACAAATTACCATTACAAAACAAACTTGTCTCCAGGGGATGCACATGATACTACATTTTACTGAGTACTTTGTTAGAATCCTGCAATTATTAGTAACTTTAAGTTATTGTCGGCCTTAACTAGACACATGTAGTGATGCTGTATGACAATGTCACAATCAAAGATCAATATGTGTTTTTGTTTACAGTGTAAAGTAAGTTGTCCATCTGACTGGCACAACGGACATTGTTCTCCAGGTGAGTGACTGTCTGCACTCTGTAACTGTAGAAATAATCCACTTAAACCAGTTTCTCTGGGTTTAATTTGATAAACTCCCAAGATTTTTACAATTAGGAGTGGTTTCTGTTCTGCCTCGATTATTTGGTGTAAGGTCTGTGTTTTATTAGTTACACATGGATATATTATTTTCATTAGTAGCTAATTTGTAACACAATTCAATGTACTTGTGTAATTTTTTCTTAAATGTGGCAATAATAAGTACTTTTTACCCCCTTTACTAACAGTTTTTTCTTTTCTTTTTTGATTGGTGCAGGTGAAACTAAGTGGACAACATTAAAAGGGCTCCATTGCACTTGGATCTGTTCTTCTCTGTCCCAGGTTCAGACTGCGTGGTCTATGGCTCTGATGGACAAACACAAACAGGTCAAGCGGCAGAGACTTGACCGCATTTGTGAGGGTGAGAATTCATAAATACTCATACACAAAGTAAAAGCTTGAATTTATGAGGTATATTTTATGTTACTATGAATTATTTACATATAACTTTATTGTATTTTATCCAGGCCATTTTATCCATATTGCAGAGAGTTAAAGGAACACACCCACTTATTAGGACTTAAGCTTATTCACCGTATCTCCCAGAGTTAGATAAGTTCATACATACACTTCTCATCTCCGTGGTTGTTGTAACGCTGTCTGGCGCACCCTCCGCTAGCCTAGCTTACCACAGATGCTGGAGGTAACCGGCTCCACCTAGCCTACTGCTCCCAATAAGTGACAAAATAACGCCATTATGTTTCTATTTACATGTGATTTGTATAGTCAGTGTATACAAATAACAAGATCACATGAGACACAGCCATCTTCTTACCGTTTACAAACTGGGAACTATATTCTCAGAAGCCGAATAAATGCAACTTCAGCTTCTTGGGCAGAGTAATTTGATCAAAGCACACTAGAAGCCCCGTGGTGAGAAGCAGAGAGTCACAATGGTGCTTTTCAGATGCCACTCCGCCCAAGTGATATTACTTAAGCTTCTAAGAACATAGTTCCCAGTTTGTATATGGTTACAAGATGGCTGTTTCTTATATGACCTTGTTATTTGTACCCACTGTAACTATACAAATCTCAACATCTAAATAGGAACTTGTTGGCATTATTTTGTAACTTATTGGGAGGCGTAGGCTAGTTGGAGCCGGTTACCTCCACCATCTGTGGTAAGCTAGGCTAGCGGTAGGTGCGCCAGACAGAGTTACGACACACACTGAGATGAGACGGGTATGTATGAACTTATCTTACTCTGGGGGACACGGTGGATAATAAGTCCCAATTAGTAGGCACGTTCCTTTTGAAAGGGAAACTTTGCTGATTTTAAACCAGCTCTGTGTAATTAGTGCTTGGCAGTGTACCGGTTCACATCGAATATCTGTGTGTATTTTTTAGTATGATATGAATTTTTAATATACTGCCACACCAGTGTATTTGATTACACAACGTTCAGCAAACAGCAGTGCTCTGGTTTTACGTTATGGTGAAGATGGATAAGGATAGACATCAAAAGTTCCAAATCAAAGCTGCATAACTAGTAGAACATGATGACACACATGAACTTGTGCCAAAAAGAGGAGCCGTGTCAGATGTTGGGAGGTTTTTGGGTTTAAAAGAATTGTGCTAACTGTACTCGCCGCGCTAAGGTTACTTGGCCGTGCTAACGTTAAGACCTGTCACCTTAAGCGTGCAGCGGAGCAACATAATGAAAGCAATAACAAGCCACCTTCTGTCTGATTACAGACTGTGGGGAAAAACGGCTTAAGAGCATTGATTAAAACATTGGATTTAAGATATCTTGCCTCGCCAAACCACTAACATTATTCAAACACCTAAGCAAGCTGACAGCGGAGCTACGCCCACTTCTACAACAACCTAATGTTACCTGTGGTCAGGGTAGTGTTTAAACAGTTGTTTTGAAAAGGAAGCATGTTAAAGTAGTTGGTATGTGTATTTATTTAATTTAAGTTTATTTGACTACTTTGTATTTTGCACAATAAAAAAAATAGTTTAGATTCTGTAACTGATTCATGCATTCTCCTTCATATACCATTGTTGTATAATGTTGTGGAGCCAAGCAAACCCTTTAGTAATCAAAACTTTAAGTGCACATGATGACATTGAAACATTTTTTATATTCTGACAGTACTGAATACTGAGTAAAATAAGTCATTATAAACCTGTATAAAGACCCAGTCAAGCAAAAGAAAGAAAATACAGTGAAACTGCCAGAATCTTTAAAACAAATACGGCGATACAAATATTTGGTCATACCGTCCATCCCTGTGTGTCATGTTAGTGTGGCCGACGTGTGCAGATGGAACAGGAACCTCCACGGAGCAGAGCAGCGGGGGTCTGAACACCGTTCATCTGCACCCACTGCTCACACTAAGACGGCAGAGTTGCTTTAAAATTCAGAAAAGAATCCCTTTAAGCCTTGCTCAACTAATGAAAAATAATCTTTCATACCTGATTGCAAAAGCCATATGGTCTTTCGCTGTGTCCACATGTGGAAACCGAAACATTTTAGCTCTATGTTAACTTTGTATTTAAACTGGAAAACCATCAAATGACAGTGATCAAAGTGTTTTCATTCTTTGAAACCAGATGTTGACAGTTCCATAATATGTTTATATAATTGAGCAATAAAAGTGGTACGCCACTGTCAGTCACAAACGGTAAAGTAATTTTATATATCCTTGCCGATATACCCAACGTTAATATTATAACTAGCCTTAGCTAACATAAATATTGTTAGTTTAGCCACTGTAGCTACTGAGACTAATCAATAACAGGAATATAGAGAATCTAAGACTGCTCAATTAATTACAATTTGATTGAAATCCAAATATGGACTAGTGCAATGTCCAAGTTGCAGGGTGGGCACACTATTTTCTTTAAAAGGCAAAATCAAACCAATCTAAATTCAGTATTCTAGTGTTACAGAGACGTCACGTTTTATTTTTATATTTCTCAATGAAAATTAGAATAATCATAAAACCATATTCCCTTCAATATCGTGAATCATATCACAATACATGTCAAAAATATTGAATTAGATATTTCCTTATATTGTGCAGCCCTAGAGCCAATTAACTTTAACCAAATTAAAAGAATGTAAACGTTTATCTGAGCCCTGTACCACGAATCGCGATAAACATGTCCTGGATTTCTTTCATTTACCCAGCTTCAACTAACAAGCAAACTAAAACAATACTTTAGACTATAAGAAAACATATTATTCTTGGCATGTTTAATAGTAGACACAATCACACATTACATATAAAACTCCATGTCACAGAACGTTAACCAGGCTCATCTATATACGTGTGTGTGTGTGTGTGTGTGTGTGTGTGTGTGTGTGTGTGTGTGTGTGTGTGTGTGTGTGTGTGTGTGTGTGTGTGTGTGTGTGTGTGTGTGTGTGTGTGTGTGTGTGTGTGTGTGTGTGTGTGTGTGTGTGTGTGTGTGTGTGTGTGTGTGTGTGTGTGTGTGTGTGTGTGTGTGTGTATATACATATATATATGGCATTACTAATGGTTATTATTTGGTGTGCACCATAAATGGGCTAACGTTTTTGCGGTCTGCGTTGCCGCAACTTGTTACATTTTTGGAGAGGTCTGTATCTCCACTTCTCTACGTATGTACCCACGGCGTCGATTTAACGCAGGCATAAGTTGGCCTTTAGAGTGGAGGTGGTTGCTGTTTCTTTTTGTTAAATTGGTATGCAAGGAATGTACTGATGGAAGTTTTAAAGATAACAGGAAATAAGTTTTTATGTTGCTACAAGTATACGCAGGAATGGTAAAGTGCAGATTTCAAGAAAAGACAGTATTTTGAGCTGTTGTAGAGTGAAGAGTAGACGATGGAGATCAGACATAATGGTGTGCTAAAATGGAGGGAACAGTCTGGGTGAGTCTCTGGAGACGGGTTAGAGGGAGAGGACAAGGTGAAGGGTCGTGGCCGCAGCTACAGGGAAACAGGCCAGCTGTCTCTTTAAAAAAACCACAGCCCAAACCGCCCTCGGCCTCAGCCTCGGCTATGCTAATGAGGTTAGTGCTGGTTGGCTGGCCTTCAATGGAGCTGCCTGTGATTGGAGGCTAGCCATGGGGGAGGGGCTGGGCGTGGATGACAGCTGGGATCCAGCCAGCCAAGAGCAGGCTGACAGAGAGAGAGAGAGAGAGAGAGAGGGAGAAAAAAGAGCGATAGAGGGAGAGCAAGGCGAGAGAGGGAGAGAGAGAGAGGAAGACAGGCTCACAGACTTCATAATGCAAGGTTAGGCCTGGTGCTCATGTGTTTTCTATTTTGGAATGTGTTTTTGAAATGTGTGAACTGTGGCGGAAGATATCTAAGGTTTGGGTGTGGAGCAGCTACGTTCGTGCAGTTTCCCTTTTGTGTTCAACGCGTATTGGTGTTGTCGCAGCCGCCAAGAAGGAACTGAATAACCGTGTGTGTGTGTGTGTCTAGCTGCGTCTGGGTGGAGTACCGCTGCTTGCTGCATTATCATCGTTTGCTACCCCTCCCCCCTCACCTCTTACTCCTCCAACTGCGGCCAGAGGGAGAGAGAAGAGGAGGGAGTGAGGGGAAAGAAAGGGAGAGGGAGGGAGAATGAATGAATCACTGAATGAATTGTATTGTGTGTGCGACCATGCTTGTGCTTAGTAGGCCTCGGGTATGCCAGTGTCCTATACTCAAATTACTCTTTGTGTAGGCCTACTTGTATATTTCCAGAATCACTGTTTCAGAGGGGGTCTTTGTGGTGAATCCCTTTGGGTTTTTCTACATAGTAAGCATCTCTTTGTGCGTTTAGCGTGTAGCAGTAGCCCTGGTTGCATTCTTGAGAATTCTGCAATGAACGTGAATCAAACTGCAGTAGATGAAGTGGATTGCAATAGAGTAGTACATTGTAGTGCATTTCTATAATGGTACCTGGCTGTATGTTTTTCTTTCTTTTGTGCTTGTGTGTGTTCCATGCATGCATTGGGAAATGCTCAGACGTCAGAGGAAGTGTTTACAAATATTTGCTTTCTACCCTCGACTACCATCTCCCTTCCCTCCTTTGCAGTCTCACCAAAATGTCCTGCCCTCTGTCCAAGTAAATGTTCTAGCTAGACACACTCCCCCACCCTGGGACACAACCACACACCTGTCACCCAGCAGGGACAAGATAGTGTAGTGGTGCATGTGTGGGCTCAGTCCAAGCCAAGAACTGCTAAAAAGACAGAGAGGTGTAAAAACATTTGCAGATATAACCGAGATGTTGCATTGTTTGCATTGCATTTGTTTTAGATATGCAACATTTCCCTTGTTGGCATAATGGTAAATGGACATGGTGCACATGGGCCAAATGTGCAGATGTTTGCCAGTAAGGTATGTGTTTATCTTTATGGGGCTGAAATGTTGGAGAACCAGAAAAAATAGGAAGAAGGGACTCTTCCAGACAGGAGAATTTAGGTCATGACTCAGACCCCCCTCATGAACCACCACCGCCTCCTCTCAGAGACCCCGCAGTTTTCTACACCCCTCCCCCAGCCGCCACACTCCATCACCACTCCCCCTCCCACCCCAGCTCCCTCCTCTCTGTGTGCGCACTTCTCATACAGTGGCAGGTCAGGTTCCCAGACTTCTGCTTCATTAACCAAAATCTAACTTTCCCCTTATGAGAGGTCTAATAGAACAGAGATGGATCGATGATAACTGGACGTCGTATATCAGTTTCAGGCATTACTAAACTAAGGTTGAGTTCAATACCAAATGAGCCAGGATGCTGGACGCTCCGTGGCCCATCACATATTTAGTTACACTTTACCATTGTAACCATAGAACACCCACACAGTTAGACACCACCTCCTTGTAGTTCCTTTAGGATGGTGGGTGTGTTGGAAAAAGAGTCATAAGTCTGAGTTATTATTGTCTAAGCAGTCTGGCAGTTAGCCCTTTTAACTTTAGCCATGTGTGCAGGGGGATTTTGTTTTTAGTGTACAATGACTTGCATCATGTTGGGTATTCCAGACATAGGGAATGCAGACCGTTGTCACTTCTCTAGTTTAACCTCTGAAATGCAAGCAGCTAGTTATTGTATACATCAGTAAGTTCTCCCTGCAGTCAGATTGAAATGACAACGTTCATCATAGAAGCTCGTTCACTCTTGTTCATTTGTCTTTGACGTGATTTAGGTAACTTTTCATTTTTAAACATATTTGGACCCGGTTTGTATATGTCATTAGATATTTAACCTCTTGCTCACATGCAACAAACCAACATTATTTTCTTCTTGCTGGACTCAGGTATCCGACCCCCCATCCTGAACGGGCCAATGCACCCCCGGCCCCTGGTTGCCCTGCTGGACGGGCGTGACTGCACTGTGGAGATGCCCATCCTCAAAGATGTGGCCACAGTGGCCTTCTGCGATGCCCAGTCCACACAAGAGATTCATGAGAAGGTAGAACAGACATGGTCCTGGGACACGTTCCATGTGTCAGCATATTGTTTGTATTTGTTTCTAATCTTTTAATAAAAATATTTTATCACAAATAGAAGGTAGAACAGACACACGCATGTCCATAATCCATGCATAAGGGCAAAGCACATTAACACTTTATTTCATTCTGACCTAGTATGAAAGTAAAAAACGCTGCCTTCTTCATTCCATCTAACATCTTTCTCCACCACACAGCATGAAGGTTTAGGACTAACATTTGTCCAAGTTGTGTCCTAATGTCCCTTTGCCCATTAGTGAATCAGTTTGATATTTAAATGCTAAGTGTGATTAAAATTGTTTGACGCTTTTGTCTTCTGTAGGTGCTAAATGAGGCAGTAGCTGCCCTGCTCTACCACACCATCACTCTGTCCAGAGATGACTTGGAAAAGTTTAAAGGCCTACGCGTCATTGTCAGGATTGGCTCCGGCTTTGACAATGTTGACATCAAAGCAGCTGCTGAGCTAGGTGAGAGAATGGGACTTTAAACGGAGACACAGGGTCAACCATGGGCTAACGCAACGAATAACGCGCAGAGTGAATAATATCTCTTTCATGCTTTCAACTTGTCATCTAGGCATTGCTGTCTGCAACGTGCCAGCAGCGTCTGTGGAGGAGACAGCCGACACTTCGCTATGTCTGATCCTCAACCTGTACAGGCGAGTCACCTGGATGCACCAGACCCTCAGGGAGGGAACCCGTGCCTCGAGTGTGGAGCAGATCAGGGAGGTTGCTGGCGGTGCTGCTCGTATTCGGGGCGAGACGCTGGGCATTATCGGTCTAGGTGAGTGAAGAGTGTGGACATGGGTGTCTAGGTTTGTTAGGGGGCACCATAGCCAGGGATTCAACATTTCCTTGGACAAAGATTATTTTTTGTAGTACTTCAGGATATCTGTTTAATCCAAGCTTGACAGTTGATGGCCAGACAAAAAGACCTGTTTGGTATTTGTGCTTTAATAAAAGGCTGATTGCCATTTCATTTCCAGGGCGGGTTGGCCAAGCCGTGGCTCTGCGGGCTAAGGCCTTTGGCTTTGGCGTGATCTTTTATGACCCCTACCTGCCTGACGGTGTGGAGCGCTCACTGGGACTTCAGCGCATGGCCACTCTACAGGACCTGCTTATCCACTCTGATTGCGTATCCCTGCACTGCAGCCTCAACGAGCACAACCACCACCTCATTAATGACTTCACCATCAAACAGGTGTGTGGATACACTCTCAATATGCAAATTACAACTTTTGTCTCACATTTGCCATTTGTTTTCTGACCTCCTCAAATGTTGAATTGTTTACACAAGACAACATCTAATCGAGGTCATCTCAGCTAGGTTACTAATAATAATTCTGAATCCATAAATCAAGTCATGTAATGTTTAATGTCTGTGCAACGCTTCAAGCTAGCGTGGTTCTTATTGTTTATTGAAATCAAAGCTGCATTAAGCTAACATCTTTACCAAAGACGGCTTCTGTGTGATCCTAGGACTTCCAGAAGCCTGGAATCTGGCCTGGAACGGTCTGGTGTATTTTCAGATACTTTGCGCAATTAGTCCAAAAGAATATATCCACAACTGAATGGATATTTATTCATCTTTTTGTATGAAAAGCTATTGTTTTACTGTTAGCCCCAGCCACCTTGACTCCCAGAATGCAGTGGGGTTAGTGTTTCGACCAATCAGTCAGTCTTTCTGACTATCTTCCTTTTTTGGTGTTTAATGGCAGCCGGCATCCACAATGTTGCTGATACTGACACTTTCCTGACTGTGTTAATTTGCCAACACGTCTTATTCCACACGTGAAACAAATGAGCTGAAATAAGGATGTAACAGTGTAAATGTAATACATAATGCATAGATTTTTATTTGTGCTTTAGGATGGAATTGCAAGTGGTTTATTGTAGGTGGCACACCAACATTTTTGAATACGAGTGAATGGACTTTTCTGAGTAAAAAATCTAAATAGATTTGTGTTAGTTACAGTGTTAGTTACAGTGTTAGTTACAGTGTTTATTGTAGTGATTTTAATACATTTCTGTGAGATTTAATTTCTGTTTTGTTTTTCCTTTTGTTTTTATAGTCTTATAACAATTTACACATTCATGGGAAATTGTACATATCCTCATAGCCCTGGTTCACCTGAAACAAATGATGTCTATATACATCTGGAGTCAAATCCTTGACTGACAGCCTAGACTACTGATGTTTGGCCGTAACCAATCATAGCTCCCAAATTGTAGGACAGTCTGTGTTGTAGATTGGAGGAATTTGTGCCAAATTATTTCAGTCTGCTCTGATGCAGTTTTCAAGTTTCAGCCTTCTCTGTCGTGGTCTACTCCCCATATTTTAATCATACTGCTACTAACTCTGTGATACAGATGCGTCAGGGAGCCTTCCTGGTGAACACATCAAGAGGAGGTCTGGTTGACGAAAAAGCATTGGCTCAGGCCCTGAAAGAGGGGCGGATACGAGGGGCCGCCCTGGACGTCCACGAGACAGAACCTTTCAGGTAACCATGATACACATGAGTAACAACTAATAGTTGTGCACGATACACAACCTCATAACTCTTCTCTATAACAACCTTTCCCTGTCTTAACAGTTTTTCAACAGGTCCTCTGAAGGATGCCCCCAACCTGATCTGTACCCCGCACACTTCCTGGTACAGTGAGCAGGCCTCTGTGGAGGCTCGCGAGGAGGCAGCCAGAGAGGTTCGCCGCGCCATCACGGGTAAGGCACTTCTTTTACTATACATGATCAAGCCTGTTGTTAAATAGAAATGAATTGTTTATGTAGAGACAGTCAGGAACTCCACAAGTCCAACTCCACTCCAACTTCACTGCAAGTTGTAATGTTTTTATTTTTTGAATACTGATTCTCTGAAGGCTGTACAACATTGATGATGACTTTGCCTTAGGGTTGGGTGCGGTTTTCATTGGAACCAGTACTGGTACTTGACATTTGGCACGTTTTTTTTTTGATACCTTCTCTCTGTAGCAACAAAAAAATTATTTCAGTTGTCCAAACCTATTTATCCTTTTTATTTAGAAAATTGTGTTCATTTTGAACATTTTACACATCACCCAAAATTAAAACACTCCCTTTCCCCTCCCAAACCCTGTCCTACAACGGCCGCTCTGCCAGTCTGTAAACAGGGCGTTAAGAACACTGTTGTGCGTGTTTCAGAGAAAAGGTAACCCCATCGCTACCACTCTCGCCTCGCCATTATAGTATATTGCAGTGAACGTCTGCGTTTTAGCGTAACCACACATGCAACCACTTTAGCAGCATTACCCTGACTCACTGTGACATGAACAGGCTGCAGTGGCGATGTACACACCAACGCATGATAACAGCATGGCAGGCTATGAACCTTCATAAACTGAATCTTGTCTCTAAATTGCCTTTATACGGACATGATGGAAATAAAGGGTAATGGAATAATGGGCAGAGTGATGCAGCGCAGTGCAACTTGTTTCTTGATCACTGCTCGTCTTAGCTCCAATGCTGAATGTTGGCAAAGTCAGACTACCAGCTCCAACTTTCCAGTGTGATCTGCAGTTTGTCTGATTGTCCCGTCAGGAGCTAAGAAGGAAGGTCCATGAAAAAACAAACAGAAAACCTCTATGAGTATTACCTCTTTCACACCAATGACCAGGGTTGGGCCCTGGTCATCTGACCAATGTTTACCACATTTAGAAATTGAAACCAAGCCAGTTAACACAGGTATATACCTGGTCCTGATAGTTCAGGTACGGCCTGGGTCACAACCCGGGAGCAATGCATAACAATTACCTTAAGTTCTGGAAATGGGTGTCATATTCAGTGAACAGCTGACGTCACATACTCCAGTCCAGCTGTACAGAACAAATCTTTTGTAACTACTTGAATTTGTCATTGTACACTAGAGAGAGAGAGAGAGAGAGAGAGAGAGAGAGAGAAATAAACCTTATTTTATGGTTGTTTCGCATTAAACCTTGTTGTCTTCCCGTCGGCCGTGGAACCTTTTGTATTTCTGCTCAAAATATAAAATTAAAACTTCTCGTTCGCGTGTTTCCTTCTTTTCATAATGAGTTTTTTGTCACTATTTTCAATGTTTTTCTGTCACTTCTTTCCGTGGTATATACTGTATATCTCACTTTCTGCTTTTTCACCACGTTTTTAAGCTTTTTTTTTCAACGTTCTTTATTTAAAAAAAATTCAAACTGTTCTATTGAATTAAATACCCAAATTAATTGAAGTAGTGAACTGATTATTCGTTTTACTTGTGCGGGGTGTTGCTGGGAACCTACACGTTATTGCTTTTGACATTTGACATTTCTGATATAGAAACTTTAAATCAATCAATCAATCAAGTTTATTTGTATAGCCCTTTACAATAGCCGAAAGGTACCCAAAGTGCCTTACAACAAAGCCATAAAACAATACATAACACATACAAAACATGCAGATACAATCAAAAGTGCTGTAGTGGTGCAGCGCTGCAGGACATTAAAAGCCTTCCAGAAATGCATAGAAAGGAGCAGACAGAAGGAGGACACCTAAGAGACAGTATTTCCCTAGTCAGAATTAAATGCTAATTTAAAAAAGTGGGTCTTAAGCTTCGTTTTAAAAAGGCTGAGGTCAGTAGTGGTGCGGATGTCAGGGGGTAGTTTGTTCCACAGTCTGGGAGCAGCGACGGCAAAAGAACGATCGCCCCACTGTTTCAGTCTTGACCTAGGGACCTCTAACAGAAGCTGACCCAAGGAGCGCAAGGCTCTGCCACAATTGCGGAAAGTTAAAATCTCAGACAAGTAAGAGGGGGCCAAGCCATAAATGGCGTTAAAAACAAACAGCAGGAGTTTAAAATCAATTCTAAAACGGACTGGGAGCCAGTGGAGTGACGACAGCACAGGGGTAATGTGTTCCCGTCTGGACGTGCTTGTTAAAAATCAGGCAGCAGCATTCTGCTCAAGTTGGAGACAAGAAATTAATGACTGACTGAGGCCAACGTACAGGGCATTGCAGTAGTCCAGTCTTGAACTGATGAAAGCATGGATTGCCTTTTCAAGATCCTGCCGACTGAGAAAGGACTTGACTTTGGCCAAAAGACGTAGCTGAAAAAAGCTTGAGCTGACAACAGAGCTAATCTGTTTGTCAAATTTGAGCCCATTATCAATTAAAAACAGGTCAAATTTAACCCGAGGACAACAGGAGGATTAAGTATTATCTAAAGCACAAAAAAACATCCATCAAACACACGTTGATGAGGATTCAACGAATGATTTTGTGCTGACTGATTTCTCCTTTGCTTTTCTTTGCACCTTTTTTTTGCGTTTCTTACACTGAGTTTTTCCTGGCAGTTTGGCCCCCTCTCATTTCCAACCAATCACATAATTTGTCCCGCCCCAATTTGTCATTGACCCTGGTAGTGCGCAATTCACATTGAAATCGACCCTAGTCTTACCCTGATCCAACCCACTTCCCAACCTGGGTCGCAAAGCTGAGTCGATTGACTAGGATTAACCCTTTCAAACACACAATCAACCGTGATATACACCTGGTTGAACTCTGAGTGTGAAAGAGATAATAGATAAAAGAATTGTAATGGTCTGTATTCCACACTCTAGGCCGTATCCCGGACAGTCTGAAGAACTGTGTTAATAAGGAGTATCTGATGGCAGCTTCTCAGTGGCCCAGCATGGAGCCAGCTACTGTTCACCCAGAACTCAATGGAGCCACTTACAGGTGAGAGGGGGGGACGTAGAAGCTGAGAATGGAAAGGAGTTTTTTTTTTTTTTTTAAAGGAACGGCTATAATTTTTTTTTTTTTCTTTCCATCTGTGTTTCAGATTTCCTTCAGGTCTGATTAATGTTGCAGCAGCAGGGGGTATCCCAGGAGCTGGCACGGGGGTTGAAAGCCTTGTCTCAGGAACCCTGGCGCATGGCATCACCCCTGTCTCCCACCCCCCTCACGCCCCCTCCCCGAATAAGGCCGAAGCCGACAGAGACATCCCCTCCGACCAATAGCCCCCCCTGCCGTCGACAGCACATTCCGTCTCTTTTGGAAACCTCCTCCCACCGCCCCACCTCCCAGCATCAGACACAGCCCAACCCTCCAGTACATCGGCAGCGCCAGTTTGACCTGATGTGGATCTACAGTCTTGTTCCTCAGATCACATAACCAGCCCAGGAGTGACCTATCCACAGCTAGTCCCATCCCACCCACACCCCTAAAACACACACGTCCCTCCATCCTCGTCCTCATATCAGCCACCCACCTGCCATCCCCTCCCCCCTTCACTCCCCCACAACGTCAGCAATAACTGTGTTCTCAAGGATTCAATGATTTGATTGGTTTATATCCTTAGTTGGCTGTTGTTTTTAATGGAAAGGTGACCTGTTGTGGTAATAGGTATTAATGTTTGTTTGTATAAAAAAAAAGAAAAAAAAGTTGCATTTCTGACTTGAGGCTTTAGTCCGCTGCCTCCTGCAGTCCTCCTCTGACCATAGAGCACAGAGGCAGAAAGGTTGAAGCCCCCCCTTTGTACATTAATGGCTCGTGTTACTGCTCTTTTCTTCTTTTCTCCTTCCCCCCTCAACCTTTCTTGTGATGGGGGGGAAATGTGTACTAAAGTAAACCAGACAGAATCACAAACAGTACATCCAGTCCTCTTCGCCAGGCGTCTAGTTACCCCTCCGCACAGTTTGGCCCTCCGCCCTCTACGGCAGTGTCGTCCGCTCGCTCAGCAGAATACAACGTAATGCCATTGGTGTGAAGCTCTGTCAGACTCTCAAAGTACATAGGATCTACTCAGCTCATGCTTAGTGACACCCAACATGCTCTACTGCTGTGACGTTCTAGTTTAAGGACAGTTAACTCCTCATGGATTGTTTTGTCATGAGATAACTGCGTTTTATCAGATAGCACCTAGGCATGAATTTCATCTCATGCCAGCATCAGGAGTGCCCTGTCTGAGCTCTTTACAGCATGGTGTGCAGCTTTTTCTGTTTGGAAAACAGCAGCATGCCAGAGGCCTCGCCAGCAGAGGGCACTGTCTAACTGCTCAGAGCTAAGAGAGAGTTGCACGCCAGCTAACTTCACTCAGACAGACCGTTACACGTTAGCTGTAGTGATGAAGAACATGTTCACACACTGCCAACATTCAGAACTCAAGATGGGTGAGCAGGGATCAACTAACGCCTTCTTGTTTAATAAGATCTCACTGCACCCACCCACCCACCAACCCTCCCTACCTTCACTCCTCTCCCACTGTCATGGCCCATCCTACACATCAGCTCATGAACCAGAACGCATCCACCAATTCCTTTTAAGCGTAAGGGGACAGTAGAGTTTAGTTTCTCTGTAGGAGCAAGGGGACAGTGTTCTTGCATGCTGGCTTTGTAAATGACAGTGGTATGCGTGCGTGCGTGTGTGCGTACATGGGTGTGTGTGGGTTTTGTATGTGCGTCTGGATGTGCCCTCACCCTGTTATAACAAGCTATGGTCTTTCCAAAGGAATAGTCCCTTAGGAGTAACTCTTTAACGCTGTTGCCCTGGTGTCAAGGGAACACCTTTCTAGTACCTCAGTAACAGATATTGAATGTACCGTGCATACCCTTTTATTTTTTGTACAGATTTTCTAGATACTTCTTTACTATTCTTTACCAGAAGGGTTGTGAAATTGTAGCGGTAATGATACAATGAAAAAAAAAAAAGCATTGCCCCATGAAATGAAATTGACAAAATCTTTTAGGTTTGCTATAGGTCACTGAACACTCAGGCTTCGAAACCAATGCGTATCTCTTTGCCTTTGCCTTTTTATTTCGTCATTGTGGAGAATTCAGCAACACTTTCCCATTCTTAGAATCAGACTCTGATGTGTTTCAACCTCCATCTTACTGGCTATTGAAAAAGAAGGAAAAGAAAACAAAAAGGCGGTCTGCTTTTTTTATTTTTATTTTTACTTTAACAGTAGATAAAGTTTTGTTTTTGTTTTTAACCCCCTTCATTGTCAAGCTGCTCTATCTATAGTGCATGTGAGGAAAAGTTTTAGGGGAAATACTATTGGCTTAATGGATTTGTGTCATCTCGCGTTTCCCGCTGCTCCCTGGCCGTTCCCCCTCAGAGTGTTTTCAACCCACGTTGCCATTTTTGTCGTGGTCAGTTTCCAGTGATGTACAGTTTTCCCTCAGAGTCTACGAGAGACATGGAGCATGTCTGTCCTGAGACGTTAGGCTCCTCTGTCATGTGATGAGTATATATTTTTAAAAATAACCCCCATAGTTTGGATTATGAGCATAATAGTAATCTTAAATTTAGCTGTTGATTATATATATATATATATATTTTTCCGTTCAGCAGTGCACTGTTATAAAAACCATAATGTTTTATTGTAGGATTTCATTTTTATGGATATGCTGTCTGTGTTCTACATGTTGTACTGAAGCATTTCGGAGAAAAAAATCAAAAGATCCCTCTCCTGGTAATTTCTTTATGATTTTTTATTTTTATTTTTTTCCGTCTTATCCCAACTGTCTTTTCCGGCTGATATCCTCTGGGCCTTACTTATTCTCTCCCTGTAAAATTAACTGTTATAGAAAGTCGCCATGGAACCACTCACTGCCTTAATACAGTTGACCACAGCAGGTTAAGTCAGGAGACGCATCCAGTTGAAAGGAACAGGCCATGATCGAATCCGTTTGATCCTCACACCCTGGCAGGCCTAAATCTGCAGCACCTCGCAGTTCTGTTTCACTGATGAACCACATTTAGCCTTGTTTTGGGGCTCAAACACATACATCAAGTGTGAATTACTGTGCATTAAAAAGATGTTATATTTTTCTTTTCTAACTTTGAATAGTTAAGTCAGCCTGGCAGTGTGTGTATGTGCGTAGGCTAACAGATAAGCACAGTGTGTATGCTTACAAAGCCACAGCTGATATTTCACTCTTGGGTGTGAGAATGCCCTTACCCACCATCACCACTCTGGGGCTCTTAAAGCATCTTTCACAGTGCTGCCAGAGCTGGGGGGGGGGGGGGGGGGGGGGGGGGGGAGGGCATAGTAAACACTGATGTGGTCTGTCAAAAAGGAAAAAAGCTGAAAATTACGATGAGAATCGGTCACTTTTTCTCTCAGGGTTCAAATGCACACATATCCTCCAGCAGTCACCCTCTGTCTCGTCTCCCTTGTCCTAACTTTTCTGCCCTCAGAATGTAAACAACTTTGAAAAAATAAAAAAAAAAACGCTCTCCTCTTGATCCCCCTTTGTGCACAGGTCTGAACTTTTTTTTTCTTCTATTTAGCTTTTTTTTTTGGCACTGACATCTAACCATCTAACAAGGAATGAATGAATGAATGTTTGAAAGTGACTGTGTGTAATGTTAAAATTGGGAAATGTATTTTTACAACATGTGAACATTTTTTTTCCACTCACTCATTGTGAATTGATTTTTTTTCTTTCTTTCACCAGACTGCAAAAACAAACAAAAAAACAAAAAATATCTCCTGT
Source organism: Etheostoma cragini (assembly GCF_013103735.1). NCBI lineage: Eukaryota > Metazoa > Chordata > Actinopteri > Perciformes > Percidae > Etheostoma > Etheostoma cragini. The sequence goes on along the minus strand of NC_048416.1, from coordinate 13,990,179 downwards.
AACTAGGCTCTTAAGCTTTATTTTTGTTTTGTTTACTTTTTTATTAGATACAATCATGTTTGTGATGGTAACTTCCGATGGTAAACTCCACACCGTATTTTAATAAAATCTGAAAAAGTAAACATTTGCTCTCGTTATTACCTTCTCTAACCGTAAACCTTTTGTGTACTGAAGCTTTAACTCCTGCTTGGGGTCATCTCATTTGAAAAGGGTTCTGTGCTTGATTAGAGTGATCAATAACTTGGTGACAATTAATACAAGCTGCCAGCATGTCATCCCACTGATTACACTGAGTAATCAGTAATACAGCTTCAGGACGCAGAGCTGTGTTGATAGCGATTTTGCCATAAACAAAACGGTTTACTCTCACAGTTTGTCAGTTCTTTTATGTGGCAACGAGGGGTTACGGACACAGCTTTACCAGGATGCGGATTAGGTAGGGTGTACGGGAAAGGGTGCTTTTCTGAAGAACCATTGGGCAGAAGTGGGTGGGGGATTACCAAGCACTCAATTGCTACCACATGTTCATAACTAGGAACCTGCTCTTAAAATGAAGTGAAGGGACTAAACTGCCTAGAGACACCTTTAGGAGCCCTCTGGCTCTAGGCTGGCACCCTCAGATGTTAGAGATGGATTATGGTATTGTCTGTGATTTTATGCATCTAGGGATTATTTTAAGCCCTAGCTGGCACTAATGCAATTTGCTTTGCAATTACACTTCCAATGTAGCATTGCACTCCTGTGACGTCAGACTCACGATGGGCAGCTAAAAAAAACACATCAAATTTGATGCAGCAGAACCAAAGATATATTTGTATTGCATGCATTCTTCTTTTTGGCAAAGCCAGGCACAAAATTCACCCACAATGCTACTCCACAACCAGCTGTTTGATCAGAGATTCGGGTTATGATTCGGGTGTGTTAGGCTAATAGTGGACAGCTAATGTGGCCTGGAGCTGGCAGCCTCAGATCTACAAAGGTCTGGCAAGGTCACTTAGTTTTTTTTTTTTTTTACTCCACAACTGTACATTTCTTTTTCATTTTCAAACTTGTAGTCTTCATTCCCAAACGATACTGAGTCAAGTGACATCACTGTGTCATCCCTCTGAAGACACACAACTGTTTTTCCACTAGCAGTAGTACCCTCAAGACCTGTAAACAGACTTTGAAATGTAAAATCGTGGTGTTCATATTATGCTTTCCCCCTTTCCTTTATTGTGTTATGTATACTTTTGTGCACATTATAGGTTTGTAAAGTGAAAAAGTCCAAAGTCCCCCCACCCAAAGGTACTCCACCTCCTCCAACAGAAAACCCTGTTCACAAACTGCTCCAGACATGTGTTGTAGTCCAGCCTTTACTTGCGTGTAACACGTTATAATGCTCGCCTAGCTACTAGCATGGCATCCGCTCATACTCTGCTTCTTACTGGCAAGTAGTCCTTACCTAGCTACTGTGCATATGCTACTCCCAACAAAGATGGAATAGAAGTGTGATGCTTCACTCTGTAGATAAAACAGAGAACTCAACACACAGGGTGAAAAAAGGAGCTGCAGCATTGTGCAGTACAACAAAAATATGGTGTTTTTGAAAATTAAACCTATTCTAATATAACCTCTAAATGCAATTAAGAACCTGAAAATGAGCCTAATATGAGCTCTTTAAATGTAACGTTAAGTAAGGTTTGATAAGGACTGTATATTTTATTATGTGGTGTAATCTCCTGAGAACATCCAGTTTTTGCTTTTTATACCATCCGTCCACCTAAAAACACTTAAGTCTACAGCCATGCTTACTTGACTGGGTAAATCCCAGTGTTCGCATGCTAATAGGCTGATGTTTAGCAGGTTTAATGGTATTCACAGTTTTCGTTTAGCGTGTTAACGTGCTAACATTTGCAAAAAAACACTAACACAAAAATCTGATGGTGCTTGATGATTAGTAAGAGGATCACTAAAGTTATTACAATTCATCCTGAGGAGGACATGAGTGACACTAAATTTCATGACAATGCATCCAATGTTTGAGACATTTACACAAAAAGACAAATGTTAACCTCAAGGTGGCGCTATAAGAAAAGTCAGGGCATCACCAAAGTCAGTAGGACTATTTTTGCAAAATGGTTATGATTCCAATAATTACCAGAATATTTCAGTCTAGACCAAAGTGGTGGGAAAAGCTGAATTAGCTTATTGATTATGGTTTATCCCATAAACATGATTCCATTTTCTTTCTCCTGGATTGTGTGAACCAGCAGCCAATGTACATACTATTACACACTGTGCTGTGTGGGACAGGCATATTACATAAACGCAGGCCCAGGATGCAGGCAGTATTTTAACAGACCAGATTCACACAGACTTCAAACACACTCATTGCTTCCTTAGTCCTGCTCGAGATTGTGCAACAAAGTGCAGAAGAAGAGCGTCCACTTTCTCCCAGCGCCATATATCACCCCTGTCAGCTTCCATGCTAGGCAGCCAGATCTTTTTATTTGTTTGTTTAGCTCAAGAGGAGGAGGAGGGGGGCTTGAAAATTGCTCTGTAATGGGTCATCCTTCTTAGGTAACGTCCACTGGTAGTGATGATTGGGTTACAAAAAAAAGGAAAACAACACAATATGACCCAAAGTTTATGCAAGATAATTTAACTGAGATCCAAATATGAGAACATCAACAAAGCGTGCGTGTGAGAGACAAAGTTAGTCTATGTGCATACTTGTCTGTGTGATGAATTAGTCTCCAGACATAATGGCCTATTCCACTTGGAGGGATTGTACCACCAACCCCAAAGAAGAGTGGATAAATATTTGCCTTTGGTTGTCTTTGGAGGGAATTAATGTTTTTCTAGCAACTGTATGACTCAGATGTTGCATTACTGTCAGACTGCAATGGCTTTGTTTTTCCTTTTGAAAGATACTGCAGTGCATCTTTTCATTTGACCAGAACTAACAAGTTATTGACTTGGAATGTAAGGCTGGTTATATTCTGTATTTCCTTACTGTCATTTAATCCTTTGGAAAGACTAAAACCAACAATGAATAGATCCTACCAAGAAGTTTTGAATGTGTGGCCAAAGCCTAAAAGCTTATTTCTCTGTACGATGAAGCTGGTGTTTGGTCAGTCCAAAACCTAAAGCTATTCAGTTTATTGTGATATCAACTGCAGAAAAGCATGAAATCTCTATATTTGAGAAAATTACTTTTATTTATATACAAGTAATCGATTGTCAGAACATTTAGTGATTATATTTCAGTCAATCAACAACTATAGTTGCAGTTCTTCTTTGGTTCATGACCAGCAAGACTGGTGACATTCCCATCAGCCTCAGCCACACCCAGCCATATCCTGTGTTAAGTAAGTGCTACTAAGCAAATGTTAGCATGTTTACACGTGAAACTTAGATGTTGAACAACATTTCACCCGCTTAAGTGCCACAAACTGGGTAGAGGCATCAGAAGAAGTGGACAATAGGAGGTGGACTAACAAATTGTTGCTTTTGGTCTTTGCATGTTTACAATAAGAATATTCTTGAAGACACTGGCCTTGTCCATTGAAATATAAAGAAGACAACTAATAGTTGTAGGGGCGGCTGTGGCTAAGTGGTAGAGCGGTTGCCTGCCAGTTGGAAGGTCGGTGGTTCAATCCCCGGCCCTGCAGTCCCATGTCAAAGTGTCCTTGGGCCAGACACTGAACCCCGAGTTGCCCCTGGTGCTGTGCATCGGAGTTTGAGTGTGTGTGAGATGTTTATCTGATGAGCAGGTGACACCTTGTATGGCAGCCTCGGCCACAGTGTATGAATGTGTGTGAATGGTGAATGTATCCTGTATGATGTAAAAGCGCTTTGAGTAGTTGTTAAGACTAGAAAAGCGCTATATAAATGCAGCACATTTACATTTAACAAACCACATAATAATAAATTATCTGCATTAATTCCCCGTACCCTTAATCCATAATATTAGAACACAACAAGTCAATATCATCCATCTGTTTATATTGCTGCTCCTTAGTGGTGTCAGTCTGTCTGTCTGAGGGGTCCAGAGGGTTTGCGGCGGTGAAGCTAAGACACTGGAGCTAGTTTGGCCCCGGCTCCACGCTCAGTAATTAGCTCATGGTTTTCCTCTCATTGCTTCACTCACTTGGCTCATGTGACGTTGACGTGAGCACGTGGTTGACAGGAAGAAAACTTTCAGCTATCATGGAGATTTGTGTCAGTCAGGCAACCTGGAGCCATTCTGCTGCTGTATCTGGTGTCTTAATGCTAGCCACTGTGTGTGTGTGTGTGTGTGTGTGTGCGCGCGCAGTGTGTGCTCACACATGTGCACGCTTGTGTATCTGACAGTGTGTCAATGATGTTTCACATTAACGTGAGTCAACCTGGATGCTGAGCTCACTGTCATTAATCAGCGGGCAGCAGCAGGGAAGTCTGGGTTTTTTCCCTTAACCTACTTTCAACTGCAGAGACAGACAAAGATAAATAGATGAGGGGAATGAGTAACTGTTTTTTTGACAAAGAGGGAAGAACAAATTGGCGTATTTTTTTGTATTTGATTGTTCATGACTGCAGGACAGAAAGTCCAAAACCTGATCCATCTTCTCCTCCTTCTCCGTCTGATCCTCTCCGTCTACCCTAGTTCCTGGAAGGATCACAGGTGAGCCATACAGTGACGTGGCTGAGTTGATTTAAAGGTCTGCAGTTGTCCAATTGTAGAGTTATCTTTTGGTTCTGGCAGATGTTAACCCGGGCAAATTGATAGTGCAGATATTAGCTGTGCCTAATCCGCATTAGATTACAACCCTGACCAAGGTGTATGTGTGTGTTTGTTTGTGTATGTGTTGTAGATTGTTCAATGAAATATAGGCTGACTGCTTTGTTGCATTAGAGCCATGGATAATAAAAAGAAAATAACTAACAATTCCTAGAGATTTTACACACATGGTTGTCCATGTGTGTACCAGCTGTGGGAACTGGTGACCACACGTCTCTGACGTACACACACACAAACACACACACACACACACGCGCACACACACACACAGACACACACTAATCCAAGCAAAAGGGGTTCCTCAGCTGAGATGAAGTATTTCAAAGGGAAAGAAGCAGCAAACATTTAAAACCCTTTGTTTCCCTGCAATGTCCAATCAGTAAATGAACTGCAGAAGTAAAAGCCTGCTTTGTTCCAGACTCCACTTGTCTGTTACGCAGGTTGCTTGTCTGTGCGTAAGCCCTATTGCTCATTTCTCCCTCTATTTTCCTGTGATTATTCAGCAACCCACACCTCTCAAGTCTGACAGTGTGCTCAGTCGAACAGGGATAAAAAAAATACACAATGCTGAGTGGTGAATGTTGAGAGAGGCCAATGTGGTGTTGATTACCTTGTCAGCAATGAGGTTGCTGAGTTTACACAGCCACTGTGAGACTAGAGAGAGAAGATAGAGGGAGAAAAGAGAGGCACAGTGGAGGAGAGGAGTGAGGCAGTTACTGCCTTTCCATACAAGGAGAGGTAGGGGGAGAAAAGAGGAGGAGGGGGAGGAGAGAAGCGAGAGGCAATGAGAGAAAGAGAGGTAATATGAGGCGATACAATGAGAGAGGGAAGAGAAAGGAGATACAGACAGAGTATAGAGGGTTAAAGGCTGACAAGCCGGTCATAGGGAAGAGAAAGAGAAGAGGTGAGTGAGTGTAGCTGTATTCTCTCTGAGGTCCCAACAGTGTGATTCTGCTGCAGCTTCTCTCTCTGTCTCTGACTGACTGACCCAACACAGGTAGGACACACACGGAGCCTCCATTCATTCTCCGTACGAGAGTCTGAGATCATGCATGCAAGTCGGAAAGCTTTTTTTTAGCCATGTGAGATCTCATAAGCTTGTTTCTTTATCTGGTGAAGATAGTGTATTTTTTAGTGAATGAGCAGTGGTGGGAGAAATGTTCAGATCCCTTACTTGGTAAAAGTAGCAATACCACAATGCAAAAGTACTCCACTGAAAGTAAATAGTTATCCATTTAAAATGTAAAAGTATGTCATCATCATAAAAGTGTGTTATAAAATAATTGACAGCAAAAGAAGACATGGAGTATCGAAAGTTTGTCACTATTTTTGCTGAGTGCCAACTTTCTGAGTGTTATATTGTTATACTGTTAATACTGTGATCATATTATTAAGACTAATAATTAACATTTAAGCAGCATTTTATTGTTTCCACAGTTTAAGGAGGAGACAATTTAAACTTCTATGAGTGGTTTAATCTGTAACAATGCATTGTGTTTCAGAAATATATCACATGTTTTGTAGAATCCTATTCTGCAAAGTAACCACTAACTATAACTGTCAGTGCAGTTTGTTGAGAGTACATTATTTTCCTCTGGCATGTAGTGGAAAATAAGTATAAAGTAGGATCAAGGGGAAATACTTTAGTTAGTTTGTTTTAGCAAGAATAATGTGCACATTTATCCCAGAATTATGTTAGAATTTCATTCTTTGTAATGGAAGTTTTTTGCTTATTGCATCCTTGAATACAAATATGTTACCATGGAATTCACACTTCATTGATTTATGCATGTGTTTGCACATTTGCACCGGGAGTTGCTTTGCCTTTATTAGTGCAGTTTCTATACAACATACTCTGTCCATGCACACTGGTCACTCTGCTGCAGTTGTGGCTTCAGGCAAACCAAAATCTGCATGCCCTCCTCACTTGTCTGAACTGCTGTCTACACTGTGATGGTTTCCCACCACAAGAAACAGACACGTTTCTGAACCCTTGTTGTGATGCATGCCTGGCTGAGTGTGTCTGTGTTTCTCTGCATGCATGAAGGTTAACAGTTGTGCCGAGGTGTGTGAAAATGTCAGAGTGATGCATCCTTTCAATCAGCAGAAAGTCTTGAATGCACCGCTGCCCCCCAAACAAAAGATTTTTTATGAGAAAATCTGAGGGAAAACAGAAAATTACCTCCCTGCAATCCCCTCGTCAAGAACGAACACGCCTCCCACTGTGTGCACAAATCTGTTGTGCGTGCATACCTGCATGCTTGTATATATGAGCTGAGATGGATGTGTGAATTATCTCTGCATGAGTCTGCTGTAATTACATGGTGAAGGTGCCCATGGGGCGGCAGCCGCCACATTTGGCTCCGCGTCACATCCCCTTGTTTTATTGTGTCTTGTGCCTGAAAAACTGCTGCATGTGTCTGTCTATGTTGACTGATGGTCGCAGGTCTGCGTGGTGTGAGTGCATATCTCTGTGTTTTTGTGTGCGGGAAAGTGTAAATATTAATACCTGCATACCATGCAGTCTCGAATTATTGCTAGATGTGTTTTCAGTAGCAGAAACAGGCGCCGGCTGTGTGTGTGTTGACTGATAAAGTTCAGTGTGTCAGTGTGGGAATTCAAGAAATGTCTCCTTAGTGTGTTACGGTGTCAGTGTGACAAGTTCAGAGAGGAAGGGTCAAAGTGTTTACTGAACCAAAGTCTCAGTGTAGCATAGGGCCATCTGATAAATGGTTGTTATAGCAACAGAGGTCTGATTGTATCACATTACCAGACTGCCTTTACAGTAAATCAGCACAAATCACTCAGTGTCTGCATCAAATCACTTTCCAGTTTAAAATGCTGATCTTTCTTGTCTGGAATGTGTGTGTAAAAGAGGTAAACTTTGCAACAGCCAGTGACAGGAATGACCTCCTTTTTCATATTTTTTACAAAGCAGTGGGCAGAGCAGACGGGACAGTAGCCTATGAGATCACATACTGATGTGAAAAACCTCCAGCTCCACGTGGTGGACTTTCAATAACCCAAGCACACAGATCTCAATCACAAGATAAAAAAACAGCTTAAAAAGACCAAAACAAAGAGAGTTACTTTTTGGGAACAAGTTGCATAGTTAAGCATCTCAACCTGGAGCTTTATCCGCCTCCTGTAAAGCAGAAAAGCTGCAGCTAGTGAGAAGATCAGATGACTGACCAGTGAGATCAAAGCTAGGCTCTGTGTGTCTCCATGCATGAGGTATTTTTTATGACTGACTGTTAAAAGGGAGCAGTGTTTAATACACATTTAATGGAGACAGGGAATTGATAAAACACTCAGTGACATATAAGGCTGCGCTCAGACAAGTGTCAGAGTTGGAGGATTTTTTGTTGGGGGGGGGGGGCATTTCAGGTCTTTAATTTTACAGGTCATTTGAAAACTTGGAATTGGAGAGAGTGGGGGGATGACATGCAGCAAAGGACTGCAGGATAGAGTCGAACTAGTGGCGTTGAGGAATAAACCTCTACATGTGTGCGCCTGCTCTACCAACTGAATTAGCCCGGCACAGAGTTGGAGCATTGCAGCTATATTGGCAAAGTAATACTATCTGACCTCTGGAAATAGACTTCAGGGACAATGTGCAGCTGGACATGTGTGTTATGTGTGCCAAGGGTGTGTGTGTGTGTGTGTGTGTGTGTTTGCATGTGTGTTTTTGTGCACTGGTCAACTTGCCCAAATTTAACTGTCTGCATTCTGCAGCTGCTTGGAGCTTAAGTTATAGTATAGCAGTAGTAGGAACACCAAACAAGGCTGCAGCCACGACACATTACTCTTCTTTTCTGTGAGACAGAGAAATATATCTGTCATCAAGTCATAAACTGTCTTAAAGTTCAAATATCTGCCAATGAAATAGGAAGAATGTGAAATAACATCACACATCACATGCATTTGTGCCAAAATTCTAAGAACATTTGTGTGAGTGTCCTCGGAGCTGCAAATTGGACAGACCTATCACTTGTAGTCTCACACATATTGCGTCTTTATTCAAGTGAATTTTTTTTATAGAAACAATAAAACTGTTGGTGGTTTCCATGACTATTTTACAGCTCACATTTGAATGCAGCCTTAAAAAACTCAAGTCTGGAGTAAATTAAGATGGAGACATTATTGCAGTGCATTTGCATTTTCTAGCCCACAATAGAGTAGTTTTTCCGGCTGTTGGTCTGTAATTCTGCCACCATTAAAATGTTCGGAGAGCAGAGGTAGGAGTATGGGTGTAGAAGGTGGAGAGGAGGATGAGATAGAAGGATGTGTGTTCAGATATGAGGGGAGGGGGCAGAGAGGAGACAAATATCATGGCTGTGATGGAACAGTGTCATTAAGCAAAAACGCAACTTGATTCCACACTATGAAATGTAAGACTGAAAAGTGTTCCGAGCAATTATGATGCACACACGCTCCTCTCCTCTCTGCCTCTCTTAATGGAGTGAGTCTGACTCAGCAGCTGATGGTCAGTGGATAGGCAGTCGGTGAGGTCAGTAGTGCAGCAGAGCAGTTATTTTATTTTTAGGCCAGCTTCTGTGGCAGACATTACCTTTACAGCGATCAATGTTAACCGTTTTGCGGTGTAGCCCCAGGTTGGCTGTGGACCAACACACACTCGTCACAGCCAAGGGGAAAAGGAGCTTTTTCTTTTTATCAAAGCCGCCAGGGTCACCGAGTTCAGTCAGCTTTGTTCTTAGATAAAATGGATGCGTTGTGATATGTGAGAGCAGTGAAATGGAATTTCCCAGCTTTCTACTGGGTTTGGTTTCCTAAATGTTCCTGTTAACATCCCTTCAATTGCTTGCTGATCGCCAAAGGTTGCCAAAGTACTACTGGCAGACCTCTTCAACAGCTTTTGATTATAAAATGTGCCACACATTTAATGGTATTCAAGAAAACTCTTTTGCAACCATTTTTCATTTCTCCATTTCTTTCAGATGATGTCGTCGGAGCACCTGACCTGTGGTTGGCTGCAGCAGCTACTCGTTGTACTTCTGCACTTTTACCTCACTTTTGCTAGGCCTTTGCGACCACTCAACAGGACTGAATGCACAGCCAAGGGTCCTGCTTCCTACATCCTGGTCTTTACTGGTCACTGGAGCCCACAGGCCTTCCCTAAGCAGTATCCACTCTTCCGGCCCCCTGCACAGTGGTCCAAACTCATGGGTAAGAAAGACTAAGGGACAAAGAAGTTGATCATTGGAAAATCAGCCATTTCTTTTATGGAAAGATTTACCTCTAACACGTGCAAAGAAAGACAGTCTAAATGCTAACAGATCCGTTTTTTTTCTAACTTCTGTCAAGCCATATATCTATATTTCATCAACCCAACCCTTCCTTCCCACATTTCTGCTGGTTGACCACAGTGCTGGCAGTGAACACTGGAGTAGTGGTGTTTGGGGCTGGTGAAGGTGGGTGATGATAGTTAGGTTGTCTTGGGGTCAGACTGCTTACATCAGAGCCAGGAGGAGGAGGAGGAGGGGGAAAAGAAGAAGAAGTGATCAAGCCTTCTCCATTCTGCGTTTTTCCTCCAGGTCTTGGAGCATAGGATGGATGGCAGATGTTTCTGCATGTGTTTGTGCATGTCTGTGTGGTGGACTACTCTTGTGCATCTCTGGTGGCTGTGGTTCTGTCTGGTTTCCAACTCTTTCACTTGTGCCCTGCTGCCCTTCCAGAGGATGAAGGGCTACTTACTCCATTTAGAAACAGGCACAGGAGTCTGACACACCCATAATGGCTTTTAATGTCCCTGGACTTTGTAGGACAGGGGGGTTAAAGAAAAACACAAGGGCCCTAATGGGCTGACAGTCTGCTGGTAGGGAACAAAAAAATCATTGGAAATAGAGTTTGTCACAGCACAAAGAAAAGCATAACCTGTTGGGAGCGTTTGGGGGCCTGCAATGGTTTTTTTTCTGGGGCCTAGGGGCCAAGGACACTGCCAGAGGGAAGAGGGAATGGAGTTCGTCATGACCACAGAAAGAACACGAGCAATTTAGGAAGGCCGGAAAGTAGGCTTTAACGTCTTGGTGGGGCTTAAACGTGACGTGTTATCGAGTTTCAAGGTCTTGACGCTTGTGGGAAATTTGTTAGAATGGAAATGCAATTAAGTGCGTAAGTAATGGCAGTTTGGGGAGAAACAAGATAGTGTGTGAAGTGTGCTGGGCAGGTTGTGTGTGTGGCTCTGTGCAAGTGTGTGCGTTAATACGTGTCAAGAGTGTTTAGTTATAAGTGCATGGATGTGTATGTGTGCCTGTATGCAGCTCTGAAAAGTGAGGTAAGGCAGAACCATCAGAGCATTTGTCAGTGTGTTTCTGGCTAACCTTACTCTGCCCTTAAAACCACTGGCCGGGCCAGTGGCTCTGTGGGTTTCAATGTGGAGTTCCAGAACCTGCGGTGCAAACAGTTACTAACCAAATCAGTCTCTTGATTCTCAAAAGATTTTAAAGATAAACATAACTAAATATGAGAATGTGAAGCAAATGGTTGTGTTAGCCCGAAGGGTATAAAAAAGTATCAATAAAGGTTTTTAAAATTGTTGAAACTTCTGAGATCCTTACCTGTCTTCTGGCAGCTCTAGTCTGTGTTGTGGTTTTATCAGTGATAGATTGGGAAAAGACGTAACTATAACCGTGCAATAATGCCAAACACATGCATGTGGGCAATTCCATCAGAATTGTCTGTTTAATTGCAGGATGTAGGAGGCAGCCGTAGAAATACATGCAGGCTCCATGGTGGAAATGATCTCACCGTCTGGCTGAGGCTCTGTGGTACTTTATTGACATTGATATGCATTCCAGTGAATAAGCATCTCAGTCCTGTCTTCTCCTCTTTCTTGTTTTTCTTTCTACCATTAGCGGTCAGCCATAATCGCCATTTTCGGCTGTGGGAGGAGGGTGCTACAGCCAGCACAGGGGTGCAGAACTTTGCTGAAGTCGGGGTGACAGTGGAGCTGATGAAGGCAGCCAAGGAGGCAAGGAAAAGACGAGCAGTCGGTGCCATGCAACGAACTGCCGGCATCCCTAACGGCATTGGGCACAGCTCCACGGAGTTGCTCATGCAGCCCCGGAGCTCACTGGTAGGCACAAATAAAACTTAAGTAGCAGCAATAATCATTCACAAAAGCACACACATGCTCAGACACAGTAAGTCACACAAATCGACTGTTTGACTAAGCGTTTTCAGTCATTTGGTGACCCAAGCCTCTCCATAACGTCGTCCATCCGTTCTGACCAAACACTTCACCACATCTTTCCACTATCCAATCACACATGTTTAGCACAAGTGTTGAAGCCCCACATCCATCCTGCACTCTGCTGCCTGTCCCACTGAACTTTGTGAGCTCAGGGTGAGGTTTAGTAAAAGTAATAGGTTGACAATTTGGGCAACACATTTATTCACTTTCTTACTGAGAGTTGGATGAGAAAATGGGCGCCACTTCATGTCTGTACAGTCGGCAGCTGGCTAACTTAGCTTATAAAGACTGGGAACAGCTAGCCTGGCTCTGCACGATGGTAATCTGCCTACCAGCAGCTCTAAAAAACAATAATGAAAACGTCTTGTTTGTTTAAACTGTACAAGTAAAATGTATACCATGTCGTGTTAAGTGGGGTTATGCTGAGCTTTTTCTTAGCTAGACACAGTCACTTCTTGTGAACACTGCTGTAGCCTCACATAACCTCATGTTTAAGGCCTGGTGAATAGGCTGATAAATGTGGACTGCTGTTGGTCTGCTGGCTCAATGTCCAACTACGGTACAACTTGGCTCATTGCTGGACTGCAGGGTACCACTACTGCTGAAAAGTGAGTGAGGTTGAAAGCATAGGTCAAGGACTCGCTAAATTTGTTCCAAGTGCTTCAACAAAGGCTAAGGATTTGAGGTAGGAATGAGGTATGGTACTGTGGAAAAAATGTCATAGTATTCACCGAGTTAAACATAGAAATAAGGCATTCCTTTATGTGTAAAGCATAATGTAGCTGATGAATAAGGGGGAAAGAGGTGAAGAGGAAAGGTGGACATTCACTGGAGTTTTTACAAATACGTATGTGCCTGCCTGAAAGTCTGGTGACCTACATTTGTACATTGGGCTATTTCACTGCCTGGACCCGGAGGCCCTTCAAAATCATAAACAACCCTGTCGGAGGGCATCTTTGCTTGTCATTGACAGCAGCTTACCAACTTGTCATCTAGTCGACTACATGATGTCCGTGGCTGCTTATAAATGTGTTAGAAGCAAAAAATCAGCAGGAGATGACTATTGTGTGTGTTTAGAACGTGACAATGACAGACTGAATGATGAGGATCTGTTGACGGCTTCATCTGGTATTCTGCTTTCCTGTCTGATTCTCTCTTTTGCACACTCATATCTAAATCCCATCCTTTTTCTCTTCACCACAAACCAAAACATTCATATGCAATCATACAAATATCCCTAACACATATGGTTGCTTTCTCCATATTTTTGAGCCTCCTGCAATTGCGGTCAAAACAGGATAATAACAGAAAACAAGTACCATTCAGGATCCAACTGGCTTTAATCTTCAAGTATTTACGTAGCAGTGGCACCACAGAAAATGGGACAAGAACTGAGCTACTGGACTGAGTTGCATGTTTTCTAGTTTGGCTCTCTTTCTAGGTCCTGTCTTTGGCTCTGCAGAAGATTTTCTGTGATGGAGAAAAAGTAAGCGGGATCATGGGAGCTTTGATCATGGGAGTCTATGCTCCAGAGATGCTTCTTGGCCTTTATATTGCAAACCACCATGGACTCAAGCCAGTGACAAGGGATACCCTTGAGTAGACATCCTTGCGGAGTGGCCCAATGGATATAGCTGGATGGGACTTCTTGGAAAAATCACTGTTTGAGAGGAGCCTGATAACGACATAAGAGGGAGGGATGTTAGCAGAGGAGGAAGAAAGGAAGGAAGGAAGAAGGGAGTGAATCAGTGGAGGATTCGGAAACGCAACAGAGCTGCTTCTGATTTGGTTACTCTGTTTCTGCGTCACAAGCAAGAAACAGACCACAAGTGTCACGCTGACACTACCTGCGTCCAGTACCAGGAAGTGTGTTCTGTCTGGTGAACTAGTTTGATGTCCGTTCCAGCACTCTTCCATGGAGCACTCTGTTTGACTCTAAGCCTTCCTTTATTAGCCATACAAAGCTCTCCAAACCCACCTTTCCAACCCCAAGCCTTAGCAACCTGGCCCAGGTCCCTAAATATCAGCCTGCAAGTGGAGAGGCGTTTTGAAATGCGCTGTTTTCTGGGCGTATGCCACCTCAAAGTCCGCTGGCCCCTTGGCTACTTCCTGTATGCGGTCACCAGCTCAGGAAACATCCATCACTTAACAGACACAGTCCTGCACAGGAAACTGAGTGGGTGTATGTGCACACATGCAGTCCCTAGTACCTGCATTTATAAGTTACAAAGTGTATAAAGACATCAACAGTGTGTGTGTTTTTGTCTTTTTTCATTGCTTTCCTTTAACTTCACTTATTTTAGTTGACATAAATCAACAGTCAGGTGGCAGCATAACACGTAATACTGTCGTGAGGTAATACAATTATCTTAAGAGTGATTGATTGTTGTTTAATATTCAGATTTTTTTCTATCAGAGTGCTGCAGTTAGACTTTTAATTAGAGCTATAAAGTAATCACAGCTGTGCTTAGATTGCTACTCTAGCTCTCTGGGTCCTGTAACCTCTGTCTTCCACTGAAGTGATTCACTGCGTTTTCTCTGTAGTTTAATTTACAGTTAAAATTTGATAAAATAAACAAAGACAAGAAATATATCAAAACATATCTATTAGTGTTTTGCTTCTGGGCATTACATGAAGAAAGAAAGAAAGAAAGAAAGAAAGAAAGAAAGAAAGAAAGAAAGAAATTAGAGTCTACAGCCAGTACATTGGCACAGCTGAGCTTTGAGTTATACACAAAGCTCAAATTCCAAGAGCCATGCCATTAGCTACAAAGACATCCATCCCCTTTCATTTTAAAATGCCCATATTTTAAAAAAAGCAAACACTTTTTTGGGGATTCTAGGTCTCTGGTGCTTCCACACGCATCCAAACTTGAAAAAGAACTATCCATGCTGTTTTGAGTGAGACACAGGTTTCAGAATGTCCTCTGCCTTCAGTCTCCGGGTGAGCTATTTAAACTCTGAACGGCTTTCTATGTAACTAGCCGATGTGGTGGCTAGCTCGTTCTCATAATGGCAAAACACTGCTACAACGCACACTAATTCACCATAATCTACAAAAGAACTACTTACATGTCCCTGTTCTGCAGGTATTCCACAAGTGCGGCCTCGTTTAGAAGAAGTCTCCCAGCTAATTCTGCATTGTACTGACCAAAGTTGGAGAAAGAGTTATCTAGCTGATGTGATCTTATGGGCGCTTTAACGGCCTCGCTCCTCCATTTGTTTTCAGTCACGCTTGCAATGTATGAGCCATAAACTTGATCAACAAATACCTGATGTTATCAAGTAATATTGTCCTACAAGAATACAACTTTTGGGTATTGCACTGTCTACAGTCTTAATTGTAAGCTAAATGTTCCTTTTGAATAATGAAGTTCAAACTAACTACGCTCTCTCTCTCTGACCGACAGTTGTCTCTGATGGTAAAGATGATCCCCAGCCCCGACTGGTTCGTTGGCGTGGACAGCGTAAACCTCTGCGAGGGCAGCCGGTGGAGACAGGAAGTCACCATTGACCTCCAGCCTTATGATGCCGGGACAGACAATGGATTCACTTTCTCTTCTCCCAACTTCCCCACCAGCCCCCGAGAAAACATCACAAAGGTGAAGTTACAAGTGTAAAAACCATACATTAATTTAGTAATTCATTCTATGCTTTCACCCTTGCTTTCTTCTTAAAATAGGTCAGCAGCATGGGAATGGGATGTTGTTCTTAGCTGTCTCCACTTGAATGATTGCTTGGCGGCCCTTTTGCATGACCTAAAGGGATTTTAGTAAAATGGGCTTCTCTTATACAATAGACCAGGGGTTCTCAACCTTTTGCAAGCTGGGCCCCCCCAAAGCTGGTTCATTGCAGTTGGGGCCCTAGTGCCCTA